>NC_084731.1:13008336-13050836 GCF_033978785.1 Entelurus aequoreus | reverse complement strand
TATTTGACCACTACTGTTTTCTGTTTATTTGTTACTGACTGTGGCAGGACACCTCTGCCTCTGTTTCACTTTATGTTGCTGGTAAATAATATGGTTGTAGTAGTAGGCTAAAGTTAAATTATTTAGTATGCACTAATTAAAGGGGCAGAGCTTTAAGAGACATTTTAGCTTTTATATTTTATAAGATATATTTTTTGTAAGAACCACAATTAATAAATATATTTCAGTGAATAACTTATTGTTCAAATCTGTATATAAATATGTACATAAAGTGTTGTAATTATATTGTAAAATGGATGGATGGATGGACGTTTAAAACAAAACTGTTATTATTAATTAGTAAGTATACATTTTTTGAGCCTTTTTAGAGAAAATCATATCATTGTAGTAAATTATGCAAATTACTCGATGATTTCATGGTGACCACGCCCATAGCCACGCCCATAGCCACGCCCCCACCGCCACAGGTATCTTGGCAGTTTATGGGAAACACTGAACTCTAATCATTAATATAACGTGTAATATAAAGATGTTTACATCGTCATTCATGGTCACCTGATGGATGTGTCACTCCTCCCTGCTATTAGTCAGTGGGAGGCCATGATGCGTAATCTCTTCAATCTCTGGCGTGGTCACTGACAGCGAAGGAGGATCATTGTGATGAAACTGATACACTGAGAGATCATCACATTTCTCCTTTTTTCTATACATGATCTATATTTGTGTGTACGTGTAATGTGTATGTGCACTTAAATATATGATATATGTGAACGGTCAGGGGAGCAGGCCATGTTTTATTTTTGATTGCGTCTGAAAAGCCTCGCCTGCTTCCAAATGGCATGGATCATTTTTTTTTTTATTGAAGTCCTGCGTAGAATTATGGGTGCTTATGTTTTGAATGCTGTACAAGTTCATCCAATTCAAACTACTTTTGAGCAAGCTTGCAGGATTTTTTGTCGTTTATATGTGGAACTTATGTTTCCCTTATGTGCTATGATTTAGAAAGCCTTTAAAGGGGAAATGCACTTTTTTTTTGGAATTATGCCTATCGTTCACATCCATCCATCCATCCATTTTCTACCGCTTGTCCCTTACGGGTCCGCGGGGGGGGGGGGGGGGGGGGGGGGGGCTGGAGCCTATCTCAGCTGCACACGGGAGGAAGGCGGGGTACACCCTGGATAAGTCGCCACCTCATCGCAGGGCCAACACAGATAGACAGACAACATTCACACTCACATTCACACAGTAGGGACCATTTTACTGTTGCCAATCAACCTATCCCCAGGTGCATGTCTTTGGAGGTGGGTGGGGCCTATCCCCAGGTGCATGTCTTTGGAGGTGGGTGGGGCCTATCCCCAGGTGCATGTCTTTGGAGGTGGGAGGAAGCCGGAGTACCCGGAGGGAACCCACGCAGTCAAGGGGAGAACATGCAAACTCCACACAGAAAGATCCCCAGCCCAGGATTGAACCCAAGACATTCGTAATGTGAGGCACACGTACTAACCCCTGTTCCACCGTGCTGCCCTCTATCGTTCACAATCATTATAAAAGACATGACGACGGATTTGTTTTTCTAATGCATTCTAACGCGTAAATAAACACCTATTCCGCCCATAAAACCCAATAAATAACCATCCAAAAAGCAACACCAATACTCCCTTTACATTTCGGGACTTGAATATTAGCCAAGTATAAGTGATATTGTTATTATAAGTGCTAACGCAGACAAAGTATTTATAGCGGTGATCACAAGCTTGCGTGCCTATGTTGACATGATCGACTGGCGAGCTGCTTCCTTGCTCATGGAAGTTTATTCTAGATCATAAATCCTGCCTCTCATTTTGGTAGCAGAAGGATGAGAATACTGTGTATTACGACAAATTAGCACACTTTGACAGCCAATTTAGTCCCCGAAATGGCGAAAACGACACCAAAAGACTCTTGGTTCCACCCCCCCTAGAGTCATTCTTCATCTAAATTGGAATATATGAACATTCTAGCAATCGGCATCCCAGTGACAGCAGACATTGTACAGTAAGTGATGTTATGTTATGTTTGTTGGCTCTCATGAAGTCTGCAGTGTGCAGTAATCAGTGATGTTAAAAAAAAAACCACACAAAAAAATCCGTAAATATTAAATGTTATAAATGTACCTGTTACTACATGACCTATATACTTACATAATGTATAAAAATCCGTAATGGAGGTGTTTGTATGTTTTTTAAAGGGCTTTATAGGCAGAAAAGAGCGACTTCCATAGGCCTGCATTGTGAGCAGACTTTTGATTGCATTTATTTAATATTTAGAATGCATGAAAAATACAGGGATGTATTGTTAAACATTATAATGATAAACCGCAGTAAAATTCCAGTCGGTTAGTAATACCGTTTACATTTTTAATGATCAAAAAAACATCTTTTTTTTATAGCATTTTAGGCAACACTGTTTATTTCCTGGAAACAAAGTCGCCGCATGCTCAACAGCGCCGTTTTGCCCGGCAAAATATGATGGAAAGCAACTACACGGACTTTGCTCCAGGAGATTTTCCCTTTGATTAAACGTAGCCGAATGCTTCGTTTCACTTTTTTCCCTCACTTTACTTCCGTAGCGTAGAATCTCGGCATGCGCTGGCACTGCGATGGCGAGGCGATAAACGCATTTGTCCCACACTAAAAGTAAACAGCGGAAGAGAAAAATACTTGAAGTTGCTTTCGTTTTCTTAACATAATGTCCTGCTGTGACTGAGAGTTAATGTTGTGAGGAAACATGTAGCAGGCGATGTGTTGCTTTATAAAGTCTTTAGTTTATTTACTGGGATGCTCACTTGTCCTTTATTTAACTGCTAACTTTGTTAGTGTTCCAATAACATCAATAGTAGCTAAAATGTTTTGTTGTTTGATCGAATTGAACGCAGGCTGTGAAGTATCAACACGCGGAGGTACGAAGATTGTGTATTAGAAGCGGGAGGTATCACACCTGTTTATTTTTGTTGGCCAAACTGAACTACAAGGTGATGTTGGAGAAGAACAAAGCATGTTTGTTAGACTTTATCTTCATTAGCTAAAACGTTTTATGACTAATAAAACATTCAAATTGTGATTGAAGTCTAGCCTGAATTTGAAAGGTTTTACAAGAATATGACTGACTATTTACTAGGGGTGTAACGGTACACAAACATTTCAGTTCAGTACGTAACTCGGTTTAGAGGTCACGGTTCGGTTCATTTTCGGTACAGTAAGAAAACAACAAAATATAAATTTTTGGGTTATTTATTTACCAAATTTGCAAAATCTTCCACCAAAAATATCTTTCTTAGTGGAATATTTGATGTGAAGTAATCGGAACCTTGGAAAGGTTAATAATTCATAATAACATTGATTTTGATTCAATATTATGTTTTGAGCAATGACAGTTTCAAAGAAAAAAAAACTGCTTTGTTTTATTAGTCAACATTGCAACTTTTTCTGAATTACATTTAACCTTTAAGCTTTTTTATTTCACTTTTGTTATGTTTTTGTTTATTTTAATAGTATTTTTAGAATGTGCCGTGGGCCTTTAAAACATTAGCTGTGGGCCGCAAATGGCCTCCGGGGCACACTTTTGACACCCCTGCTATAGATAATAAAAAATTAAATGTGATAAATCTATGGATAAAAAGCAGAGCCTGGCGACGCATGCGCGTTTATCATAACTCTCTCTCTCTCTCTCTGTCTCTGCCCCTCCCTCACCAATGCTGCTGCGCGAACAATTTGTTTTGTTTTTAACCCCTTCTTAACCCTGAACGTACATAGAAAATACACACAACCCTAACTCAAAATGCCGGACATTCGAGGCATTTAAGAAACTCCGCCCTGACAGCTCCGCAAAAGAGGACATGTCCGGTGAAAAGAGGACGTATGGTCAGTCTATCGTAGCCCGTTAGCTGCTAGCATGCCGTGTGTTGTGCCTCGGTGTGCATTGTTTACACAACGTGTGTTACGCTACTTAATATGTCCGTGTGGAAACTCGTTCCGTACACCTCCGAACCGAACCGGAACCTCCGTACCGAAACGGTTCAATACAAATACCCCTACTATTTACACACTACATACATGCTGATGTAGAGTGAGAGTGGTCATATTTTCAGGGGATCAATACTCTTTGGACCAAGTGACTGAGCGTAACCATAGTTTTTGTCACTCTAAAGTGCAGATTCTGACCATTGGAATAGTTTCTATAGTTTGGAAATATCCAGCGGGCTGCATTGAAATGTTTGTTATGTTGTACAATGCCCAGGTAGCCCAAGTAACTGCCTTTTGTTTGCAGTTTTGCATGACATGTATCGCGTGACTTCAATCTCGACACCTCATTGACCGGTTCTGAGACGGGATCGATCGCTTCAGTCCTAATTTACATTAAATAGCACATGCGCGTGTCGCCAAGGTGAGCGTGGGGTATTTGCTCGCCAACTGCCTCGCCGCCTCGACACATGTGCTCTGTTAGAGTCACTTCTGTTGCACAGTAGAGGGCTTTAGCATGAGCATAATGTGCAGCTCTGTGAGCACTGCAGGCCCCTTGCTCCCCTCTCAATCTGTTGACGCTCTGGCTTGGAACAGGAATCCCCTCTGTTCTCCCACGGCCTTCTCTTCATGCCATCAGCGCTCACACAGAAAGAGCCAGAACTGTATAGGCAGAACACTCGGGCCTATTGATGCTCCAAACTAATGGAACTATAGTTGTCCTCAAGCAATGCAAATACTGCCGGGGTGTTGGTCACCAGCCCCCCGACTAAAGAGAGCTGATTTTGCGGGCATTATGTCATCCTGGTAATGTTTGTGTTAGCTCGCGGGTAAAGCAGAATGCGCTAAATCGTGTGTGCTTGTAGAATAAACGTCAGAATGCTTTACCCTCTATTGTTGTTCTAGGATCCAGCAGCTTCCTCAAACTCGGAAACCGACCCTGATGCCAAAGCAGAAACGGTGGCCATAAACTACAAGCCATCACCACTGCAAGTCCAGATAGGTATCAACATTTACACAGTGCAAATCACCACCAAGTTAGTCAAATGTTGTACTGTACATTAAATATAGTAAACATTCATCAGGACTAAGTGTAAGTGTAACATTTGTATGTGATCTATTATTCATTGCAATATTAGTTGCTGCCTATTGAAGTGTTCACTCATGATCTCGCATCCTGTGGTTGCCCAGAGAAACAGAGAGATCTTGCCAGGAAGGGCTCAGTGAAGAATGGCAATGTGGGTAGTCCTGTCAATCAACAACCTAAGAAGAACGCTAGGACAAGGTAACAAGTTGAATTTGTAACGTTTCTTTCCTGTGTTTTTGGTGGGTTTTTTTTGTCTCCATTGATTTCACAATATAGGGCCTAGACTAAAACTTTAAACCAAAAGGACACAACTGATTTGTTTCCAGCCTTCTGTGGAATCAATCAGACTTGCTGAAGCTACAGAGAGTACAAAAACAAAGGCGTGGGCTCGGTTGTGTTCTTTCAATGGCGATGCCGAGCATAAACCCAGTGTAACCCACAATATTGACAACTGGCTCATCTGTCTAATCCCGCTCTCTTGTGGATTAGCAAACACACACTATATGAAAGGCTTGAAGCCTCATACTGATAATCTTAGATTCATGCAGTGCCTGTTTTTGCTCCGTTTGTGTTGGTATAAAATTATGGACATGGAATTAACATAAAATGTCCGACATTTTATGTTTTTTAAAATTTTGTTTCAAGAGACATTCTCTGTAGTCTTTCATGGTTGGCTACTCCTGTATGGGGTGAAAACTGATTTGAGATTAATCACACACAGTGTCCATTGAACAACTCTATGGCAATACGAAGTATCAGTTGTAAAAATGAAGGATGTAACAGGACGGTAGAGTAAATGTGTTGCGTTACCTTACCCCCTATACCAGGGGTCGGCAACCCAAAATGTTGAAAGAGCCATAATGAACCAAAAATACAAAAACAAATCTGTCTGGAGCCGCAAAAAATTAAAAGCCATATTACATGTGTCATGAGATATAAATTGAATTAAGAGGACTTAAAGGAAACTAAATGACCTCAAATATAGCTACAAATGAGGCATAATGATGCAATATGTACATATCGCTAGCCTAAATAGCATGTTAGCATCGATTAGCTTGCAGTCATGCAGTGACCAAATATGTCTGATTAGCACTCCACACAAGTCAATAACATCAACAAAACTCACCTTTGTGCATTCATGTACAACGTTAAAAGTGTGGTGGACGAAATGAGACAGAAAAAGAAGTGGCATAAAACACGTCCTAGAAAGTCGGAGAAAGTTATAGATGTAAACAAACTATACGGTGAGTTCAAGGACCGCCAAAATTAGTAGGACAAAACGGCGCTCGCCAAATACTCGAATCAGTGAAGCATGTTTAATACAAACAGTGTGATTTATAACAATTAGGGAGGTTTGTTTCATGTTTGTCCTCCTACAGAAACCATATTAAAACAAAAAAATAGATTTTTTTTCCCCTCATCTTTTTCCATTCTTCATACATTTTTGAAAAATCTCCAGAGAGCCACTAGGGCGGCGCTAAAGAGCCGCATGCGGCTCTAGAGCCGCGGGTTGCCGACCCCCGCCCTATACTCATACTTTATAACGAGGTTGAGGCTATCTTTGTTTGCTTTGTGTTGCGATTTACAGACATTTGAATTAATGATACAGATTAAGATCATAAACTCAGCTCTCTCTTCTCCAAACTTAAACTGGGCCAATTCTTTCTTGCTGTGCAAATCATGATTGTAATTTGTAATGTCTAATGTGCAAGGTAAATGATAAATGATAAATGGGTTATACTTTTATAGCGCTTTTCTACCTTCAAGGTACTCAAAGCGCTTTGACAGTATTTCCACATTCACCCATTCACACACACATTCACACACTGATGGCGGGAGCTGCCATGCAAGGCGCTAGCCAGCAGCCATCAGGAGCAAGGGTGAAGTGTCTTGCCCAAGGACACAACGGGCGTGACTAGGATGGTAGAAGGTGGGGATTGAACCCCAGTAACCAGCAACCGTCCGATTGCTGGCACAGCCACTCTACCAACTTCGCCACGCCGTCCCCAGGTGGCTGTTTACATGAATAGCTGGCAGAAGTAACACTTGCATTGATTGGATGTCATGGTTATGTTGCATGTCTGTGAATGTGATGGTGCAGAAGCAAAGTTGACATGCAAATGTTCATGTTTCAGATATAGTCTGGCCTCCCCGAGTTAAGTGTGAGAGACACAGGCAAATAAATCCAAGCTCTACTGTTACATCTCGGATAATATATGTGTAAAAGAGGCTATGGTGGCATAGAGTGCTCACACAAGTTAAGCAATGCTTGATTGTATATTATTAGTAAATTAGGGACAGTGTTTCCCATAAACTGCCAAGATACCTGTGGCGGTGGGGGCGTGGCTATGGGCGTGGTCACCATGACATCATCGAGTAATTTGCATAATTTACTACAATGATATGATTTTCTCTAAAAAGGCTAAAAAATGTATACTTACTAATTAATAATAGCAGTTTTGTTTTAAACGTCCATCCATCCATTTTACAATATAATTACAACACTTTATGTACCGTAATTTCCGGACTATAAGCCGCACCTGACTATAAGCCGCACCAGCTAAATTTAGGGGAAAATACAGATTGCTCCATATATAAGCCGCACCCGACTATAAGCCGCAGGGTTTAGATGTGTAATTACCGTAGTATATAGGGGTTCCTGCTACCACGGAGGGGATTGTCGGGACAGAGATGACTGTTTGGGAACGCAAAGCCTCCCATTTATTAACTATAAATCTTTCAATCATTCAATCAAACTTTTACATCTTTGACATGGCGAACAGCATTCGTGCAGAGTACAAATAATACAACGGTGCAAAGTAATACAAAGTGCTCGCATGTACGTTATCAAAATAACCAGCCTACCGGTATATGAAAAGTCAGTCTTTAATCATTGTGTCATCGTCTTCCTCCTGCGTACTAAAACCACCGAAATCCTCTTCGTCGGTGTCGGAGAAGAACAGGCCGCATATAAGCCGCACCGTTGTATAAGCCGCAGGGACCAGAACGAGGGGAAAAAGTAGCGGCTTATAGTCCGGAAATTACGGTACCTATTTATATACAGATTTGAACAATAAGTTATTCACTGAAATATAATTATTAATTGTGGTTCTTATAAAAAATATATCTTATAAAATATAAAAGCTAAAATGTCTCATAAAGCTCCGCCCCTTTAATTAGTGCATACTAAATAATTTAACTTTAGCCTACTACTATAACCATATTATTTACCAGCAACATAAAGTGAAACAGAGGCCGAGGTGTCCTGCCACAGTCAGTAACAAATAAACAGAAAACAGTAGTGGTGGTAGATAGACACAGAGCTTCATCAAACATCTGATCCACTGAACAAAGAGCTCCAAAAATCTTGAACTTTAGACTGCCATCAGTTTTACTCCCTACACTTAACCATGTGTTTCCTACTGCCTGCAGACTTTGCACCCTTTGTTATATACACATGTTGTGTTTCTAATATAAATACATTTAATAAAGTCAAATACAAATAAGGCAACAGGAGAAGTATCCTTCACTTCTCTTTTGTAAAGTAAATCTGAACAGCCGATATGGGCATCTACATCAACTATATGATTTGCCTGAGAAGCTGGAGAGGACAAAAAAAAATAAAAAAAATAATTTTTATTTTTTAAATTTTTTTATTTTTTTATTTGTGGCGGACGTAATTCTTTCGTGGTGGGCCGCCACAAATAAATGAATGTGTGGGAAACACTGCTATTGATTTTTCTATTTCGTCCCGGTTTAGAGATCAAGATTAAGTTATAAGTTGAGCACCTGAGGGTGTATTTCTTTTGAACCGTAAGAGCACAACACACCATTTTGAAACTCCACGACTCCCCTCATGGTTGGAAGTTGTAAGACAAGAAACTAATCCTTGTAAAGAGTGTTCTTAAAATGTCTTTTTGCTCTTGTGCAGGTTGGTTGTGCCAAATAAAGGCTACTCCTCTCTCGACCAGAGCCCAGATGAGAAGCCCCTCGTAGCACTGGACACCGACAGGTATGTGCAGCTTTCTGACTTCACCTTTTAAAACTCAAACAATCTCAAACCGAACACGTCAGCAACAAAATGCCTGACCTAAGAGTGTATTGTGGGGGATTTGCAGTGTTGTGTGTCTCACCCTGTTACATTACATTAATCCACGGAGCCACTTGAGAGAGTTGCAACTCTCATCATCCCAGAAGGGGGCAAAGCCTCTCTCAGGGGAGCAGGATTAGTGGATAGTGGGGTGAGGATTTCCAGAGGGAAAAGCAGCTCAGACGCAGACCTACATCCACCCTGTACTGAACTGCTTTGTTTTGACCCACCCTTCGTCCACTGGGCATGTTGTGACATGAGGGGAAGTGCTCACGTAAAATAAGTCACATACTGCATCATACTACATAGATCTGAAATACTCTCATCCACACGAATGAGTGTATTATCCACATTTTAGAGTTCAAGATAATAATCTAAAGCAGCATGACATTTAATCAAATAACTGGATAAAACACACTTCATAGCCTCTAAATGTGGTTTAAGGAAAATAGTTTAAATAAACAGTCATTTATCTGCCTGCCATAAACATTATGTCAAGTTACGGGCACTCCATGTTGTCCGAATTTGATACATTTTTATTTGTTACACCGCAGGTGTCAAACTTAAGGCTTGGGGGCCAAATGTCATTTAATGTTTAAAAGCCTTACAAATTCTATGCGTCAAACGTATTTTGTTTTCTTACCAAATGTATTTGTTCCTTCCATTTTGACAGAAAAAATACATGTATTGAATGCAATTACATATTTTTAAAACTTACATCTTATGGAATAATGCAACAAATATGCTATCAAACATTTCAAACTTTGGTTTAGTTAAAATAAAAATAAGAAGAGTAAATATCTGCTTTACTTGTTATTTCAAAGCAAGTTATGCATCAAATTGTACACTGTAAAAAGACAATCGATTTTACGGTATAAATTATTTATTTACATTTATACTACATTTTATTTATATTTATATATATTTATATATAAATATATATATGTGTTTTTGTATATATTATATATATATTTGTATTTATATATATTTTTAAATATAATTATTAATTATATTATATGTAATATAATTGTATATATAATATAATTATAAAAATATAATATATAATATTAATATTATATATATTAAATTATACATTTAATATATATATATATATATATATATATATATATATATATATATATATATATATATATATATATATATATATATATATATATATATATATATATATATATATATATATATATATATATTTTATACTATATTTTAGATTTATTTAGATTTATTTAGATTTATAGATTTTCACCCAATATCTGCTTTACTTGTTATTTCAAAGCAAGTTATGCATCAAATTGTACACTGTAAAAAGACAATTGATTTTACGGTATAAAAGATGGCAGGCCCGTTGCCAGGATTTGTCTTGTGATTTATGTATCATTTTGTATCATGACCTGTTGAATGTTTACTGTATTAACCTGCCTTAGGACAACGGATGAAAATTAGCTATTGTGCTAACTCTGGCATATTTACATTGTTGCTCTATGTTGATGAATATGCATTGTCCTAATTCAAATAAATAAATACAATAAATACATTTTACTTTACGCTAATATGCTGTAAAAAAAACCCAGCAGATTTTACAGTAGAAGTGTGGCAACTGAGCATACAATTTTATTTTTTTTTACAATGTATGCAAAACATATATTAAGTGCATAAGCAATGTATAATAATACTATCATGAGGTAAATCCCTACAAATGTATATTCATAAATTATTGAGCGGCCCTCTGAGGGCAGCCATAACTGCCTCGTGGCCCTCAGTCAAAACGAGTTTGACATCCCTGAGTTACACTCATTAAACGATTAATGGCAGCTACAGAATATGAAGCCCGACATGACATTACTACTACTTTGATTATGTACAGTATGCATGTCTCTAATATACAGTATCTGTCAATGTGTGCAAAACTCTTGAGCCGCCACAAGCTTTGTTGTTTTAATGGCCCTTTTTGAGACAAAATTAGGCAAAGAATGCAAAACCTTTTTCCCCCCCAAAACTTTGTAGAGGGTTGGTGCATTTGCCAAATAATAGCTCAACAAGATATGGCAAGGGTATGGATGAAGGTGCATATTTCTAACCGCTCACCAACTGCATACCCCCAGAATTGTGAATGCATCGTTCATTACTGTCCATGCCTGCTAACCAAGAAATACAGTCTGATGCTACACTAATTTGATTTAATTTGGTTAACAGCTCTGTTTTCTGTCAAGTCTGAGCTTTTTTTTAGTAACACTTTACATTTATATGCCATTACAGCATTACTAAAACAGCAAATGTAGTGATTTTTCAAGGTCTTTGTAGGCTAAATGTAACAGTACTCACTTGGCCTGTTTGGGTAAACGTTGGCCTCCGCCAAGGCTGTCCTTTGTCACTGGTTCTATTCATAATTCCTATGGACATCATTTCTAGGCGCATCCAATGCATTAAGAGTGTCCTGTTCAGATCTAATTTCTGCTATTTGCAGATGATTTGATCCTGATGTCTTCATTTACTCTTTTGGTTTGCTGTTGGGTGCAAAGCCTTTGGGATCAGTCTTCACACCTCCAAATCGTAGATCCACGGTTCTCAGTCAGAAAAGGGTGGATTGCAGCCGCCGTGTTGGGAGTGAGTGAGGTCCTTCCCTAGGTGGAGGAGTTCAAGTATCTTGGGATCTTGTTTACAAGTGAGATCGACCGGTGAATTGGCCGCATCTGTAGGCACTCTACCAGATCTTTGTGGTAAACCAAAAGCTGAGCCAAAAGTCAAAGCTCTCAATTACCACCTTACTAGTGGTGGCATGGTTTGGGTAGTGACTGAAAGAGCAAGATCGCGCCTACAAGAGAAGCAGAGGGAAGAGAGTGGCTAGTTGAGGTGGCTCGGTCATCGATGCCTCCTGGACACCTACCTAGTAAGATGGCCAGCCAGAAAGAGGCCCCAGGGAAGACCTAGGACACGCTAAAGGGGTTAAGTCTCGCAGCTGGAATGGGAAAGGCTCGATGTTCCCTGGGTGGAACTGGAAAAGGTGACCAGGGAGTCAGAGCTGCTATATGTCCCCGCAACTGGGAGAGTGGCTAGTTGAGGTGGCTCGGTCATCGATGCCTCCTGGACACCTACCTAGTAAGATGGCCAGCCAGAAAGAGGCCCCAGGGAAGACCTAGGACATGCTAAAGGGGTTAAGTCTCGCAGCTGGAATGGGAAAGGCTCGATGTTCCCTGGGTGGAACTGGAAAAAGTGACCAGAAACCAGGGAGTCCGGGCTGCTATATGTCCCCGCAACTGGGAGAGTGGCTAGTTGAGGTGGCTCGGTCATCGATGCCTCTTGGACACCTACCTAGTAAGATGTTCCATACATGGCCAGCCAGGAAGAGGCCCAGGGGAAGACCTAGGTCACGCTAAAGGGGTTAGGTCTCGCAACTGGAATGGGAAAGGCTCGATGTCCCCTGGGTGGAACTGGAAAAGGTGACCAGAAAGTCTGGGCTGCTATCTGTCCCCGCAACTGGGAAGGGTCTAACTGCGGTCGCAGACACTAAGTTGCGTCCACAGGAGTGACGACTACAGAAGTGAACTGTGTCTTAAAGACATGCTTACAGCGGCGCTGACAACACAAGCGTGGACACTGGATTTGTAATGTGATTCAAGATGGCTAATGCAACGCACCACGGTTGTTATTATTTTGGTTGTTGAATGTATTGCTTTTTTGGGCTGATCGTATTCAACCTTAACCAAAACCCAACCCTAACCACAACTTATTTTCAGCAGTATTTCTTTAATTTATTTCTGATTTCTGTGTAACGTAGTGTATCTTGAGCTTCACTTCCGTTGTCGTCAACGCGACGGAAATGGATGGATAGATGGACTTGGAGTGAGCGCAACCTAGACCTAAAGTGGGCATGACTTAGACCTAAACATGTAAACATTGTCTTGTTCTAGGTGGCTAGCAATGCAGCTAATGGGAGCGATCAATTATACCACTAAATCGCTTTAAAATGCATCCAACAACCGTCAACAACACTTCATTTTCTTTCTGTAACCTGTATAATCAAACTGTAGCAACATTGTTATCGTAAGAGCGGACACCGAGGAACTCTTTTTCTAGCGTCGTAACACATCTGTGTGCTACGTTATTAGCCGTAAAAGATAGCTACGGAAAGAGATAAGGTAGCAACTGCGTCAACACGAAACGCTTTTGAGTTTGTAATGCCTAACATGATGGGATATAACACCAATCTGTACTGACTGAAAAACATGAACAATCATATTACAGTATCTGCAAAGTATTATTTCATGTTTTGTTTATACGCAGCTAGCCTAGCATACGCTGTCTGTCATGATACACGCTGCGTGTATTATGATGAATATAAAGTGTGACTCACTCGAAGGACAGTTGCCTTTTTGGTCCAGCTGGCCAGGGATGTTTTTTTCAGTTTATTTGGGTAAGCTCTCAATTTATGTCAAAATAGCATGGCTTCAAATTCCACATTTTGCAGCTTCGAGTCACTTTCACCTCACTCTCTCGGCTTCCGTCTGCTCCAAAATCTCACTCTTCCTCTTTTTTTGCAGGCTTCTATAACTCATACTTGCCAACCCTCCCGTTTTTAGCGGGAGATTCCCGGTATTCAGCGCCTCTCCCGATAACCTCCCAGCAGAAATTTTCTCCCGACAAACTCCCGGTATTCAGCCGGAGCTGGAGGCCACGCCCCCTCCAGCTCAATGCGGACCTGAGTGGGGACAGCCTGTTCTCACGTCCGCTTTCCCACAATATAAACAGCTTGCCTGCCCAATGACGTCATAACTGTAGAATGATCGAGGGCGAGTTCTTGGTTTCTTATGTGGGTTTATTATTAGGCAGTTTCATTAACGTCCTCCCAGCGCGGTAACAACACACAACAACAGCAGTCACGTTTAGTCTACCGTAAAGCAGTTCTTCTGCCGTAAACAGCAATGTTGTGACACTCTTAAACAGGACAATACTGCCATCTACTGGATAACCTCCAGGACACTGAAATTCAAGTATTTCTTTTATTTATATGTATGATAAAATAAATATATATATATATATAGCTAGAATTCACTGAAAGTCAAGTATTTCATACATATACATATATATATATATATATATATATATATATATATATATATATATATATATATATATATATATATATGTATATGTATATATATTAAATACTTGAGTTGGTGAATACTAGCTTAAATATATTCCCCTCTTAACCACGCCCCCGACCACGCCCCCGCCCCCCACCTCCCGGTATCGGAGGTCTCAAGGTTGGCAAGTATGCTATAACTAGTAATTTATTGTCCCTATTTTCAGCTTCAAAAATATAAGGTTGTTAAAGTTAAAGTACCAATGATTGTCACACACACACTAGGTGTGGCGAAATTATTCTCTACATTTGACCCATAACCCTTGTTCCACCCCCTGGGAGGTGAGGGGAGCAGTGGGCAGCGGCGGTGGCCACGCCCGGGAATCATTTTTGGTGATTTAACCCCCAATTCCAACCCTTGATGCTGAGTGCCAAGCAGGGAGGTAATGGGTCCCATTTTTATAGTCTTTGGTATGACTCGGCCGGGGTTTGAACTCACGACCTACCCATCTCAGGGCGGACACTCTAGCCCAGGGGTCACCAACGCGGTGCCCGCGGGCACCAGGTAGCCCGTAAGGACCAGATGAGTAGCCCGTCGGCCTGTTCTAAAAATAGCTCAAATAGCAGCACTTACCAGTGAGCTGCCTCTATTTTTTAAATTTTATTTATTTACTAGCAAGCTGGTCTCGCTTTGCCCGACATTTTTAATTCTAAGAGAGACAAAACTCAAATAGAATTTGAAAATTCAAGAAAATATTTTAAAGACATGGACTTGTTTAAATGAATTCATTTTTTTTTTTTACTTTGCTTCTTATAACTTTCAGAAAGACTATTTTAGAGAAAAAATACAACCTTAAAAATGATTTTAGGATTTTTAAACACATGTACCTTTTTACCTTTTAAATTCCTTCCTCTTCTTTCCTGACAATTTAAATCGATGTTCAAGTAAATTTATTTTTTTTATTGTAAAAGAATATTTGTAAAATATTTCTTTAAACTTATTATGATTAAAATTCAAAAAGTTTATTCTGGCAAATCTAGAAAATCTGTAGAATCAAATTTGAATCTTATTTCAAAGTCTTTTGAATTTCTTTTAAAATTTTTGTTCTGGAAAATCTAGAAGAAATAATGATTTGTCTTTGTTTAAAATATAGCTTGGTCCAATTTGTTATATATTATATTATATATTATATATATAAGTGTAGATTGAATTTTAACCTATTTAAAACATGTCATCAAAATTCTAAAATTAATCTTAATCAGGAAAAATTACTAATGATGTTCCATAAATTATTTTTTTAAATTTTTCTCTTCTTTTTTTCGGTTAAATTTTGAATTTTAAAGAGTCGAAATTGAAGATAAACTGTTTCAAAATTTAATTGTAATTTTTTTCGTGTTTTAAACCGTTCAATTAAGTGTAAATATCATTAATTATTAATAATAACATAGAGTTAAAGGTAAATTGAGCAAATTGGCTATTTCTGGCAATTTATTTAAGTGTGTATCAAACTGGTAGCCCTTCGCATTAATCAGTACCCAAGAAGTAGCTCTTGGTTTCAAAAAGGTTGGTGACCCCTGCTCTAGCCACTAGTGAATCCTCGTTTGTCCAAAAATAGTCGTCTTTGTGGTTTGTTTCCGAATCTGCCATGATTAGATGATAGATTGATCAGTTATTCGTCATTATTATAAAATGTATAGTCTGGGCTCTAATAAACAGGTTTTTTGTAGACTGAAAATACTTTTTGCGACTTAATGGATTTACTGTTTGTGTTAAGTACTTCTTAAAAGATGGAATATAGATTTTGTAGTTGAACAAGTTTAGAATACAATACAGAGACATTTCCAGATGTGCCTAAAGGTCTGCATTTTTCACTTAGTCAAACGTATTCAAACATCTGAATATTACGATGGATGCACTGTGGAAAGCAGCACCTTCTGAGATGTGTATGTCTGTTTTGCAGTGATGATGACTTCGACATGTCCAGGTACTCGTCATCAGGATACTCCTCAGCCGAGGTGAGATGTCTGAGGGACCAGGTATCTATGCACACATTATATTTCACTTCATGTAGTGTCACCAAACATCAAATCCCATTGTCACGTCAGTCCTCCAGCAGGTACACTGATCCTACTAGTTGTCTCCCATTGGGGGTGGTTAGGCACCTTTGATTCAGACTTGTTTGTCCTTTGCCACCCTTTTGTGTATGCAACATGTGTTCAAGTTGTACTAGGAACTTAGTGTATTGTGTTGGGATTGACACGGAAATCCAGTTTCAAAGTGTCAACGGTAGTAATGGTAGGACACATACAGAGTCTGACGCTCATTTAAACTTTATTGCCGACATTAACAAGCCTTTATACTGTATCTGGGGTTGTGTCGATACCAATATTTTGGAATGTATTTCGATACTTTGCGATACTTTTCAGAAATAAAGTGGACCACAAAAAAACTTCATTATTGGCTTTATTTTAACAGAAAATCTTATGGTACATTAAACATAAGTTTTTTTTATTGCAATTAAAGAATAATGTTTTCAATAAATAAGATAGTGAACATACTAGACAACTTATCTTTTAGTAGTAAGTAAACAAACAAAGGCTTCTAATTAGTCTGCTGACGTATGCAGCAACATATTGTGTCATTTATCTACCTATTATTTTGTCAACATTATAAAGGACTAGCTGTAAAAATTGATTATTAATCTACTTGTTCATTTACTGTTAATATCTGCTTATTTTCTGTTTCAACACGTTCTATCTACACTTCTGTTAAAATGTAATAATCACTTATTCTTCTATTGTTTAGATACTTTACATTATTTTTGGCTGATACTACAAATGTTGGTATCGATCCAATACCAAGTACTTACAGGATCATACATTGGTCATAATTAAAGTTCTCCTGTGTCCATGGATGTACTTCCTGAGTTTATAAACAATTAAAAAAAGACAAAAGATTCCGTGATAATTAAACATAATGTAATCATTGTACTATTGACTATATACGGCTCTTGTACTTGGTATCGTTACAGTCGATGTCTCTGTAGATCCACTCTTGACATTTGTTTACATTGAGGAGCGCTAGCTTGCATGTAATCGATAATCGACATTATTACCGGTGAACTTACAAAGTCCTGCTTCTCTCTACCACAGCAAATCAACCAAGACCTCAACATCCAGCTCCTGAAGGACGGCTACCGACTGGACGAGATTCCCGACGACGAAGACCTGGATCTGATCCCCCCTAAAGCCGTCAACCCCACCTGCATGTGCTGCCAAGCCGCTCCCTCCACAGCGTGTCACATCCAGTAGCGTCCTCTTCCTCTTCACAAACATCATATAGAAAACCTTCTTTCTGGAACCTTTTCAGTTGAGTGACTGCAAAGAGAAGTGGGAAAACTGTTGAGGTGGAAGAACGCTATTGTCAGGTAGGGAACACCTTTGGAAGAACCAGCGGATGTTGTGCACCTTCCTCCTATGGTTGGACCTGTGTACCTGACATCTCAAGTGATGGTACCAACATAAGCCTGAAGTGTTTGTTTTTGTCCCAATCATTATATTCATTTTTTTTTAATGAACAACAAATAGCAAGTAAGGGTATGGGATAGCAGAGCAGATACGGTGAAAAAGGAATAATATTTCATTGGCTTCTGGTTGATTGATTGGGAAGTTTGCTGGTTCTCTTGGCTTTGTCTTCCGGTGTTTATATATATGTCTGACATGAACATGATGTTTATGTGGGAGTATATCCGCTATACCCAGAGAAGTAGGGCCGAGTCATCAAGCTACCAATAAAACACTAATGCAGGGGTGTCCAAACTACGGGCCAAGTTGGGCTTGCTAGACGTTATGAGTTTCCAAATAAATTTTTAACATCTGGCACTGTCATAAATCAGGTCAAACCCCATGAACTAAGCTTTGAATTGAATACAGCACAGCATATACTTGTATGACCCATGCCAAACAACCTTCTATGGTCATGACACAAACCACAAAAAATTAAAAATTAACTAATACACAAAGTCAACACACATGGTCACACATAACACAACCTGCTCACTGACCATGTATCAAGCTTTGAATTAAATACAGCACGACATTTTACTTATATGGCCCTTACCAATCAACCTTCCCTGGTCATGGCGCAAACAAAACAAAAAAGAAAATTAACACACACGGTCACACATAACACAACCTGCTCACTGACCATGTATTAAGCTTTGAAATAAATACAGCATGGCATTTTACTTATATGACCCATGCCAAACAACCTTCACTGGTCATGGCGCGAAAAAAAAAAATTAACACACAAAGTCAACACACATGGTCACACATAACACAACCTGCTCACTGACCATGTATTAAGCTTTAAATTAAATACAGCATGGCATTTACTCATATGACCCATGCCACACAACCTTCTCTGGTCATGGCGCAAAAAAAAAAAAAGAACTATCACACAAAGTCAACACACACAGTCACACATAATACAACCTGATCACTGACCATGAATTAAGCTTTGAATTAAATACAGCATGGCATTGACTTATATGACCCATGCCAAACAACCTTCCCTGGTCATGGCGCAAACAAAAAAATATATAAAATTAACACACACGGTCACACATTACACAATTAACTGCCACACAAAGTCAACACACATGGTTACACATAACACAACCTGCTCACTGACCATGTATTAAGCTTTGAATTAAATACAGCACAAAATTTTACTTATATGGCCCTTGCCAATCAACCTTCCCTGGTCATGGCGCAAACAAAAAAAAACAAAAAATTAACACACACGGTCACACGTAACACAACCTGCTCACTGACCATGTATTAAGCTTTGAATTAAATACAGCATGGCATTTTACTTATATGACCCATGCCAAACAACCTTCCCTGGTCATGGCGCAAAAAAAAAAAAAAGAATTTTCACACAAAGTCAACACACACGGTCACACATAACACAACCTGCTCACTGACCATGTATTAAGCTTTAAATTAATTACAGCATGGCATTTACTCATATGACCCATGCCAAACAACCTTCTCTGGTCATGGCGCAAAAAAAAAAAAGAACTATCACACAAAGTCAACACACACGGTCACACATAACCTGATCACTGACCATGAATTAAGCTTTGAATTAAATACAGCACGGCATTTTTTTCTATGACCCATGTCAAACAACCTTCCCTGGTCATGACACAAACCACAAAAAATGTAAAATTAACTAATACACAAAGTCAACACACATGGTCACTCATAACACAACCTGCTCACTGACCATGAATTAAGCTTTAAAATAGATACAGCACAGCATTTTTCTTATATGACCCATGCCAAACAACCTTCCCTGGTCATGGCGCAAAAAAAATTAAAAAAATTTAACACACAAAGTCAACACACACGGTCACACATGACACAATCTGCTCACTGACCATGAATTAAGCTTTGAATTAAAAACAGCACAGCATTTTTTTCTATGAGTCATGCCAAACAACCTTCCCTGGTCATGACACAAACCACAAAAAATTTCAATTAAACTAATACACAGTCAACACACATGGTCACTCATAACACAACCTGCTCACTGACCATGTATTAAGCATTAAATTAAATACAGCATGGCATTGACTTATATGACCCATGCCAAACAACCTTCCCTGGTCATGGCGCAAACAAAAAAATATATAAAATTAACACACAAAGTCAACACACACGGTCACACATAACACAACCTGCTCACAGACATTGAATTAAGCTTTGAATTAAATACAGCATGGCATTTTACTTATATGACCCATGCCAAACAACCTTCCCTGGTCATGGCGCCAACAACAACAAAAAAATGATCTACCACAAAAAGTTACACATAACACAACCTGCTCACTCAACCTTGTGAATATTGTAAAATATGTCCAAGCCCCATAAAAAAATTAAATGACACCCATTTAAATCCATTACAATGCATGATGGGGGAAAAAAGCAAAACACTGTCTCCACACTTACCATGTTTGGCACATTTTCTGATTGATTACAAAACTTTAGTCGATCTTTCACATACTCTTAATATCCAACTATATTAATGATGTATATATCCATTATATTAGTGTAGTACTCTAAGTACACATAGATTTGTAATGGCTATATACAGTATGTATTGTTACTTTACATGCAGCCCAATTTTTTTTAGCCTAATGCGGACCCCGAGTCTAAAAGTGTGGACACCCCTGCATTATCCCCATGTAATGTCCCTTTCATGATTTCGGGTTAAACAAAAAAAAAAACATATTTTGCATGTTGCCTGTTTACACTGTGGAATGGCCGACGTGTGCTCACTTTTTTATGACCCTATAACTCCTACGTGTACCAGACATTGGCAGTCATGTTATTTTCAAGAAGCTATTTTGTAAGAAAATGTAAAAAAAAAAAAAAAAAGGAGAAAAAATGGTTTCGAGACTTGTCAGCTTCTCCTTCAGTGCGTGGATGCACATGACGGGAAGAAGTTGCGGTGAGAATGTGGTTGTGCGGAGCATTAACTGGACATTGTTGCAACGACTCGATCATCACTGCATGCTTGTGTGCGCTTTGTGTGTGTACAACAACCTGGGAAGTCTTACTTTTCTATCTACTGTTTGTACAAACAGCCTACTCATTTTCTTGTGAGGGGATGCTCATTTAGCATAGCATAAAGTCATACGTGCAATTTACTATCCCTACACATCCCTTCAAAAAGTCACTCCACGGCCTGAGAATATATATACATATACATATATATATATATATATATATATATATATATATATATATATATATATATATATATACATATATATATATATATATATATATATATATATATATATATATATATATATATATATATATATATATATATATATATATATATATATATATATATATATGTATATATACATATGTATATGTATATGTATATATACATATGTATATGTATATACATACAATATGTATATATATGTATGTATGTATGTATATATACATATGTATATGTATATGTATATATACATATGTATATGTATATACATACAATATGTATATATATATGTATGTATATGTATATATACACTACCGTTCAAAAGTTTGGGGTCACATTGAAATGTCGTTATTTTTGAAGGAAAAGCACTGTACTTTTCAATGAAGATAACTTTAAACTAGTCTTAACTTTAAAAAAATACACTCTATACATTGCTAATGTGGTAAATGACTATTCTAGCTGCAAATGTCTGTTTTTTGGTGCAATATCTACATAGGTGTATAGAGGCCCATTTCCAGCAACTATCACTCCAGTGTTCTAATGGTACAATGTGTTTGCTCATTGGCTCAGAAGGCTAATTGATGATTAGAAAACCCTTGTGCAATCATGTTCACACATCTGAAAACAGTTTAGCTCGTTACAGAAGCTACAAAACTGACCTTCCTTTGAGCAGATTGAGTTTCTGGAGCATCACATTTGTGGGGTCAATTAAACGCTCAAAATGGCCAGAAAAAGAGAACTTTCATCTGAAACTCGACTGTCTATTCTAGTTCTTAGAAATGAAGGCTATTCCACAAAATTGTTTGGGTGACCCCAAACGTTTGAACGGTAGTGTATATATGTGTATGTGTATATGTATATATGTATATATATATATATATATATATATATATATATATATATATATATATATATATATATGTATATATTTATATATGTATATATATATATATATATATGTATATATGTATATATTTATGTATATATGTATGTATGTTTTTATGTATGTATATTTTTATATATGTATGTATATATATATATATATATATATATATATATATATATATATATATATATATATATATATATATATATATATATATATATATATATATATATATATATATATATTAAGGATGTCCGATAATATCGGCCTGCCGATATTATCGGCCGATAAATGCGTTAAAATGTAATATCGGAAATTATCGGTATCGTTTTTTTTATTATCTGTATCGTTTTTTTGTTGTTTTTTTTGTTTTTGTTTTTTGTTTTTATTAAATCAACATAAAAAACACAAGATACACTTACAATTAGTGCACCAACCCAAAAAACCTCCCTGCCCCCATTTCTTTCTGTTATCAATATTCTGGTTCCTACATTATACATCAATATATATCAATACAGTGTGCAAGGGATACAGTCCGTAAGCACACATGATTGTGCGTGCTGCTGGTCCACTAATAGTACTAACCTTTAACAGTTAATTTTACTCATTTTCATTCATTACTAGTTTCTATGTAACTGTTTTTATATTGTTTTACTTTCTTTTTTATTCAAGAAAATGTTTTTAATTTAGTTATGTTATTATTATTATTTTTTTAAAAGTACCTTATCTTCACCATACCTGGTTGTCCAAATTAGGCATAATAATGTGTTAATTCCACGACTGCATATATCGGTTGATATCGGTATCGGTTGATATCGGTATCGGTAATTAAAGAGTTGGACAATATCGGAATATCGGATATCGGCAAAAAGCCATTATCGGACATCCCTAATATATATATATATATATATATATATATATATATATATATATATATATATATATATATATATATATATATATATATATATATATATATATATATATATATACACACAGTACAGGCCAAAAGTTTGGACACACCTTCTCATTCAATGTGTTTTCTTTATTTTCATGACTATTTACATTGTAGATTGTCACATCAAAACTATGAATGAACACATGTGGAGTTATGTACTTAACAAAAAAAATGGTGAAATAACTGAAAACATGTTTTATATTCTAGTTTCTTCAAAATAGCCACCCTTTGCTCTAATTACTGCTCTGCACACTCTTGGCATTCTCTCCATGGGCTTCAAGCACACCTGTGAAGTGTGACTACCTCTTGAAGCTCATCCAGAGAATGCCAAGAGTGTGCAAAGCAGTAATCGGAGCAAAGGGTAGCTATTTTGAAGAAACTAGAATTTAAAACATGTTTTCAGTTATTTCACCTTTTTTTTTTGTTAAGTACATAACTCCACATGTGTTCATTCATAGTTTTGATGTGACGATCTACAATGTAAATAGTCATGGAAATAAAGGAAACACATTGAATGAGGAGAACGTGTGTCCAAACTTTTGGACTGTACTGTATGTATTATTATTTTTTTAATATTTATTTGTAGGGAAGACGTAAAAAAAATGGTATTCCTTAGAATTGTATTTGTTTAGAGTCGCTGTATGTAAGACCACAGACACAGTTTTGTATCGTCACATGCTGCGTGTTTACACTCGGGAGACGTCAGCTGCTTTCTGCCATCACGCCTGTTTCAGTCAGTTCTGAGAGAAGAGAACTAAAGACTAACTTCAGAGCCAAGTATGTAGGCAACATTTGGCACAAGCTTGCTTCTGAGCTTCCTAGCTGCTGTGTGTTTGTTCCCATGAGATGTACTATAGCCAACCATGTAGCATAGATCAATGTTTTTCTTCACTTTTGCACAACTAAGTCATGATTTTGTTCAGTTTGTCCTCAAAGGAATGTGTCGGCCCAAACAAATCCAAGCCCATTATGGAGTCTTCCTGGTTCCAGTGTAAGAGAACATTCTAGGTGCCATGCGTACAGTAGATCACTAGGTTTACACAAATATACTCACACTGTGTAAAAGAGTTCATTTAGAATGTAGCCTCACTACTATTGTTTGGTGCAAAATAATGCTTTGTAACAGATATTTATTTACAGTTGTACATTTTAAATTATTTTCCATATATTTCATCCATGTACTGTATTTTGTTTTGTATGTCAGAAGCTTATGATGATGATGATGATGACTCTAAAATGTTTCCATTTAGACTTTTAACAGTGCTCAAGTTCTGTGTATAGTGTCCAATAAAATAATGAATAGTTATCTGAATACCCGATGACTTGATGTTTACATGAACACTCAGTTAGGGTGCTAAAAAAAATAAATAATATATTGGATTCTAAATCAATAGTTTAAAAAAAAAAAAAGTGTGTGTGTGTGTACCTATATGTGTACATATATGTGTATATATATATATATATATATATATATATATATATATATATATATATATATATATATATATATATATATATATATATATATATATATATATATATGTGTATATATATATATATATATATATATATATATATATATATATATATATATATATATATATATATATATATACATATATGTATGTATGTATGAATATATATATATATGTATGTATGTATGTATGAATGTATGAATAATTGTGTGTAAGTACATATGTATGTGGGTTTACATGTGCGGGGCCAAAGTACGGCCCCAGCCACCCAGACAGCCCAACCCAAAACAACAGGTGTGGTACCCAGGGAACAAGGGACCACCGGCCAACCAGGCAACCGGTGCAATGGACGTCGAGTGGATCTAGCATAATATTGTGAGAGTCCAGTCCATAGTGGATCTAACATAATAGTGTGAGAGTCCAGTCCATAGTGGATCTAACATAATAGTGTGAGAGTCCAGTCCATAGTGGATCTAGCATAATATTGTGGGAGTCCAGTCCATAGTGGATCTAACATAATAGTGAGAGAGTCCAGTCCATACTGGATCTAGCATAATATTGTGAGAGTCCAGTCCATAGTGGATCTAGCATAATATTGTGGGAGTCCAGTCCATAGTGGATCTAACATAATAGTGTGAGAGTCCAGTCCATAGTGGATCTAACATAATATTGTTAAGAGTCCAGTCCATAGTGGATCTAGCATAATATTGTTAGAGTCCAATCCATAGTGGATCTAACATAATATTGTGAGAGTCCAGTCCATAGTGGATCTAACATAATTGTGAGAGTCCAGTCCATAGTGGATCTAACATAATAGTGAGAGTCCAGTCCATAGTGGATCTAACATAATAGTGAGAGTCCAGTCCATAGTGGATCTAACATAATAGTGAGAGTCTGACCACAGAACTTTCCTCCAGAAGGTCTTATCTTTGTCCATGTATTGTCAGATGAAACAAAAATGGAGCTGTTTGGCCACAATACCCAGCAATATGTTTGGAGGAGAAAAGGTGAGGCCTTTAATCCCAGGAACACCATGTCTACCGTCAAGCATGGTGGTGGTAGTATTATGCCCTGGGCTTGTTTTGCTGCCAATGGAACTGGTGCTTTACAGAGAGTAAATGGGACAATGAAAAAGGAGGATTACCTCCAAATTCTTCAGGACAAGCTAAACTCATCAGCCCGGAGGTTGGGTCTTGGGCGCAGTTGGGTGTTCCAACAGGACAATGACCCCAAACGCACGTCAGAAGTGGTAAAGGAGTGGCTAAATCAGGCTAGAATGAAGGTTTTAGAATGGCCTTCCCAAAGATGTGTGGACAATGCTGAAGAAACAAGTCCATGTCAGAAAAGCAACACATTTAGCTGAACTGCACCAATTTTGTCAAAAGGAGTGGTCAAATATTCCAGCAGAAGCTTGTGGATGGCTACCAAAAGCGCCTTATTGCAGGTAAACTTCCCAAGGGACATGTAAGCAAATATTAACATTGCTGTATGTATACTTTTGACCCTCACATTTTCAGTAGACCCATAATAAATTCATAAAAGAAGCAAACTTCATGAAGGTTTTTTGTGAGCAACAAGTATGTGCTCCAATCACTACATCACAAAAAAAATAAGAGTTGTAGAAATGATTGTAAACTCAAGACAGCCATGACATGATGCTCTTTACAAGTGTAGGCACACTTTTGTAGCTTGCCTGCTGTAGTGCGTGTCCATGTTGGGGGTGTGATTAGCCAGAAGCTGATCCCTGAGGAGCAGATGGTGAAGGATGGCTTACCTCAGCCACGACACAGTTTGCAGTGAGGAAGACCATGCTGAGGGATGAATGTTTCCAATGTGTTGCCTCATCTAAAGTGAGTACGATAACGTTGTCTGAACCTGCCGAGTTAGGAAACTTTCTTCTGCCTGTCCTCCACAGACCTGGAGTCATGTTCTTGCAAGATGTGAAGGTGGTCTTCCTGGGCTTGCTGCTGGCCGCTCACCTTCTGCTAGGATCCTCGCTCTCGCCCGCGTCCTCCTATGAGTTCACAGGTCACAGGATGCAGCAGTACAACCTGATGAAGCACAGGCATGGTGAGTCAACATGTGTTGTGTTGTCACGGCAACTACAGTCCTGTGTTAGATACATTTAATAATAATAATAATAATAATAATAGATTATATTTGTAAAAGCACTTTACATTGAGCAAACAACCTCAAAGTGCTACAGTGCATTTAAAAAAAAAAAAAAAAAAATATGCCGATACTGTACAGGAGGAGGATGATAACACTGTGGTTCTTTGTGCTACACATCTCAAATGTTGAGTCTCGTATTTGATATCAATGACGTCCAAGTTGTATTGCCGAACAGTAGTGATCGATACTTAATTACCGATACCGCAGATACCAGATCTTTGTGCTGTAATATCCATCTTCCGATCAAAATATCAATACTTTAGTTCAGGGGTGTGCAAACTTTTTCCAACAAACTTTTAACCACTGAAAACTTAAAGTATGCAAGGGCCATATTTTGTTAAAAAAAAAAAATGCTAAAAAGAGATATTGTATCAACTTTGTATTATTGGCGATTTTAAAATAAAAATATGGATACTTTAGTTCAGTGGTGTCCAAACTTTTTCCTCCAAGGGCCGCAAACTGAAAAGTCACAGTAAGCGGGGACCATATTGATATTTTTTATATTAATTATTAGTTAGAATATTTCAGCTTTTTTCCATTACGTACATTCTTCTTTGCTCTTTTTCTTACATTTTTACTATTGTTTCTTCCCATGTAAGAATAGAACAAAAATATTAATAATGCGTGTGTAACTACATAACCTAGTGTGTCTCAAATTCTGCCTGTACAAAAATATGTATGTTCATTTACACATTTGACATTGTTTGTTATGGTTGTTGTCATTTTTCAATTTAATTCAGAAGTTAACATTCTTTTATTTTTTAATTGACTAACTAAAATTTTAAAAAAAGTTTATATTTTAAGAACATTCTATTTTCATTTTGAGAGCTTTTAATAGTTTAGGTCAGGGGTGTCCAAACTTTTTCCACCAAGGGCTACTTATTAAAAAGTCAAGTATGGGTGGGCCATTTTGATATATTTTTTTTTAAAATAAAATGCTAAAAACATATATTATATGTATGTATATTGTTGCGTTGACCAGCTCTTCCTCCCAGGGATTTTAAGTTGCTGGTCACTCCCAAGTTCTTTTTATGGCACATAAGCTGGAGTTTAAATTGATCACCAGGCAGTAGTTGGTATTTTGTGGTTTATTCTCAAATATTTGACAATAATGAGACCAGCCTTGCATAACCCATCCAGATGCGTGGCTCTATCCGGTCTGCCTCTGCTCCCCCCTCCCCGTTCTCTCCTACCTCGTTGTTTTGTCTACCCTTTGCATTCCAAAGCTTCAAGGCCTACTCACAGTCAAACTTTTGCTTTGCAGACTGAATTGGAAAAACACTAGCTGTTTTGTAATATGACTATGGAAGTAAAGAAGTAACACTTAAATATGGATATATGTAAAAAATCTGGTTCCGTCAATATATATATATATATATATATATATATATATATATATATATATATAAACTTGAAAAGTACCAAGGGTTGAAAGAGCAGCTGGAACGGATGTGGAAGATCAAGGCTAGCGTGGTCCCCGTGGTAGTGGGGGCGCTCGGAGCAGTAACCCCCAAACTGGGAGAGTGGCTCCAACAGATCCCAGGAACAACATCTGAAGCCTCAGTCCAGAAGAGCACAGTCCTAGGAACAGCCGAGATACTGCGCAGAACCCTCAAACTCCCTGGCCTCTGGTAGATGACCTGAGCTTGAGGATGACACAGATACACTGGTCTATCTGATCTGGGTCCATCACACCCCACCAGGTTTTAATATATATATATTTACTTTATATATATATATATATATCCATCCATCCATTTTCTACCGCTTGTCATACAAATATATAAATATATACAGTATATATATAATATTTACAAACATACAGTATATGTACTGTATATTGCCAATTATCTCAGAGCCAGGGTAGGGGACACATATCACAAGCAAAAAACCAACAACCATAAAATAATAATATCTGAATGATAACATCAGAATATAGTTTCTCTGAGTTAACGTCATGTTTAGATGAATGTATTGTGAAGGTCATTTTCTGTTGGGTCTCCAGGTTGCCGTGGCGCCTTGGTGGTCGCCGAGGCCCGCTCTGCTGACGAGCCGGTGCTGACCCGGCGCTGTGTGATCATGAGGGTGTCAGACTTCACCACAGAAACATACCAGCAGGCACAGAGACAACACGCTGCTGCCATCCTCATCCTGCTGCCTCGCAACATCTCCAGTCTAGCCCAAGAAGTCATCCAGGTAACATTTGTCTTTCTTGTCTTTGTCACACAAAGTCATTATTGTTTGTGTGCCAGTCCTTCATGGTCAGTGAGAGCGAAGCCCTGACGGAGGAGACCCTCATGCCGGTGTATGTGGCCCCTGAGGACGAGCAGCTCCTCTACATGTATGAGGAGGTCAAGAGGACTGCATCCACACGGACCTCCTCCATATTCATCCGAGGTGACATCACACTCTTTTTGGTTGTATATCGTGGATTCTTTCTAGAAGGAGACAAGTACATATTGGAACATTATTTTGCCCTATTTTCCAGACTATAAACAACTACTTTTTTCCCCAAGCTTTGTACCCTGCGGCTTATACAACGGTGCAGCTAACTGACTTTACTAGTTTGTGAATTTTTCAATATAACTAAAACAATTCATACTCACTAAACCGTCTACAGTACTTCCTTCGGTTTCTTGCCTTGAACCGGCAGTATAAGTGCCGTTCCGTCTACTAGTCGTCCATAGCGTTTCTACCAGTATGGTTTCTTCCACTCCAAGCTGTTTGTGAATTTTGCAATATAATCAAAACAATTCAAACTTACTAAACCGTCACTTTTTTACTTGTTTGATAGGAGTGTCTTCATGCATATTTGTGCGTGCTATCGTAATATAATCAAGCTAGCATTGTTAGCATTAGCTATAATGCTAACAAGTGTCTGTGTTAGTATTATCAACTTACAATGGCATTCCTTTTGTATTGCTTCAGTTTCGTAAATTAACCAAAACGTCACCGTGGAGTTATTGAGTCTGTTTAGCTGATTAGAGAGCTAGCTTCCGCAGCTAGTGGGTCCATGACTATGACTTCTGTTTTGTTTGATCAGCCGTTTTACTGCTTTGTTACAGGCACACTTTGGAAACATTTAAGATATCTAAATAAACATTTACAAAATCTTCCTATGTAAATATCTCATTTTGCAACATATATATATCTGTGGCTTATATATGGAAATGTTATATATTTTTTCAAAAAATTGTGTGGGTGTGGCTTATATACCACTGTAAAATACAGTAGTAAAGGAAACACGCACCACCCTGTCATGTATTTTTACCCAGTATGTTTTTTACTGTGACAGTCTTCCGAAGTATGGTGACAGCCACGGCCTTTCAGATCTTGGTGAGCAACAACGGTCCCATCAAGGCCATCACCGACAGCACTCTGGTCACACTGGAAGTACGTCAGCGAGTCAATCCACTTCCCCATCACAGCTGTATTATAACAACTAAAGGTGTGCGTTCTAGGGAGTGCTTCCTGGAGCAGGCCAGGACATACCCACCATTGTGATCACTGCCCACTACGATTCCTATGGACTAGCACCGGTGAGTGAGACGCATAAGAAGTAAAAAAATATTCAGTCAAAGGCTGGACTACAGGGAGGGGGTCCAGACTGGGTCCAAGGAATAAACCTGATAGTCATAGCACACATAAACAAGTTACATAAAAGAGCGTGAAGGAGCACAACTGAACCAACAGTAGCTCCGCCGCTCCCAGTCTGTGGAACACTCTCCTTGACCACCTGAGGGTACCACAGACTGTGGATGCTTTTAAAAAAGGCTTAAAAACCCTTCTTTTTAAAAAAGCCTTTTTTTTTTTGGATATAGTTTTAGCTATTTGGCTGTTCTAGTTTTTATTTGTATTTATTTTTTATTATCTTTTTATTTATTTTTATTATTTTATTTATTTTATTTATTTATTTTATTTATTTTATTTATTTATTTATTTATTTATTTATTTTTTAATACACTGTAGCACTTTGAGGTTGTTTACTCATTGTAAAGTGCTTTTTACAAATAAAATCTATTATTATTATTATTATTACATAGAATCAACAAAACTTGCAACAGAGGGGAGGGGAGTGGGAGCTACGGAGGCTGGCTGCAGCTGTATAAGCGCTAGTCAGCCGTCCATCCAATTAATGTTCCCCTTGTTTGCAGGATGCCTTCTTACACTCTTGCTTTATATCTGCGTGTGCTATTTAACTTCCTGTCCTGCGCCCTTATTTTGTAGTGGTCACTTCTTTGTGCCGTGCACAGGCTTCCACACCTGCTGCCTGATTGGCAACCGGGACACACCTGTGCCCGTTTGCCAATCAGTCTCCTATTGCCCAGTCTCGCAGTCAGCGTCGGATCATTGCTTTGCGTACACGTGTTAGTCGAAAATGCATATGCATCTGATTATTAGATTTTTTTTTGCGTGTAACTTGCTTTAAAATCATTAATAAAGGTGTCAAGCAGATATTGAACTATTTGTTTTTATCACACAATAATAGTTTTACAATGCAGTATATCAATCAATCAATCAATCAATGTTTATTTATATATCCCTAAATCACAAGTGTCTCAAAGGGCTGCACAAGCCACAACGACATCCTCGGTTCAGATCCCACATAAGGGCAAGGAAAAACTCACAACCCCAATGGGACGTCGATGTGAATGACTATGAGAAACCTTAGAGAGGACCGCATATGTGGGTGAGTCCAGTCCATAGTGGATCTAACATAATATTGTGAGAGTCCAGTCCATAGTGGATCTAACATAATAGTGAGAGTCCAGTCCATAGTGGATCTAACATAATAGTGTGAGAGTCCAGTCCATAGTGGATCTAACATAATATTGTGAAAGTCCAGTCCATAGTGGATCTAACATAATAGTGAGAGTCCAGTCCATAGTGGATCTAACATAATAGTGTGAGAGTCCAGTCCATAGTGGATCCAACATAATAGTGAGAGTCCAGTCCATAGTAGATCTAACATAATAGTGAGAGTCCAGTCCATAATGGATCTAACATAATAGTGTGAGAGTCCAGTCCATAGTGGATCTAACATAATAGTGTGAGAGTCCAGTCCATAGTGGATCTAACATAATAGTGTGAGAGTCCAGTCCATAGTGGATCTAACATAATATTGTGAGAGTCCAGTCCATAGTGGATCTAACATAATATTGTGAAAGTCCAGTCCATAGTGGATCTAACATAATAGTGAGAGTCCAGTCCATAGTGGATCTAACATAATAGTGTGAGAGTCCAGTCCATAGTGGATCTAACATAATAGTGAGAGTCCAGTCTATAGTAGATCTAACATAATAGTGAGAGTCCAGTCCATAATGGATCTAACATAATAGTGTGAGAGTCCAGTCCATAGTGGATCTAACATAATAGTGTGAGAGTCCAGTCCATAGTGGATCTAACATAATAGTGTGAGAGTCCAGTCCATAGTGGATCTAACATAATAGTGTGAGAGTCCAGTCCATAGTGGATCTAACATAATAGTGTGAGAGTCCAGTCCATAGTGGATCTAACATAATATTGTGAAAGTCCAGTCCATAGTGGATCTAACATAATAGTGAGAGTCCAGTCCATAGTGGATCTAACATAATAGTGTGAGAGTCCAGTCCATAGTGGATCCAACATAATAGTGAGAGTCCAGTCCATAGTAGATCTAACATAATAGTGAGAGTCCAGTCCATAATGGATCTAACATAATAGTGTGAGAGTCCAGTCCATAGTGGATCTAACATAATAGTGTGAGAGTCCAGTCCATAGTGGATCTAACATAATAGTGTGAGAGTCCAGTCCATAGTGGATCTAACATAATATTGTGAGAGTCCAGTCCATAGTGGATCTAACATAATATTGTGAAAGTCCAGTCCATAGTGGATCTAACATAATAGTGAGAGTCCAGTCCATAGTGGATCTAACATAATAGTGTGAGAGTCCAGTCCATAGTGGATCTAACATAATAGTGAGAGTCCAGTCTATAGTAGATCTAACATAATAGTGAGAGTCCAGTCCATAATGGATCTAACATAATAGTGTGAGAGTCCAGTCCATAGTGGATCTAACATAATAGTGTGAGAGTCCAGTCCATAGTGGATCTAACATAATAGTGTGAGAGTCCAGTCCATAGTGGATCTAACATAATAGTGTGAGAGTCCAGTCCATAGTGGATCTAACATAATAGTGTGAGAGTCCAGTCCATAGTGGATCTAACATAATATTGTGAAAGTCCAGTCCATAGTGGATCTAACATAATAGTGAGAGTCCAGTCCATAGTGGATCTAACATAATAGTGTGAGAGTCCAGTCCATAGTGGATCTAACATAATAGTGAGAGTCCAGTCCATAGTAGATCTAACATAATAGTGAGAGTCCAGTCCATAATGGATCTAACATAATAGTGTGAGAGTCCAGTCCATAGTGGATCTAACATAATAGTGTGAGAGTCCAGTCCATAGTGGATCTAACATAATAGTGTGAGAGTCCAGTCCATAGTGGATCCAACATAATAGTGAGAGAGTCCAGTCCATAGTGGATCTAACATAATAGTGAGAGTCCACTCCATAGTAGATCTAACATAATAGTGAGAGTCCAGTCCATAGTGGATCTAACATAATAGTGAGAGTCCAGTCCATAGTGGATCTAACATAATAGTGAGAGTCCAGTCCATAGTAGAACTAACATAATAGTGAGAGTCCAGTCCATAGTAGAACTAACATAATAGTGAGAGTCCAGTCCATAGTGGATCTAACATAATAGTGAGAGTCCAGTCCATAGTAGAACTAACATAATAGTGAGAATCCAGTCCATAGTGGATCTAACATAATAGTGAGAGTCCAGTCCATAGTAGAACTAACATAATAGTGAGAGTCCAGTCCATAGTGGATATAACATAATAGTGAGAGTCCAGTCCATAGTGGATCTAACATAATAGTGAGAGTCCAGTCCATAGTAGAACTAACATAATAGTGAGAGTCCAGTCCATAGTAGAACTAACATAATAGTGAGAGTCCAGTCCATAGTGGATCTAACATAATAGTGAGAGTCCAGTGCATAGTGGATCTAACATAATAGTGTGAGAGTCCAGTCCATAGTGGATCTAACATAATAGTGAGAGTCCAGTCCATAGTAGATCTAACATAATAGTGAGAGTCCAGTCCATAGTGGATCTAACATAATAGTGAGAGTCCAGTCCATAGTGGATCTAACATAATAGTGAGAGTCCAGTCCATAGTAGAACTAACATAATAGTGAGAGTACAGTCCATAGTAGAACTAACATAATAGTGAGAGTTCAGTCCATATTGGATCTAACATAATAGTGAGAGTCCAGTCCATAGTGGGGCCAGCAGGAGACCATCTCGAGCGGAGACGGGTCAGCAGCGCAGAGATGTCCCCAACTGATGCACAGGCGAGCGGTCCACCCCGGGTCCCGACTCTGGACAGCCAGCACTTCATCCATGGCCACCGGACCTGTGGACAGAGGAGAAAAGAAAAGAAACGGCAGATCAACTGGTCTAAAAGGGGGGTCTATTTAAAGGCTAGAGTATACAAATGAGTTTTAAGATGGGACTTAAATGCTTTTACAGTTATATAATATAACTGGCATGATCAGATAATATTCTAGTTTAAAATATGCATTTTTTTTTTCTGTCAAAATTGAAAGAAGGAATGCATTTAGTTAAAAAAAATAAAGTGTTTTATTAAAACCCATTTTTTCCAGGCTTTCGCGGGCCACATAAAATGAAGTGGCGGGCCAAAAGTGGCCCCCGGGCCTTCAGTTTGATACCTGTGATCTACATCAACAACATGATTTGTCTGAGTGGCTGGACACAACAGATTAAAATAAATATATATATATATATATATATATATTTAATTTTTTTTGACGGCCCTATGGAAAAACTATTCCATTGGGAGTAACACATCTCAAGTTGGCCTAAAATGGAGCAAAACTTTGAAAAAGTCCCCACTGAACTTGACTTCCTCCGTTGTGTTGTGCAGTGGTTGTCCTTCGGAGCCGACTCTAACGGCAGTGGTGTGGTCGTCTTGCTAGAACTGGCCCGTCTCTTCCAGAAGCTCTACAGCAGTCCAAGTACCAGACCACGGTTAGTCCCGTGCAACACCAGATCAGACATTTGGCTCTTGTCTCTCATGATGTCTGCTGGTGTAGGTACCATCTGATGTTCTCCCTCTCCGGAGGAGGCAAGTACAACTTTATAGGCACCAAGAGATGGATTGAAGAGAACCTGGACCATGCCGGTAAGTCCTGGGTGGCTTTCAACTCCAGGAACCGTGTTTCAACTTGGGTCTTCTTTGAAATGGTTCCGCCCCAGAGTCCAGTCTGCTTCACGACAACGTGGCCTTTGTCTTGTGTTTGGACACGCTGGCCAATGGGGACGAGCTACAGGTGCACGTGTCACGTCCACCCAGAGATGACACGCCCATGAAGGACTTCATTCACCGATTGGAAGAGGTAAATACTGGCAAAGCTCCACCGGATGGCGCTGCTTTACTACCTTTCTATCTACTGTACAAAGTTGAACAGGCTTCATGTTCCTTCAGACATCAGATCAGGGGTCAAACTGGTTTTCATTGAGGGCCACATCGCAGATATATATATATATATATATATATATATATATATATATATATATATATATATATATATATATATATATATATATATATATATATATATATATATATATATATATATATATATATATATATATATATATAAAGTATATGAATTTGACAATGCATTTGATTTTTGTATGTATTTTTATGCACACTGTACAAACACATCTGGAGATTTTACAGTAAAAAATGTTTACTTTAAAATATCAATTGTTTTTTAAATGTAAAAAAATACCACCGTTTTTTTTGCAGGAAAATAACTGGAAGCGTACAGCTGGAATATTACTGTAAAATATACAAGTTTTTTAAATTTTTGTTTATATTACTATAAATGGAAAAAACAGTACCACAAGCTGAGCTGCCAGTTTGTTTGTTGTTTTTTTACCATAAAAAATGTGGTACTGTTTTTCCATTTACATTAATATGTTGTAAAAACAACAACAGTAGATTTATGGTAAAAAAAAACAACCCAAAAACTGGCAGCTTAGTCGGGAGATTTTTAAAAACAGTTATAGTTTATTCAATTTTCAGTAATACGCTCACAGTTTAAAATAACGCGATATTTCTATAAAACCATCGAATTTGAGCCCGTTTACATCGCGGTGTAGCTAACGAGCTAAATATTAGTAGCTCGTTTAGGGCTAGTTAGCTCAACACGTCTAGCACTAGCAAGCGTGTCCATGGCATCTAAAGTTACAAGGCATACTCACCTTTTTTGAGTAAAAAAAAGATTTCTTTATAACACGATATCGGAATAACGTGATTGTTTTTTATGAACCCCAACGATCGAGTTACATCGAACTTTGAGTGTTTCCTGTAAAAACTACTGTAAACTCTGTTGTCATTTTTACACTGCACAATTCCATGTGCTTTGAAATTATAAGTCAAGCAGATGTATTTTTATTTTAACAATACATTTGTTTAATAATAATAATAATAATAGATTTTATTTGTAAAAAGCACTTTACATTGAGTAAACAACCTCAAAGTGCTACAGTGTATTAAAAAAATAAGAATAAAAAGATAATAACAAATAAATAAAAATAAAAACTAGAACAGCCAAATAGCTAAAACTAGTATGCATATATCTAAAAAAAAGGCTTTTTTTTAAAAGAAGGGTTTTTAAGCCTTTTTTAAAAGCATCCACAGTCTGTGGTGCCCTCAGGTGGTCAGGGAGAGCGTTCCACAGACTGGGAGCGGCGGAGCAGAAAGCCCGGTTTGTAATATTTGTTGCAATATTGGACCACAGTAAAGTGTAAAAGGTATGCAATTTCATGAAAGAACAAACACATTTTAGTAAGGAAAGGTAAAGTACTTTATTCCAGGCATTTGGGGGCCTTATAAAAACACAAAAAAAGCACAAAGGCATGCAAATGCAGCTCTTAACTCAATATTATTTAATGCAACAAGCTACAGTAGGAAAGGGATTTATACGGCCCCATTCCTGGGTGGATCTCGCATGAGAGGAAGAGGAGCGGTTTCATCATTTTGCAAAGCAGTCTGCTGAAAATGAGGCAAAAGCTCCACTCTACATACAGTAGCAACTGATGCTGTGGTCAAAGTTGGAACGGCGGCTAAAGTGGACAGTGCACTCCCGCAATTTGTCACGTTTCATGTGTCATGTAAACCAAATAGTGCCTTTTGAATCCCGTTCCTACTGTATTTCTTGCTTTTGTGTCATTCAAACCCTTTTTCTTATGAACATTCTACACGAGCTGAAATTAAATTGTCACTTTGACTTTTGATTCCAAAGCAGGTTTTCCATTAGTTTGTTGGTAAACAACAATATTAATAATACAAAAATGGAAACTGTTTAATATTATCATGACGCGGCCCTCCAAGGGCTTTGGTATCTCCCATGTGGCCCACCATGAAAATGAGTGTGACGCCCTCTGGGCCACCACCTAAACCAAGACTAGTTTTTTACAATAACCTTGGCAAAAGAATGTGAGGACAATTGTAGAGTTTATTCTTGAGTTAATCATGTTTGAGCAATTTTATTGCAAAAAAAAGTTGCGAGCAGTTGAAGAAATATGAGAGCTCTTCTGTGTCCTCCAAGGTCAGCGAGATCTCATTTTAACACCCCCCTGATGAAATAGGAAATACATAAAGGTGTGGAATTGGAGGATGATATAGACCCAGACACCATTTTTTCTCTCCCACATCAATAATAACTGTTTTATTATACAGAGGATCAATACCGTAGCAACATTAAATCCCACAACAAATGTTTCGTTTCAACTGCACAAACTTGTATGCAAACTACAACAACACAAATATTGTGTTGGAACAGTTTAGTGAACCTGTTAAAGTGATGGCTAGCTGAGGTAGAAAGATGGTCGCTAAAAAAGGAATATTTTTTAATGTTGGAGAATATTTACTGATCAACAGAAACAACAATAGTGGAGTAGTGAAAGACATGCTATTGGCTATTGGTAATATTTTACAATGTATGACCATAAGCCATGAAAAAAACCCAAAGGTATTGGTCAGCTTTATATATAGAACACTCGAGTCATGCTGTGAAATATATAGAACACCCGAGTCATGCAATGAAATATATAGAACACCCGAGTCATGCAATGAAATTTATAGAACACCCGAGTCATGCAATGAAATATATAGAACCCCCGAGTCATGCAATGAAATATATAGACCACCCGAGTCATGCAATGAAATATATAGAACACCCGAGTCTTGCTGTGAAATATATAGAACACCCAAGTCATGCAATGAAATATATAGAACACCCGAGTCATGCAATGAAATATATAGAACACCCGAGTCATGCAATGAAATTTATAGAACACCCGAGTCATGCAATGAAATATATAGAACACCCGAGTCATGCATTGAAATATATAGAACACTCGAGTCATGCTGTGAAATATATAGAACACCCAAGTCATGCAATAAAATTTATAGAACACCCGAGTCATGCAATGAAATATATAGAACACCGAGTCATGCAATGAAATATATAGACCACCCAAGTCATGCAATGAAATATATAGAACACCCGAGTCATGCAATGAAATATATAGAACCCCCAAGTCATGCATTGAAATATATAGAACACCCGAGTCATGCAATGAAATATATAGAACACCCGAGTCACGCAATGAAATACATAGAACACCCGAGTCATGCAATGAAATATATAGAACACCCGAGTCATGCATTGAAATATATAGAACACTCGAGTCATGCTGTGAAATATATAGAACACCGAGTCATGCAATGAAATTTATATAACACCCGAGTCATGCAATGAAATATATAGAACACCCGAGTCATGCATTGAAATATATAGAACACTCGAGTCGTGCTGTGAAATATATAGAACACCCGAGTCATGCAATAAAATTTATAGAACACCCGAGTCATGCAATGAAATATATAGAACACCGAGTCATGCAATGAAATATATAGACCACCCAAGTCATTCAATGAAATATATAGAACACCCGAGTCATGCAATGAAATATATAGACCACCCGAGTCATGCATTGAAATATATAGAACACCCGAGTCATGCAATGAAATATATAGAACACCCGAGTCATGCAATGAAATATATAGAACACCCGAGTCATGCTGTGAAATATATAGAACACCCGAGTCATGCAATGAAATTTATATAAAACCCGAGTCATGCAATGAAATATATAGAACACCCGAGTCATGCAATGAAATTTATATAACACCCGAGTCATGCAATGAAATTTATATAACACCGGAGTCATGCAATGAAATATATACAACACCCGAGTCATGCAATGAAATATATACAACACCCGAGTCATGCAATGAAATATATACAACACCCGAGTCATGCTGTGAAATATACTGTATAGAACACCCGAGTCATGCTGTGAAATATATAGAACACCCGAGTCATGCAATGAAATATATAGAACACCCGAGTCATGCAATGAAATATATAGAACACCCGAGTCATGCAATGAAATATATAGACCACCCGAGTCATGCAATGAAATATATAGACCACCCGAGTCATGCTGTGAAATATATAGAACACCCGAGTCATGCTGTGAAATATATAGAACACCCGAGTCATGCAATGAAATATATAGAACACCCGAGTCATGCTATGAAATATATAGAACACCCGAGTCATGCAATGAAATATATAGGACACCCGAGTCATGCAATGAAATATATAGAACACCCGAGTCATGCAATGAAATATATAGAACACCCGAGTCATGCTGTGAAATATACTGTATAGAACACCCGAGTCATGCTGTGAAATATATAGAACACCCGAGTCATGCAATGAAATATATAGAACACCCGAGTCATGCAATGAAATATATAGAACACCCGAGTCATGCAATGAAATATATAGACCACCCGAGTTATGCTGTGAAATATACTGTATAGAACACCCGAGTCATGCTGTGAAATATATAGAACACCCGAGTCATGCAATGAAATATATAGAACACCCGAGTCATGCAATGAAATATATAGAACACCCGAGTCATGCAATGAAATATATAGACCACCCGAGTTATGCAATGAAATATATAGAACACCCGATTCATGCTGTGAAATTTATAGAACACCCGAGTCATGCAATGGAATTTATATAACACCCGAGTCATGCAATGAAATATATAGAACACCCTAGTCATGCTGTGAAATATATAGAACACCCGAGTCATGCAATGAAATTTATATAAAACCCGAGTCATGCAATGAAATATATAGAACACCCGAGTCATGCATTGAAATATATAGAACACTCGAGTCATGCTGTGAAATATATAGAACACCCGAGTCATGCAATAAAATTTATAGAACACCCGAGTCATGCAATGAAATATATAGAACACCGAGTCATGCAATGAAATATATAGACCACCCGAGTCATGCAATGAAATATATGGAACACCCGAGTCATGCAATGAAATATATAGACCACCCGAGTCATGCATTGAAATATATAGAACACCTGAGTCATGCAATGAAATATATAGAACACCCGAGTCATGCAATGAAATATATAGAACACCCGAGTCATGCAATTAAATGTTTGATTACTGAATTAAGGCAGCCTCCAACAGAAATGTACTGGAACTCCTTAAGACAGTGTTTCTTAACCTTTTTCACCTCGGGGCCCAACTTTTCCACTACCGAGGGCCCCGGGACCCCACTCAAATATTAACACTGAATTGGTAATCTTACTCTTGTTTTTAATCAAATTCAATAATTATATCTTCACTACTTACAGTATAAAACGTTGTCAAATAATATGAGAGCACGTGTTAATCAACAATATTATAATTGTTTTTACCACATAACTTATGCTTAGGTCAGGCTGATTAGAAACATAAGTACTTACCAAATATACTGCATATGAAGGGACTCGTTCATAACTGACGAACAATACATCAGTACATCGGACAGGCTAACCTCCTCCAACCTCCGAGGACAAAGCTCCGAACAATGGGAGACGGGGCTTTCTGCTCCGCCGCTCCCAGTCTGTGGAACGCTCTCCCTGACCACCTGAGGGCACCACAGACTGTGGATGCTTTTAAAAAAGGCTTAAAAACCCTTCTTTTTAAAAAAGCATTTTTTTTTAGATATATGCATACTAGTTTTAGCTATTTGGCTGTTCTAGTTTTTATTTATTTTTATTTTCTATTATCTTTTTATTTTATTTATTTATACACTGTAGCACTTTGAGGCTGTTTACTCATTGTAAAGTGCTTTTTACAAATAAAATCTATTACTATTATTATTACATGTATTTATACTGCGCTGAAATAAATAAACTAAATTAATAATGAATATGTTTCTTAACTAAACTGTCCAAAAAATGTAAATGAAAACACAGCTTCACCACTTTAGTCAAATTTTTTGCGCTTCAGAAACTTAACTTAACTTTAAACTTCTCCTGTTTGTCTGCTATTGTCATTACCGCCCCAAGTGGTGGGAACGTGTATTACCGCTGCAGCTGAGAAACAGATATGGTTAAGAAACACACTCAAATTTCTCAATAATTCAGTCTTAAACCTTTTTTTTTTTTCTAATTTTGACCCTTTTGAAGGCTTTTTGATGAAATAATGTCACAAATTGAAAAAAACCCAATACATTTGAATTAGTAAAATAAATAATGCTATGCACAAATTTCTCAATAATTCAGTGCTTAACCAACATTTTTTTTTTCAAATGTTGACCCTTTTGAAGGCTTTTTGATGAAATAATGTCGCAAAAAAAAGGCGTAAATTAGTAAAATACATAATGTTATGCAAATGTATGCTAATTAACAACTGACATTTAATCCGAAGGACTTCAATTTGTTAAAATAATAATAAAAACATAATTTTAATTCTCTTTAAAGTCAAACAGGACATAAAAGTTTTTGAAAGGTGTAAAATATTTTGAATATTTTTCCTTTATTTGCTCAAATTTCTCAATAATTCAGTTCTTAACCCATTTTTTTTCTTCTATTTTTAAACATTTTAATAATAATAATGATGAATTAGATTTACACAGCACTTTTCTAGACACTCAAAGCGCTTCACAGAGAAGTGAGAACCCATATTTTGACCCTTTTGAAGGCTTTTTGATAAAATAATGTCACAAAATAAAAAATAAATAAAAATGTATATTACTAAAATAAATAAGGTTATGCAAATGTATACTAATTGACAACTGACAATTTAATCGGAATGCCTTCAATTGGTTAAAATAATAATAAAAACATACAATTTAAATTATCTGCAGTCAAACAGGACATAAAAGTCCTTAAGTTTTTGAAAGGCGTAAAAATATTTAGACTTGTTTCCCTTTTTTATTTGCTCAAATTTCTAAAATAATTCTGTCCTAAACCAACATTTTTATTTATTTTATTTTTTTCAAATGTTGACCCTTTTGAAGGCTTTTTGATCCATCCATCCATTTTCTACCGCTTGTCCTGTTCATGTCACAAAAAAAATTAAAATATAAATTAGTAAAATACATGATGTTATGCAAATGTATACTAATTGACAACTGACATATTTTAATCAAAATGCCTTCAATTGGGTAAAATAATAAATACACACAATTGTCATTACCGCCCCAAGTGGTGGGAAAGAGTATTACTGCTGCAGCTGAGAAACAGATATGGTTAAGAAACACTGCCTTAAGAAACCACTAATCTGCTTGAATTGACAGTAATTAGTTGTGATATTACTATGATTACTGAGAGCAAATACTGTTCAATGATGTGGAATCCTGGTATATTTATATATTGGCCGAGTCTGACACACCCTAAAAGTG
>NC_084731.1:12998336-13000836 GCF_033978785.1 Entelurus aequoreus | reverse complement strand
CAATAATTCAGTGCCTAACCAACATTTTTTTTTCAAAAGTCCTTTTTGAAGGCTTTTTGAAGAAATGTCACACAAAAACAGAAGTAAATTAGTAAAATTCCTAATGTTATGCAAATTTATACTAATTGACAACTGACATATTTAATCAGAAGGCCTCCAGTTGGTTAAAATAATAATAAAAACATACAATTTGAATTATCTGCAAAGTCAAACAGAACATAAAAGTACTTTTTTGCAAGGCGTAAAATATTTAGAATATTTTTCCTTTTTTATTTGCTCAAATTTCTCAACAATTCAGTTCTTAATTTTATCTTATGACAACTGACTTACAACCTTTGTTCAAAATGCCTTCAATTGGTTAAAATAATAAATACACAGAATTTTAATTATCTTCAAAGTCAAACAGGACAGAAAAGTTTTTTAAAAGGCGTAAAATATTTGGGATTTTTTCCTTTTTTTATTTGCTCAAATTTCTCAATAATTCAGTCCTTTTTTAATTTTGACCCTTTTGAAGGCTTTTTGTTGAAATAATGTCATACATTGAAAAAAAAACCAATACATTTGAATCAGTGAAATAACTCATACTATGCAATTTTATCTTCATTGACAACTGACTTACATCCTTTGATCGAAATTCCTTCAGTTGGTTAAAATAATAAATACACACAATTTTAATTATCTTCAAAGTCAAACAGGACATAAAAGTCCTTAAGTTTTTAAAAGGCGTAAAATATTTGGGATTTTTTCCTTTTTTTATTTGCTCAAATTTCTCAATAATTCAGTCCTTTTTCAATTTTGACCCTTTTGAAGGCTTTTTGTTGAAATAATGTCATACATTGAAAAAACAAAACAATACATTTGAATGAGTGAAATAACTCGTACTATGCAATTGTATCCTCTTTGATCAAAATGCCTTCAATTGGTTAAAATAATAAATACACACAATTTTAATGATCTTCAAAGTCAAAAAGGACATAAAAGTCCTTAAGTTTTTAAAAGGCGTAAAATATATAGAATTTTTTTCTTTTATTATTTGCTCAAATTTCTCAATAATTCAGTCCTTTTTTAATTTTGACCCTTTTGAAGGCTTTTTGTTGAAATAATGTCATACATTGGGAAAAAAACAATACATTTGAATTCGTGAAATAACTCATACTATGCAATTTTATCTTCATTGACAACTGACTTACATCCTTTGATCAAAATGCCTTCAATTGGTTAAAATAATAAATACACACAATTTTTATTATCAAACAGGACATACACGTTTTTAAAAGGTGTAAAATATTTAGGATTTTTTCCTTTTTTTATTTGCTCAAATTTCCCAATAATTCAGTCCTTTTTTAATTTTGACCCTTTGAAGGCTTTTTGTTGAAAGAATGTCATACATTGAAAAAAAACCAATGCAACAAAATAAAATAAAATAACTCATACTATGCAATCGTATCTTCTTTGATCAAAATGCCTTCATTGGTTAAAATAAATACACAAAATTTTAATTATCTTCAAAGTCAAACAGGACATAAAAGTCCTTAAGTTTTTAAAAGCCTAAAATATTTAAGATTTTTTTCTTTTTTTATTTGCTCAAATTTCGCAATAATTCAGTCTTTTTTTTTAAATTTGGACCCTTTTTCTTTTTGTTGAAATAATGCCATACATTGAAAAAAAACAAAACAATACATTTGAATTAGTGAAATAACTCATGCAATTTTATCTTCTTTGACAACTGACATCTCAAAATGACTTCAATTGGTTGAAATAATAATACAAAAACGTATTTATTCTCATATATTCAACTTGTGCTCAATAGCTGAGATAAAAGACAACTAAAGTTAGTCAATTTATCTTATCAAGTCATGCAAATCATGAATAAAAAGGGTTATTTGTTATTATTGATTGTATTGTACGTCCAATGTGGTCAACATGGCCTGCTTTACGGCTGAACATGAACATGTGTTAAAGGACTACATCTCCCATGATGCATTGCGCGAGGGACAAGGCGGATACGCAACACGTCTTGAAAGTTTTTTTTTTTTTTTTGAAATGACAGAAGTGAGTTTGTTTGGCAACGCGTGTCTGCTACTCCTGACCAGACTTCTTCAACACTTGGCGGTACGTACAACATTTTTTAATAACGTGGCGACATTAAAGCACAAACACGCGGGGAAGAGGCAAAAGTCGCCACGGTTTGTAACGTTATTTTCCTCCGTGAACGTGGACACGCCGCCCATGCAGTACACTTAAATACTACACTTAAATACTCTTACGCAATAACTTGCTACGTTGTTAAGTTGCTTTAGTTGGAGACCTCCGCTTTATTGTCAACAATTAAACATTCATTAGGCTCGGGGACGTCAACATGACCGCGTGCACGCGCACGCGCACGAGCCTCTTCCCAGGCTGGCTATGATGCCATCAGCAAGTTGGTGTTTATTGTCAGCATCCAAATAGCTGCTCATGCACTTTTACATCCTTTATCAGATGTAAAAGGAGTGTTTAT
>NC_084731.1:12936295-12998316 GCF_033978785.1 Entelurus aequoreus | reverse complement strand
TATACAGTATGTGTGTTTGAACAGTGAATGTATATGTACAGTATGTGTAAATGTGTGTTTGTACAGTGAATGTATATGTACAGTATATGTATGTGTGTGTTTGTACAGTGAATGTATGTGTAGTATGTGTATGTGTGTGTTTGTACAGTGAATGTATATGTACAGTATGTGTATACAGTATGTTTGTATAATGAATGTGCGTGTGGATGTACGAACTTTGAGTGTGTAAATATGTACTGTATTTATTTGTATATGTATGTGGGAGCGTAGGTACCTATGTATGTGTGTATGTATGTGTGTGAGTATATGTGAATTTGCATGTACAATACATTTGACTCCCAGTGTGTGCGGGAGCCAGAGTACGACCCCAGCCTCCCCGAGAACCCATCCCACAAACAGTAGGTGTGGTGCCCAGGGAACCAGGGGCCACCGCCCCCACGCAGCCAAGCCGGACAGCGACAGGAACCCCAGAGCCTGGCCCACCGTGCCGCCCACAAGGGCCAGCAGCAGGCTGCAGACAGACGCACCCGGCAGAGGACAAGGCACGAGAAAAACAGGGGGGAGCCAGACCCCAAGCCAGCGAGAGACCACACCCCACACGGACAGAAAGGCGGGACGCCCCGCCCGAGGGGCCCGGAGACCCCCCGCAACCGGACGGGAAGACCGCCCCCGCCCCACCGGCAACAGGGCCCCCACAAGCCCCCCCCCACCCCCGGAAAGCGCGGCGAGGCCAGCCCACGGCCACCCCACCCAAGCCGGCCGCCACAGGACCACCCAGCACGGGGCCACAGGAACCACCCACCCCACCCGCAGGGACCCCAACGATGGAGATGGAACAACCAGCAACCGCCCCGCCGAGTCCCCCCCTGAGGTAGGGGAATAAATAAATAAAATAAATAAATACATAATAATAATAATAATAATAATAATATTAATAAAATATATTTAAAAAAAAAAAAAAAAAAAGGGGAAAAAAATAAATAAATAAATAATTAAATCTATTTATAAAAAAAAAAAAAAAAAAAATTAAAAAAATAATTAAAAGAAGATCACAGACATGCTGACACACAAGGTCGCTACCCCAACAACTTTGAGCTATTTTTAGAACAGGCCAGCGGGCTACTCATCTGGTCCTTACGGGCTACCTGGTGCCCGCGGGCACCGCGTTGGTGACCCCTGATCTATATTGATATATAATGCATATATTGTGTTTTTTATGTTGATTTCATAAAAAAAAAAAAAAAAAAAAAAAATATATATATATATATATTTTTTTAAATTTCTTGTGTGGCCCGGTACCAATCGGTCCGGTGGTTGGGGACCACTGCCATAATACACCTGCTGTGAACCTGTTTTTATGTTTTATTTATTTATTTTTTATCGTGTTCTGTTTGTGTTGTGTTGTGTTTGCTCGGTACTTGTATCATCTTTCAACCTGCCCATTGTACAGCACTTTGGCTACCCATGTGGTCCATTTTAAATGTGCTTTATAAATAAAGTTGATTTGATTTGATTATTCTAAATGTAATGCCGAGCGCATATCATTATGTCAAGATAATGGCACTACCGTTTACTTCATTTAAGAATATTTTTCAACATATTCAGCAAAAAGGTCTCTTTTTTTTTTTTTTGTACCAAGAAAAGTGCACTTGTTATTAGTGAGAATATACTTATTTTAAGGTATTTTTGGGTTCATTGAGGTTAGCTAATTTGACTTGTTTTGGAAAGTCTAGACGAGCCAAATTTTCTTGTTCTATTGGCAGATCATTTTGCTAAGTTCAAATAAAATACCCCTAATATTAGTTGTTTTTTTTCTTGTTTTTGAACACTGACTTTTTGCCGTGCACACCTGCGGGAAGGGAAAACGACACAATATGGACTTAATCCCAGCAGACTGACAATATATGTTCCTTCCTGTCACATATTTCTATCATTGGAAGGCAAAGTTGTCTGTCGCCAGTGGGAAGGCACTGAAGTCAGTTTGTGTGTGGGTGTGAGATGATGTCATTTTTCCTGGAGATACTTTTCGCCCAGTTTCTGATGGCTTCAGACTTTTCCTGTTCATTGTATATACAGTATATATTGCAGTATGACTATTATGTCATTGGCTTGGACTCAACTCCACACCCCCTTATCTAAGTGGCCTGGAAAGCACCCACTGTTAATTACTTTTGGAGCTTCATGTTTGTCAGAGTGGAGCATATACAGTGGTGGTCAAAAGTGTACATACACTTGTAAAGAACATCATGTCATGGCTGTCTTGAGTTTCCAATCATTTCTACAACTCTTATTTTTTTGTGATGGAGTGATTGGAGCACAGACTTGTTGGTCACAAAAAACATTCATGAAGTTTGCTTCTTTTATGAATTTATTATGAAAATGTGAGCAAATGTGCTGGGTCAAAAGTATACATACAGCAATGTTAATATTTGCTTACATGTCCCTTGGCAAGTTTCACTGCAATAAGGACGCTTTTGGTAGTGTCAGGTTCAAACAATGGAGACATTTATTAAACAGACAAGAAGCAAGGAATCATGCATAGACAGAGTTTAATTTTGCTCAATGACGAGAGACGTTTTTGGGCTGTACTCTAGTCACAGATCCAAACTACGCTCTAACACATACTTGCCAACCCCCCCGTTTTTAGCGGGAGAATCCCGGTATTCAGCGCCTCTCCCCACAACCTCCCGGCAGAGATTTTCTCCCGTCAAACTCCCGGTATTCAACCGGAGCTGGAGGCCACGCCCCCCCCCCCAGCTCAATGCGGACCTGAGACTGAGTGGGGACAGCCTGTTCTCACGTCCGCTTTCCCACAATATAAACAGCTTGCCTGCCCAATGACGTCATAACATCTAGGGCTTTTAGAGAGTAGAGTGCACAACTGCGCACACAACAAGGAGACTAAGCAGAAGAACGAGGAAATTACAGACATGGCGACGCCGTCGACGAGCAAGATGAAGAAATACGCTTGCAAGTTCCAAAACGAATGGAAAGAAGAATTTCAGTTCATCCAGGACAGTTCGAAGGGGAAGGTGTATGTTGCCTGTAAATATGTAGAACAGACTTCTCCATTGAACACGGTGGCCGAAATGATATACTCATCATGAACGGAGAAGTTAAACAGGACAATACTGCCATCTAATGGATAGCCACCGGAACACTGAAATTCAAGTATTTATTTTATGTAAATAAAATAAATAAATATATATATATATACATATATATAGCTAGAATTCACTGAAAGTCAAGTATTTCATATATATATATATATATATATATATATATATATATATATATATATATATATATATATATATATATATATATATATATATATATATATATATATATATATATATATATATATATATATATATATATATATATATATATATATATATATGAAATATATATGAAATACTCGAGTTGGTGAATTCTAGCTGTAAATAACCACGCCCCCACCCATGCCCCCCGCCCCCAACCACTTAGCTACGGCACCTCGACAGAGCTATGCTAAAAACATTAGCTATCCACCTACGCCAGCCGGCCCTCATCTGCTCATCAACACCCGTGCTCACCTGCGTTCCAGCGATCGACGGAGCGACGAAGGACTTCACCCGATCATCCATGCGGTCGGCGGCTAGCGTCGGATAGCGCGTCTGCTATCCGAGTCAAAGTCCTCCTGGTTGTGTTGCTGCAGCCAGCCGCTAATACACCGATCCCACCTACAACTTTCTTCTTTGCAGTCTTCATTGTTCATTAAACAAATTGCAAAAGATTCACCAACACAGATGTCCAGAATACTGTGGAATTTTGCGATGAAAACCGAGCTTTTTGTATTGGATACAATGTGTCCGAATACTTCCGTGTCAACCATTGACGTCATGCGCATACGTCATCATACATAGACGTTTTCAACCGGAAGTGTGGCGGGAAATTTAAAATGTCACTTTATAAGTTAACCCGGCCGTATTGGCATGTGTTGCAATGTTAATATTTCATCATTGATATATAAACTATCAGACTGCGTGGTCGCTAGTAGTGGCTTTCAGTAGGCCTTGAAGCGTTACATACCTTTCCACCTGCACGCTGTGGTCTGCATGTTGGGATCACAGTTCTACAGCCGAGTTCGACACAGCACGAACACTAAGGCACGGCACAGTATTTGCACATTCTAATTATTGATTTGCAAAAAACATTTTTTGGACCAATTAGGTGAAGTTGCATAATTTCTCCACGGCACACCAGACAATATCTCACAGTGGTTGAAAAACACTGCTGTAAAGCACCAGTTCTTTGGCAGCAAAACAGGCCCAGAGCATAATAATACCACCACCATGCTTGACGGTAGGAATGGTGTTCATGGGATTAAAGGCCTACTGAAATTATTTTTTTTTATTTAAACGGGAATAGCAGATCCATTCTATGTGTCATACTTGATCATTTTGCGATATTGACATATTTTTGCTGAAAGGATTTAGTAGAGAACATCGACGATAAAGTTCTCAACTTTTGCTCGCTGATAAAAAAAGCCTTGCCTGTACCGGAAGTAGCGTGACGTCACAGGAGCTAGTATTCCTCACAATTCCCCATTGTTTACAATGGAGCGAGAGAGATTCGGACCGAGAAAGTGACGATTACCCCATTAATTTGAGCGAGGATGAAAGATTCGTAGATGAGGAACGTTACAGTGAAGGACTTGAGAGGCAGTGATGGACGTATCTTTTTTCGCTCTGACCGTAACTTAGGTACAAGCTGGCTCGTTGGATTCCACACTCTCCTTTTTCTATTGTGGATCACGGATTTGTATTTTAAACCACCTCAGATACTATATCCTCTTGAAAATGAGAGTCGAGAACGCGAAATGGACATTCACAGTGACTGAACATGTAAATACACGATTAATAATTTTCAGTTCTGCGAAGCTAAAAAAATAGAAGCTAAGTTAGCTACATAGCTAACGTGATAGCAGGCTCAAATGCAGACAGAAACACAATTAAAAAAAAACCCTGACTGGAAGGATAGACAGAAGATCAACAATACTATTAAACCATGAACATGTAAATACACGATTAATAATTTTCAGCTTTGCGAAGCTAAAAAAATAGAAGCTAACCTAGCTACGTAGCCAACGTGATAGCATCAGTCTCAAATGCAGATGGAAACTAAATAAAAAAAACCCTGACTGGAAGGATAGACAGATTGATTGATTGATTGAGACTTTTATTAGTAGGTTGCACAGTGAAGTACATATTCCGTACAATTGACCACTAAATGGTAACACCCGAATAAGTTTTTCAACTTGTTTAAGTCGGGGTCCACTTAAATTGATTCATGATACAGATATATACTATCATATATACTATCATCATAATACAGTCATCACACAAGATAATCACATTGAAGATCAACAATACTATTAAACCATGAACATGTAAATACACGATTAATAATTTTCAGCTTTGCGAAGCTAAAAAAATAGAAGCTAACCTAGCTATGTAGCCAACGTGATAGCATCAGTCTCAAATGCAGATAGAAACTAAATAAAAAAAAACCCTGACTGAAAGGATAGACAGAAGATCAACAATACTATTAAACCATGAACATGTAACTACACGATTAATATTTTTTAGCTTGGCGAAGCTAAAAAAATAGAAGCTAACCTAGCTATGTAGCCAACGTGATAGCATAGCAGTCTCAAATGCAGATAGAAACTAAATTAAAAAAAACCCTGACTGGAAGGATAGACAGAAGATCAACAATACTATTAAACCATGAACATGTAAATACTCGGTTAATATTTTTCAGCTTGGCGAAGCTAAAAAAATAGAAGCTAACCTAGCTATGTAGCCAACGTGATAGCATCAGTCTCAAATGCAGATAGAAACTAAATTTAAAAAAACCCTGACTGGAAGGATAGACAGAAGATCAACAATACTATTAAACCATGAACATGTAAATACACGGTTAATATTTTTCAGCTTGGCGAAGCTAAAAAAATAGAAGCTAACTTAGATGCGGCGGCGGGCGTTGTACGCTTTTGATGACACCCCGGCCGCCATCAGAGTCGGCAAGAAACATATATTTCCCCAAAGTTACGTACGTGACATTCACATATCGACACGCACGTACGGGCAAGCGATCAAATGTTTGGAAGCCAAAGCTGTACTCACCGTAGTGCGTCTGCTATCCTGCTCAAAACACAACACAACCTCCTGGTGTTGGTGTTGCTGCAGCCAGCCGCTAATACACCGATCGCACCTACAACTTTCTTCTTTCAATCAATCAATCAATCAATGTTTATTTATATAGCCCTAAATCACAAGTGTCTCAAAGGGCTGTACAAGCCACAACGACATCCTCGGTACAGAGCCCACATACGGGCAAGGAAAAACTCACCCCAGTGGGACGTCGGTGAATGACTATGAGAAACCTTGGAGAGGACCGCATATGTGGGTAACCCCCCCCCCCCCCCCTCTAGGGGAGACCGAAAGCAACGGATGTCGAGTGGGTCTGACATAACATTGTGAAAGTCCAGTCCACAGTGGATCCAACACATCAGCGGGAGTCCAGTCCACAGCGGGGCCAACAGGAAACCATCCCGAGCGGAGACGGGTCAGCAGCGCAGAGATGTCCCCAACCGATGCACAGGCTAGTGGTCCACCCGGGGTCCCGGCTCTGGACAGCCAGCACTTCATCCATGGCCACCGGACCTATGCAACTCCCCCTCGCAAGGGACAGGGGAGAAGAGGAGAGAAGAAAAGAAACGGCAGATCAACTGGTCTAAAAAAGGGGGGGTCTATTTAAAGGCTAGATTATACAAATGAGTTTTAAGATGGGACTTAAATGCTTCTACTGAGGTAGCATCTCTAACTGTTACCGGGAGGGCATTCCAGAGTACTGGAGCCCGAATAGAAAACGCTCTATAGCCCGCAGACTTTTTTTTGGCTCTGGGAATCACTAATAAGCCGGAGTTCTTTGAACGCAGATTTCTTGTCGGGACATATGGTACAATACAATCGGCGAGATAGGCTGGAGCTAAACCGTGTAATATTTTATACGTAAGTAGTAAAACCTTAAAGTCGCATCTTAAGTGCACAGGAAGCCAGTGCAAGTGAGCCAGTATAGGCGTAATATGATCAAACTTTCTTGTTTTTGTCAAAAGCCTTGCAGCCGCATTTTGTACCAACTGTAATCTTTTAATGCTAGACATAGGGAGGCCCGAAAATAATACGTTACAGTAATCGAGACGAGACGTAACGAACGCATGAATAATGATCTCAGCGTCGCTAGTGGACAAGATGGAACGAATTTTAGCGATATTACGGAGATGAAAGAAGGCCGTTTTAGTAACACTCTTAATGTGTGACTCAAACGAGAGAGTTGGGTCGAAGATAATACCCAGATTCTTTACCGAGTCTCCTTGTTTAATTGTTTGGTTGTCAAATGTTAAGGTGGTATTATTAAATAGATGTTGGTGTCTAGCAGGACCGATAATCAGCATTTCCGTTTTCTTAGCGTTGAGTTGCAAAAAGTTAGCGGACATCCATTGTTTAATTTCATTAAGACACGCCTCCAGCTGACTACAATCCGGCGTGTTGGTCAGCTTTAGGGGCATGTAGAGTTGAGTGTCATCAGCATAACAGTGAAAGCTAACACCGTACTTGCGTATGATGTCACCCAGCGGCAGCATGTAAATACTAAAGAGTGCAGGGCCAAGAACCGAACCCTGGGGAACTCCGCACGTTACCTTGACATAGTCCGAGGTCACATTGTTATGGGAGACGCACTGCATCCTGTCAGTAAGATAAGAGTTAAACCAAGACAAGGCTAAGTCTGACATACCAATACGTGTTTTGATACGCTCTAATAAAATATTATGATCGACGGTATCGAAAGCGGCGCTAAGATCAAGAAGCAGCAACATAGATGACGCATCAGAATCCATCGTTAGCAATAGATCATTAGTCATTTTTGCGAGGGCTGTCTCCGTAGAGTGATTTGCCCTGAAACCGGATTGAAAAGGTTCACAGAGATTGTTAGTCACTAAGTGTTCATTTAGCTGCTGTGCGACAGTTTTTTCGAGAATTTTGGAAATAAACGGAAGGTGGGAGACCGGTCGGTAGTTCACCATGAGGTCAGGATCGAGGTTAGGTCTTTTGAGCAGAGGATGAATAACCGCTTTTTTGAATGCTAGGGGAACAGTGCCAGAGGAAAGTGATAAGTTTATAATATTTAACACTGATGGACCTAATAATACAAACAGTTCCTTGATAAGTTTCCCAGGAAGTGGGTCAAGTAAACATGTTGTTTGTTTTATCCCACTTACACGCTGTAATAATTCCTCTAATGTTATTTCATCAAAAATAGAGAGACTATTTTGGAGGGCAGTGTCCGTCGTATATACAGTCGTATTTGTGTTAATAGAGCCCAGTTGTAGCTGGGATGCGTTGTCTTTAATCTCCTTTCTAATGAGTTCAATTTTCTTATTAAAGAAATTCATAAAATCATCTGCCGAGTGGGTGGAGCTACTGGGAGGAGTCCCTTGTTGGGTTAGCGATGCTACTGTACTAAACAGAAATTTAGGATCGTTTTTGTTGAGGCGGATGAGATTTGAGTAGTATTTAGCTTTAGCTAAGGTAAGCATGCGTTTATAAGTTATTAAACTATCACTCCATGCTTGATGGAAAACCTCAAGTTTAGTCGCGCGCCATTTGCGTTCCAGTTTTCTACATGATAATTTATGAGCTCTAATTTCTTCTGTAAACCATGGGGTGCGCCTTTTAGGGGCCCTTTTTTGCTTTAGCGGTGCTATACTATCAATAATTTCGCGCAAGGCATCGTCAAAGTTGTTAGTGAGTTTATCAATAGAGCCGACATAATTTGGGAATGGTGCTATTACCGAAGGCAGTAGGTCAGCAAGAGTCATCGTTGTGGCAGCATTAATGTTGCGGCCGCTATAGCAGTTATTATTATTATTAGCTTGTTGACAAAGAGTCAAAACTTCAAATTTTATAAGGTAATGATCGGACATTACTTTAGTATATGGAAGTATCATAACTTTGGAGGTGGTGACACCCCTGACAAGCACTAGATCTATTGTATTACCGTTGCGATGCGTGGGTTCATGTATTATTTGTGTAAGACCACAGCTATCAATTATGGTTTGGAGCGCCACGCACTGAGGGTCCGATGGGGTATTCATATGGATATTAAAGTCCCCCATTATGATTATATTGTCGGCGTGCGTCACTAGATCAGCAACGAACTCTGAGAATTCACTGATAAAGTCCGAATAGGGCCCAGGGGGGCGGTAGATAACAGCCAGGTCGAGAGGTAGCGGTGTGACAGACCTCATAGTAAGCACCTCAAACGATTTATATTTATTATTTAGGTTAGGGGTAAGGTTGAAATTTTCATTGTATATTAGTGCGACACCCCCTCCCCTTTTAAGAGGGCGGGCAACATGCGCATTCGTATAGTTAGGAGGAGATGCCTCATTGAGCGCAAAAAATTCGTCCGGTTTGAGCCAGGTTTCGCTAAGACCAATGACGTTAAGATTGTTGTCTCTAATGACCTCATTAACCAATAACGCCTTGGGAGACAATGATCTTATGTTTAAAAAGCCCATATTATAGGTATTGGGCTGTTTTGACGAGTTTTTGTTAAGATTATCCGTAGTGGCAATATTAACAATGTTGCGTTTATTATGCGTAGTGCACTTTAAATAGTTTCGACCATATCTAGGAATTGATATGACGGGAATTTTCCGATTGTTTGCTTGGTGCTGCAATAGACTGGACATATCATAATTTGCCACCTCAGTAGAATGCATGTCCACCTCTGACACAGACACAACAGAAAAAACATTATGTGAATTGTGTATTATTCTAAGAGAATTGCTATGCGTACATGGATTATCCAGCCTGGCGCTGGCTAGTTCTAGCTTAACTGACTCCTCACCCGGACTAACAGACATTGTAATTGCCTGTGACCGGGCTTGCTCTAGTGTAGTCAGTCAAGTGAGACTTAAATAGTAGTCTATGTTTCTAGACAGGATGATGGCGCCTTCCTGGTTAGGGTGAAGGCCGTCTCTCATCAGCAAGCCTGGTTTGCCCCAGAAAGAGGGCCAGTTATCAATAAACGTTAGTCCCTGCTGCCTACAGTAGCTAGCCAAACCACTTGTTAAGCGAGACTAATCTGCTATATCTCTCATCATTGCCTCTCGCAGGCAGGGGGCCAGAGACAATTACTCGATGCCTGGACATCTTTCTGGCGAGATCACAAGTCCTGGCTATGTTTCTCTTTGTAATCTCTGACTGTCTCATTCTAGTGTCATTGGAGCCAACGTGTACAACTATATTCGCATAATTAGTGGTGCGATTAGCCTGTCGTACGTGTTTACTAGGCCTGTTGCGAGTTAGCTCCCTAAGATTAGCTTCAATGTCAGGTGCTCTGGCCCCGGGGATACACTTTATTGTGGCTGGTTTGCTAAGCTTTATGTTTCGGGTGATGGAGTCCCCTATAACTAAGGTGTGGTGCCCGGTAGACTGGGGTGTAGGACTAGCTAAAGAGCTAAATCTATTATGCGTCTCAACCGGTACACCGTAGCTTGTAGGCCGCTTAGGACTGCTACAAGCTGGGCTAGTTAGCTCGCTACAGCTAACGCTAGCAGATGTGTCCGCAACATCTAAAGTTACGACATTACTCTGCTCTAACTGGCGGACACGGCCCTCTAGCAGAGCCAACCTCTCCGTGAGTATGGTGCAAGACGCGCAGGAAGCCATTACTCACAGTGTTTTCTGTCACCGAGTGAAGTTCCTGCTGTCCTCAGGGAAGTGGTCGCGGTCTGTAGGAGTAGCTTCTTACTGACCGGCGCTGCCTTTCTCTTTGCAGTCTCCATTGTCCATTAAACAAATTGCAAAAAGATTCACCAACACAGATGTCCAGAATACTGTGGAATTTTGTCGAAGAAAACAGAGGTATTTGAATTGGGTCCAAACACTTCCCTTGACCTCGTGACGTCACGCGCATACGTCATCATACCGCGACGTTTTCAACCAGAAGTTTAGCGGGAAATTTAAAATTGCACTTTATAAGTTAACCCGGCCGTATTGGCATGGGTTGCAATGTTAAGATTTCATCATTAATATATAAACTATCAGACTGCGTGGTCGGTAGTAGTGGCTTTCAGTAGGCCTTTAAAGGCCTCACCTTTTCTCCTCCAAACATATTGCTGGGTATTGTGGCCAAACAGCTCCATTTTTGTTTCATCTGACATCACATGGACAACGATAAGACCTTCTGGAGGAAAGTTCTGTGGTCACTCAAGACAGCCATGACTTTATGTCAACTTTTGACCACGACTGTATGTCCCAAAAACACAAAAACAGCTGCCAACCTGTAAGAAAATAGGGGGGCGTGGCCTGCCGCAGAACGGGGTGTGCCAGGAATCAAACAATGGCAATAAAAAAACTATTCTGATTCTGTTGTGAGTGAATAAATCATCTTTTAGGTCCGGAATCTGGGAATGATCAGCAGTAGCTGAGGAGCAAGGGTACGATTACATGGGCTTTGCGTCTTCCTACTTCTTTCCAGATATGATTACTCGTGCAAGTGTAAACGTGTGAGTAGGTAACGTAACCTGTTAGGAATGTGCGAAACCAATAAACGGCGACTTTTAAAAAAAACATGTCCAGGACATTTGCATGAGCGCCACTAATTTCAAGGCCTCGACAACTCAGGAGCAGACGGCGCTTCATTACAGCGTGAAGAAAAGAAAGCGTCTAGTTTCTTTTTCCCTTTCTTTGATGTGTTGACATGAATATGGCGTTACAGACGGTGAAACCTTGCACTCTGGCTTCACAGGGAGACATGAGGTATTATACGACTGGTAGACTCTCTGAAGCTCCAACAGTGTTCTTGGATAAAGTTTCCCAAAGACGTACAGATGCTGTGAACGTTCCACATGTGCAGTCTGTATTTCAACGCCATTTTTTTCCTGAAAAGCGCCTCAACACTTCCAAGAGTTGTCGCATCAAATGAAGCACATTCGTGTCCATGCCAATATTATCAAATTATTTTGATACTTTTCGGTACTCTTCGATACTTTTCTATATACAAACCCAGTTTCCGTATGAGTCGGGAAATTGTGTTAGATGTAAATATAAACGGAATACAATGATTTGCAAATCCTTTTCAACCAGTGGCGTGCCGTCACTAGAGGCAGGGGGAGGCGGGGCCTCACCTGCCATCATGGAAAGAAAAAAAATTTAAAAAGAAAAAAAAATTTATTAAATTGTTACCGTATTTTCCGCATCATAAGCCGCACCTAAAAACCACAATTTTTGTCAAAAGCAGACAGTGCGGCTAATAACCCGGTGCGCCTTATATATGGATTAATATTCATATTTATTTTCATAAAGTTTAGGTCTCGCAACTACGGTAAACAGCCGCCATCTTTTTTCCCCGTAAAAGAGGAAGCGCTTCTTCTTCTACGGTAAGCAACCGCCCCCATAGAAGAGGAAGCGCTTCTTCTTCTACTGTAAGCAACCGCCAAGGTGAGCACCCGCCCCCGTAGAAGAAGAAGCGCGCGGATATTACGTTTCATTTCATTTGTGTGTTTCTGTAAAGACCACAAAATGTCTCCTACTAAGAGACACGCGTACAAGGTTCCACTGACTTTTGATATTCCTAAGAACCGCACTGTGGATACAACGGGAACACGTACGGTGAATATTCGCACCACAGGGAATGAGAAGTCGTCCTACTGTGTTTCTAGCTTGCCATGCTAACGGCCAGAAACTTCCACCCACGGTGATAGTCAAAAGGAAGACCTTGCCAAAAGAGAACTTTCCAGCCGGCGTCATCATAAAAGCTAACTCGAAGGGATGGATGGATGAAGAAAAGATGAGCGAGTGGTTGATAGACGTTTACGCGAAGACACCGGGTGACTTTTTTCCACGCAGCTACGTTCCTGTTGATCTACGACTGCATGCGCGTCCACATCATCGATGGTGTCAAAAAACAAGTGAAGCACACCGAAGAAGAATAATTCGAGGGATTTGTGGATGAGTAATAACTTCAGAAAGTGAGCTTTAAATGTTTATTTTGTGTGTCGTGTGACATTAACGTTCGAGCAACGTTGAGTTATTGATGTTGCTATTGCTCGGCACTATTTTGAGTGTTACTATTTTTGTGATTGCACATTTGCACATTACATTTTGGGAGTGAACAGAATTGTTAGAACGCTGGTTTGTAATATATTATTAAAGTTTGACTGACCTATCTGACTGTTTTGTTGACATTCCCTTTAGCGTAGCGTAGGTGCGGCTAATAGCACGGGGCGGCTAATAGGTAAACAAAGTTTTGAAATATTCCGTTCATTAAACGTGCGGCTAATAACACGGGGCGCCTTATGGTGCAGAAAACACGGTATATGTATCCAGTGATTATACTAAAGTTATTTTCCATTTAACTTCACCAGTTTTAGATTATTTTTATTTTTATTTTCACATTTGCCGTTCAAATACTGAGAAGAGACGGTCAGCAGCCAGTTGAGGCACGTCACTCAGTTGTGCCTCAACATGGATTGTGCGCAATGACTCGGCTAACTGCTGAGCTGCTGTGCAGTGACTAGGGATGATACTCGAAACCGGTTTTCCCGGTTGTTCGATAAGAAAAGAACCGAGTCCTCGGACTCGAATCCCTTTTTGAGAACCGGTACCCGTTATCGAGACCACTATAGTAAAGAAAATAGTCGGTTCTTTATTCGAATCCCTCGGAACGAATCCCGTCCCGACCAGAAATGCTCCGTGGGACATCACAAGAATTGGCGTCACGTAGCTCAGTCATTAGGCGCAGATAGCGAAAGCAGGAAAACAATGGACGGGAAAAAGCGCTCCAAGGTGTAATAAAGTTCAAAACAAAAGGTATAATCCAATGAATAACTTTACTGGGAGATTTGAGCAGGGTACAAACACATGAAGACTTTTACGACCAACCGGAAACATAGCAACCAGGCTAGCAACGCACCTCCTTTACGGCAGCTGTCGCAACGTTCTTAAAACAACTGCAGCACATACATATATATACAACACATCTCCCTTTTTTAACTTTTGTTTTTCTTTCCTTGTAAACAAAACAAAATCACACTGTAGATGTGTTGTCTGTCTAATTATAAATAATGCAGACGAGGCGTGTTGGCTGAGTTCTTGACGTTTACTTTCACGGGTGACGACATGCAAGACTATTCGGGGCTACCGCGCATGCTCGTCACTCCCGTTGCATGCTGGGTAGTGTAGTTGTTATATTCCCTAGCTCAGTGGTTCTCAACCTTTTTTCAGTGATGTACCCCCTGTGAAACATTTTTTAATTCAAGTACCCCCTAATCAGAGCAAAGCATTTTTGGTTGAAAAAAAGATATAAAGAAGTAAAGTACAGCACTATGTCATCAGTTTCTGATTTATTAAATTGTATGACACTGCAAAATATTGCTCAATTGTAGTGGTCTTTCTTGAACTATTTGGAAAAATAGATAGGTTTTTATTTATATTTACAAATGATTTTTGAATTGTTGCTATTTTTAGAATATTTAAAAAAAATCTCACATACCCCTTGGCATACCTTCAAGTACCCCCAGGGGTACGCGTACCCCCATTTGAGAACCACTGCCCTAGCTCATCACATCTTCCCCCTTCCTGTTAACTCAATAAAGTGTATTTCTTTTTTAGCTTTAACTTTTCATTTTTTTAGCATTGAAACCACATTTGCAAACAACTTTTCTCTTCACAGAATTTTCTTTCAATAAAGAAATAAAGTGCAAAAATGTCAAAGCATCATAACAAACAGTTATGTCAAATAGCAGCAGAGCTGTATTATTTTCAGTTTTGTGCCCAAGGGACCGATTTTATTTAACACTATATTATTATTTATACACCTATAGTGATCACAGAGACAGGTTGTTTTCGTGTTACTGTATATAGTTGTTTTTATGAAAAATCCCACTTAATATACTTTGGGTAACAACATTCAATATTTATTTATTTTATTTTATTTTTTTAGGTGGGTAACAGTCAATATCTATTTATTTTTTAGATTAAATTGTTTTCTAATATAATAAAAGTGAGCTTTTGTTAAACCAAATATTGTGTGTTTTTTCCATATACAACAACCTATCTGGACTCGATAAGAGAATCGATAAGGAATCGGTTCGATAAGAGGATTCGATAATAGACTCGAACTCGATAATTTCTTATCAAACATCATCCCTAGCAGTGACACTGTATTGCTATATGAATTATATCAGCTAACTCAACTATGGCATAGTTTAGCTAGCTGAGGTATATAATGTACAGTGTATTTTGTCAAAAACTGTATGTGTGTGACGTATTTCTTGTGCTGAGCATTCATAAATCTGCTGCAAAAGACGTACTGGTTGAGGCTCGCGGTAATCCGGCCTCCTGGTGGTAGAGGGCGGTAGTGATCCCAGGATCATTCCTCGGCCGCAGAAGAAGAAAAAAAAAAAAAAAAGTTTGCCAGTCAATTAGTGCAGCGATTGTTTATTTCCTCTCGCTTGGACTTTTATTAAAAACATGGAGGATTACATATGTAAAATAAGACAGTTTTCTAAACTGGACTTTCAATGGAAGCAGGAGGTAATAATTAAAGGTAGACCAATGCCGGAGCTAAAAGGTTTGCTTTTGACTTCGGGACAGAAGACCCGTTCTTCTCAAACGGCGTGGTACACACGCAATGGCTGGCTGTGTGGATGTCCAGCAAGAAAGGTAAGACCATAATAATGTTTTTTTTATTAAATGTGCTTTTTTGTGTGCTACAGTTGTGTAAAGAATGCTGGTATGAGCTTTTAAACATAACCCGTTAACTGCTGCCAATCACATGGTGAATAAGATACTATTTAGGGTTCATATGTTTGTAAATCTGACTGTGATGATGCAGTGCCTCACCAGACATTAACCTCACCGCACGCCACTGTTTTCAACCCATATTCAATTGAATGCACTACAAAGACAAGATATTTGATGTTCAAACTCATAAACCTTTTTTTTTTTTTTGCAAATAATAATTAACTGAGAATTCCATGGCTGCAACACGTGCCAAAGTAGTTGGGAAAGGGCATGTTCACCACTGTGTTACATGGCCTTTCCTTTTAACAACACTCAGTAAAGGTTTGGGAACTGAGGAGACACATTTTTGAAGCTTCTCAGGTGGAATTCTTTCCCATTCTTGCTTGATGTACAGCTTAAGTTGTTCAACAGTCCGGGGGTCTCCCTTCTGCTATTTTAGGCTTCACACATTTTCAATGGGAGACAGGTCTGGACTACAGGCAGGCCAGTCTAGTACCCGCACTCTTTTACTATGAAGCCACGTTGATGTAACACGTGGCTTGGCATCGTCTTGCTGAAATAAGCAGGGGCGTCCATGGTGACGTTGCTTGGATGGCAACATATGTTGCTCCAAAACCTGTATGTACCTTTCAGCATTAATGGCGCCTTCACAGATGTGTAAGTTACCCATGTCTTGGGCACTAATACACCCCCATACCATCACACATGCTGGCTATAACAATCTGGATGGTTCTTTTCCTCTTTGGTCCGGAGGACACGATGTCCACAGTTTCCAAAAACAATTTGAAATGTGGACTCGTCAGACCACAGAACACTTTTCCACTTTGTATCAGTCCATCTGAGATGAGTTCAGGCCCAGCGAAGCCGACGGCGTTTCTGGGTGTTGTTGATAAACGGTTTTCGCCTTGCATAGGAGGGTTTTAACTCGCACTTACAGATGTAGCGACCAACTGTAGTTACTGACAGTGGGTTTCTGAAGTGTTCCTGAGCCCATGTGGTGATATCCTTTACACACTTATGTGGCTTGTTGATGCAGTACAGCCTGAGGGATGGAAGGTCACGGGCTTAGCTGCTTACGTGCAGTGATTTCTCCAGATTCTCTGAACCCTTTGATGATATTACGGAGCGTAGATGGTGAAATCCCTAAATTCCTTGCAATAGCTGCTTGAGAAAGGTTTTTCTTAAACTGTTCAACAATTTGCTCACGCATTTGTTGACAAAGTGGTGACCCTCGCCCCATCCTTGTTTGTGAATGACTGAGCATTTCATGGAATCTACTTTTACACCCAATCATGGCACCCACCTGTTCCCAATTTGCCTGCACACCTGTGGGATGTTCCAAATAAGTGTTTGATGAGCATTCCTCAACTTTATCAGTATTTATTGCCACCTTTCCCAACTTCTTTGTCACGTGTTGCTGGCATCAAATTCTAAAGTTAATGATTATTTGACAAAAAAAAAAAACGTTTATGAGTTTGAACATCAAATATGTTGTCTTTGTAGCATATTCAACTGAATATGGGTTGAAAATAGAGATGTCCGATAATATTGGTCTGCCGATATTATCGGCCGATAAATGCGTTAAAATGTAATATCGGAAATGATCGGTATCGTTTTTTTTATTATCAGTATCGTTTTTTTTTTGTTTTTTGTTTTTGTTTTTTTTAATTAAATCCACATAAAAAACACAAGATACACTTACAATTCAATTAGTGCACCAACCCAAAAAACCTCCCTCCCCCATTTACACTCATTCACACAAAAGGGTTGTTTCTTTCTGTTATTAATATTCTGTTTCCTACATTATATATCAATATATATCAATACAGTCTGCAAGGGATACAGTCCGTAAGCACACATGATTGTGCGTGCTGCTGGTCCACTAATAGTACTAACCTTTAAAAGTTAATTTTACAAATTTTCATTAATTGCTAGTTTCTATGTAACTGTTTTTATATTGTTTTACTTTCTTTTTTATTCAAGAAAATGTTTTTAATTTATTTATCTTATTTTATTTGATTCATTTTTTAAAAAAAAGTACCTTATCTTCACCATACCTGGTTGTCCAAATTATGCATAATAATGTGTTAATTCCACGACTGTATATATCGGTTGATATCGGTATCGGTAATTAAAGAGTTGGACAATATCGGCATATCGGATATCGGCAAAAAGCCATTATCGGACATCCCTAGTTGAAAAGGATTTGCAAATCATTGTATTCCGTTGATATTTACATCTAACACAATTTCCCAACTCATGGAGACGAGACTAATTGACAAACACGGCATGTCACGCGATAAAGCAAACTTACAGTAATTCATTTTCAAGCTCACTTGTGACGCCAGCCAGCCGCTGCAGCTTTAATAATGAAGAGCGCCGTGTCTTCCAAAGCAAGTTCACCTCTGACCTGCTTGCTCGGCTTCTACTCCGCAGCCTGCCAACATGATTTGCAGTGTCGCAGTAATTCAAGGTTTTAAGGTTAATTGTCATCGTCATTCTCCATATTTCACATCCGGTGAAGGAAATTACCCTATTTTTTGGACCGTAGGGCGAACCGGATTATGGTAAAGGGTCTGTGTTTATATGGCACTTTACTACACCTGGAATGACACCCAAAGCGCTTCACATTATGCATCACATTCACCCATTCACACGCTGATCATAAGGCGCACTGCCGATGAGCGGGTCTATTCTGGTCTATTGTCATGCAGAAGGCGCACAGTTGTATAAGGTGCATTAAAGGGGTTATTATTATTTTTTTTTACATTTTAAAATACTTCCTTGTGGTCTACATCAGTGGTCCCCAACCACCGGGCTGCAGCCTCACAAGAAATAATTTAAAAAAAAATAAATAATTAAAACAACTTTTTTAATATTTATTTAAATTAAATCAACGCTTTGGACTTTGGACAGCCAGCGCTTCATCCGTGGCCACCGAACCTGTGCCCCTCCACCCAATCCACCACCCTCCACGAAGGAGAAGGGGCAGAGCAGAAAAGAAACGGCAGATCAACTGGTCTAAAAGGGGGGGTCTATTTAAAGGCTATAGCAGGGGTCAACAACCTTTTTGAAACCAAGAGCTACTTCTTGGGTACTGATTAATGCGAAGGGCTACTAGTTTGATACACACTTAAATAAATTGCCAGAAATAGCCAATTTGCTCAATTTACCTTTAACTCTATGTTATTATTAATAATTAATGATATTTACACTTAATTGAACGGTTTAAAAGAGGAGAAAACACGAAAAAAATGACAATTAAATTTTGAAACATAGTTTATCTTCAATTTCGACTCTTTAAAATTTAAAATTTAACCGAAAAAAAGAAGAGAAAAACTTAAAAAAAGAATTTATGGAACATCATTAGTAATTTTTACTAATTAAGATTAATTTTAGAATTTTGATGACATGTTTTAAATAGGTTAAAATCCAATCTACACTTTGTTAGAATATATAAAAAATTGGACCAAGCTATATTTCTAACAAAGACAAATAATTATTTCTTCTAGATTTTCCAGAACAAACATTTTAAAATACATTCAAAAGACTTTGAAATAAGATTTAAATTGGATTCTACAGATTTTCTAGATTTACCAGAATAATTTTTTTGAATTTTAATCATAATACGTTTGAAGAAATATTTCACAAATATTCTTTGTCGAAAAAACAGAAGCTAAAATGAAGAATTAAATTAAAATGTATATATTATTCTTTACAATAAAAAAAAAAAAAATACTTGAACATTGATTTAAATTGTCTGGAAAGAAAAGGAAGGAATTTAAAAGGTAAAAAGGTATATGTGTTTAAAAATCCTAAAATCATTTTTAAGGTTGTATTTTTTCTCTAAAATTGTCTTTCTGAAAGTTATAAGAAGCAAAGTAAAACAATTAATGACTTTATTTAAACAGGTGAAGACCAAGTCTTTAAAATATTTTCTTGGATTTTCAAATTGTATTTGAGTTTTGTCTCTCTTAGAATTAAAAATGTTGGGCAAAGCGAGACCAGCTTGCTAGTAAATAAATAAAATTAAAAAAATAGAGGCAGCTCACTGGCCGGCGGGCTACTCATCTGGTCGTTACGGGCTACCTGGTGCCCGCGGGCACCGCGTTGGTGACCCCTGGGCTAGAGTATACAAATGAGTTTTAAGATGGGCCTAACCCTTCTACTGAGGTAGCATCTCTAACTGTTACCGGGAGGGCATTCCAGAGTACTGGAGCCCCGATAGAAAACGCTCTATAGCCCGCGGACTGGTCATTTGTAAGGAGCCACAGAGGGTAGTGTGACGTCATAGGTCAACCGAAAAAGCATTATATTCAGCCGCACTAAAGGGATATAAGCGCCCCCCGGTGTACGGGAGGCACACAGCGTATGACCGATAGTCGCATTAGAGAAAGAGCATGGACTCTTGAACTTCAAAATACGAAAACTATGTGTTTTTCGTGAAAATACGAATAATGGAACTATTTGAAAAATCAGACTAATTTACTGCATGGAAACGTAGTGAGTGTTTTTTTCGTCAGGCTCTTGGGAAGCCGTGCTGTTAGTGGCCTCAAAGCTGTCATAGAAGTCTTTCAGCTGGTCACTGATACAGGTTTGTGGGGGAGCTTTGATGGCCTAGATTCCCTGCCACAGGCACCTTGAAGCTCTGTTGTCAGTCAATTTGTACTTGATCCTTTCTGTATGTTGTTATTTTGCTCTCTAAATCCTACGAGACAAGATGCGTATTGTACATTTCAGAGCCTCCTTGTATCCTGCTCTGGATGTTTTAAAGGCCTACTGAAAGCCACTACTAGCGACCACGCAGTCTGATAGTTTATATATCAATGATGAAATCTTAACATTGCAACTCATGCCAATACGGCCGGGTTAACTTATAAAGTGACATTTTAAATTTCCCGCTAAACTTCCGGTTGGAAACGTCTATGTATGATGACGTATGCGCGTGACGTCACAGAGTGAACAGAAGTATTGGCACACCATTGTGTCCCAATACAAACAGCTCTGTTTTCATCGAAAAATTCCACAGTATTCTGGACATCTGTGTTGGTGAATCTTTTGCCATTTGTTTAATGAACAATGAAGACTGCAAAGAAGAAAGCCGTAGGTGGGATTGGTGTATTAGCGGCGGCCTACAGCAACACAACCAGGAGGACTTTGAGATGGATAGCAGACGCGCTAGCCGCCGACCTCACCTTGACTTCCTCCGTCTCCGGGCCGCCGACCGCATTTTTGATCGGGTGAAGTCCTTCGTCGCGCCGTCGATCGCTGGAACGCAGGTGAGCACGGGTGTTGATGAGCAGATGAGGGCTGGCTGGTGTAGGTGGAGCGCTAATGTTTTTAGCATAGCTCTGTCGAGGTCCCGTAGCTAAGTTAGCTTCAATGGCGTCGTTAGCAACAGCATTGTTAAGCTTTGCCAGGCTGAGATCTATTAACCGTGTAGTTACATGTCCATGGTTTAATAGTATTGTTGATTTTCTGTCTATCCTTCCAGTCAGGGGTTTATTTCTTTTGTTTCTATCTGCCTTTAAGCCCGATGCTATCACGTTAGCTCCGTAGCTAAAGAGCTTCACCGATGTATTGTCGTGGAGATAAAAGTCACTGTGAATGTCCATTTCGCGTTCTCGACTCTCATTTTCAAGAGGATATAGTATCCGAGGTGGTTTAAAATACAAATCCGTGATCCACAATAGAAAAAGGAGAAAGTGTGGAATCCAATGAGCCAGCTTGTACCTAAGTTACGGTCAGAGCGAAAAAAGATACGCCCTGCACTGCACTCTAGTCCGTCACTCTAACGTTCCTCATCCACAAATCTTTCATCCTGGCTCAAATTAATGGGGTAATCTTCGCTTTCTCGTCCGAATCGCTCTCGCTGCTGGTGTAAACAATGGGGAAATGTGAGGAGCCTTTCAACCTGTGACGTCACGCTACTTCCGGTACAGGCAAGGCTTTTTTTTATCGTCAATGTTCTCTACTAAATCCTTTCAGCAAAAATATGTCAATATCGCCAAATGATCAAGTATGACACATAGAATGGATCTGCTATCTCCGTTTAAATAAAACAAATTCATTTCAGTAGGCCTTTAAAGGAGACTGAACCACAGTCATCCAAGACTTGTGGTTTGAGTGCACAGCGATAGTTCAGATCTGCTGATGTAATCCATCACAGTCTCTGTGTTCTCTTGCAGGTTGATGTAGTTATAAGTGGCTGTTTCTCTGAAAATGTCCCCGGCAGTCTTGTCAAGAGGGTCCTATAGAGTTGAGGTGCTTCCCCGAGGCCGCACTCTTATCTTTCTTTGAATTAGACTATTTTTACAGATGGTCTGTATTCAAATGTTCACATAATGGAGATGTGGTCTAAGGAGCCAAAGTATGAAAAGGGTCTATAAGCCACTTTGATGATAGTGTTGGCTTTGGCCAGTGTTATTTCCCAGAGTTGCAAATTGTATGTGCTGGTAAAACTTTGGGACGAACTGTTTTGAGGTTGGCATGGTTAGCCTCTCGAATGTAACCAGCTGCTATGATGATGCTAGATAGCTTTCTCGGCAGATAACAGTGCTGAGCAGTGCTGGTGAACAGCAATAGTGTGCTGAAACCATGCCTTGTTGGTGTTAAACACTTGCCAGACAGGAATGTAGCTCTGTGGTTTTATAGAGAGAGAGGTCGTCCAACTGAACAGCCGTGTACGGGATGATTTTATTCAGGCAGGTTTCTGTGGGAAAAAACCCACAACAGTCTCTCATTTTATTCTGCGTTTTCCTCTGTAGCTTTAAAGAGTTAAGTTTGTTGTCCAGGGAGTAGAATGGATGGTATTGCCGGTCGGAGAGGGCTACCCTTTAGCCTAGCATTAGGCCCTTTGATTGATTGATTGAGACTTTTATTAGTAGGTTGCACAGTGAAGTACATATTCCGTACAATTGACCACTAAATGGTAACACCCAAATAAGTTTTTCAACTTGTTTAAGTCGGGGTCCACTTAAATTGATTCATGATACAGATATATACTATCATATATACTATCATCATAATACAGTCATCACACAAGATAATCACATTGAATTATTTACATTATTTACAATCAGGGGTGTGGAGGGGGGGGGTAGGATATGGACATCAAGTAGTGGACATAGAGAGAGAGAGAGAGAGAGAGAGAGAGAGAGAGAGAGAGAGAGAGAGAGAGAGAGAGAGAGAGAGAGAGAGAGAGAGAGATCAGAAGGCATAAGAAAAAGTATCTGCATTTGATTGTTTACATTTGATTATTAGCAATCCGGGGAGGGTGTTAGTTTAGGGTTGTAGCTGCCTGGAGGTGAACTTTTATTGCGGTTTTGAAGGAGGATAGAGATGCCCTTTCTTTTATACCTGTTGGGAGCGCATTCCACATTGATGTGGCATAGAAAGAGAATGAGTTAAGACCTTTGTTAGTTCGGAATTTGGGTTTAACGTGGTTAGTGGAGCTCCCCCTGGTGTTGTGGTTATGGCGGTCATTTACGTTAAGGAAGTAGTTTGACATGTACTTCGGTATCAGGGAGGTGTAGCGGATTTTATAGACTAGGCTCAGTGCAAGTTGTTTAACTCTGTCCTCCACCTTGAGCCAGCCCACTTTCGAGAAGTGGGTAGGAGTGAGGTGGGATCTGGGGTGGAGGTCTAGAAGTAACCTGACTAGCTTGTTCTGGGATGTTTGGATACAGGACAAAGGTTGCACAAAGTTCACAGAAAAGGTCGTAAACAATTCACAGAAAAGGTCAATTCAAAAAGAGTTCGTAAAATAGTTCAAAAAGACGTTCGTAAACCAGTTCAAAAAGGAGGTTCAAAAAGAGGTCATCTGGAAATTGGGCAGATCCTGTCTTCTCTCCGCTTTGAAGTAACAATATCTTTCTGTTGATTACCATACATGAAAGAACACAGGAACACCTTCATCTTGCTTCCCCCCACCCCTACACAGTGGAGTTTTACGAGCCTTACCCTTGGTAGGTTTCAAAGACAGCATTTGTCTTCTTGCCTGGAACTCATTTCAACACAAAGTTTTTTTTGATAACTTACAAACAATTATTCTAACATTGGGTTTCACTATGTAAAAGCGCTTTGAGTCACTAGAGAAAAGCGCTATATAAATATACTTCACTTCACTACTTTTTAGCAAAAGAGCTGTGACCAAATATTAGTATCAGTGTGGAAATATATTAAACCACTTCTCCATAGGTCATCAGTCAGATTTGTATAAACTACCTAAACCAGGGGTCGGCAACCCACGGCTCTGGAGCCGCATGCGGCTCTTTGACCACTCTGATGCGGCTCAGCTGCATACTTGCCGACCCTCCCGGTTTTCCCAGTATACTCAACGACCCCCCCGATTTTACCAGGAGACTGCCTCTCCTAGAAATCTCCCAGGGCAAATATTATCCTATTTTCACTCTAATGACTTAATCAATGGCGTGCCCTAATGGCACTGCATTAATTGTCCTCCATAGCATTTACAAACAGCGTGCCAGCCCGGCCACATGTTATATGTTGCTTTTACTTGCACACATAGGCGACAGCAAGGCATACTTGCTCAACAGCCACACAGCTTTCACTGACTGTAGCCGTATAAAACAACTTTAACACTGTTACGTTACAAATATGCGCCACACTGTGAACCCACACCAAAAAAGAATGACAAACACATTTCTGGAGAACATCCGCACCGTAACACAACATAAACACAACACAACAAATACCCTGAATCCCATGCAGCCCTAACTCTTCCGGTCTACATTATACACCCCCGCTACCACCAACCCCCCCCACACATCAACCCCCCCCCCCCCTCTCCGTGCGTCGGTTGAGCGGAAGAGTTAGGGCTGCATGGGATTCTGGGTATTTGTTGTGTTGTGTTGATGTTGTGTTACAGTGCAGATGTTCTCCAGAAATGTGTTTGTCATTCTTTTTTGGTGTGGGTTCAAAGTGTGGCGCATATTTGTAACGTAACAGTGTTAAAGTTGTTTTTGTACGGCTACCGTCAGTGTAAGCTGTGTGGCTGTTGAACAAGTATGCCTTGCTGTCACTTACGTGAGCAAGCAATAGCTGCATTCAACATGGGGCCAAGCAGGGACGCTGTTTGGGCAGGCTGTAGAGGGCGCTAAAAGCAGTGCCAGCACGTCCTGAAATTTGGGAGTCTCCCGGAAATTTGAGAGGGTCGGCAAGAAAGACGCTATCAAGCGCCACTCAATGAAAAGTCGCGGGCCGCACTAACATTAAATATCCATATTGAGATGCGTGCCGGTGCGTGTGTCAGAGACCCCTGGTTAACATAGCGCAAAGCAATTTAAGCTTTGTATGCGGTGTTTTTCATTTTAAATTTTCAAAAAAATGTTGTGGCTCCCATTGTTTTCTTTAATTTGTGAAACTTTCCAAAATGGCTCTTTGAGTGGTAAAGGTTGCCGACCCCTGACCTAAACTGTGGAATGCAGTGGAAACACAAACCACACACTTCTACTGGAACCTCTAGTTCCACGAACTAGAGGTTCTAGTAACCAAAAGTTCCTGAATTTTTGATAGAAAAGGGCCTATTGACACCTCCACACTAGGCTTCCGAGTCCGTGTTCACCACAGCAGTCTCTACGGGAACAGCTCGCAGACGCTTGCAGACACGGACACACGAACAGAATCACAGAAAAACGCTCTGAGCATGAGTAGCCGCCGCAGACTAGTACACCACCATAATTCTTACGCTTTATCAAGATTAAAGACCGTGCTTTTGTTCCATAAGATGTTTTTTACTGCAATGGCAATAGCAACATCATGAACAACAACCACAAAGTCACACATAAGCAGAATCACAAGTCACGATATTGCATGGACGATATAAAGTAACTGATGTTCTATGACTTTGGGCAAAATGGTGGATTACATCTCGGACGAGTTAACCTCAGGGCAAGTATTGAGACAGACTTCCATTAGTACAGAGTGGCTACAAATTGTACTCAACTGAGAGTAACGTTACTTTACAGCAGTGTTTCTCATATAGTGGGGCGGGCCCCCCTGAGGGGGCGCACTTAGGTGTTGGGCGGGGGCCTGAGGCTTTAGAGACTTCCGGTATTAGCGTCTTTTTTTCCATTCTTGAACGATTCACAAGCCTCCAGCTGGGTGGCATTATCTAACAGGCTCAACCAGCAAATATGACCAAGTACACATCAGGGTTGTACCGGTACTGGTATAGTATGGCGGTACTAATGAATCAAAGACGGTACTATACTCTGTTTGAAAAGTACCGGTTCCAGTGCATGACGGCGCGTCGTCACGTCGTGACATTGCCGGGACTTATGGTACAATACAATCAGCAAGATAGGATGGAGCCAGACCGTGTAGTAGTTTAGTGTACAAACCCTGTTTCCATATGAGTTGGGAAATTGTGTTAGATGTAAATATAAACGGAATACAATGATTTGCAAATCATTTTCCACCCATATTCAGTTGAATATCCTACAAAGACAACATATTTGATGTTCAAACTGATAAACATTTTTTTTTTTTTTCAGATAATCATTAACTTTAGAATTTGATGCCAGCAACACGTGACAAAGAAGTTGTGAAAGGTGGCAATAAATACTGATAAAGTTGAGGAATGCTCATCAAACACTTATTTGGAACATCCCACAGGTGTGCAGGCAAATTGGGAACAGGTGGGTGCCATGATTGGGTATAAAAGTAGATTCCATGAAATGCTCAGTCATTCACAAACAAGGATGGGGCGAGGGTCACCACTTTGTCAACAAATGCGTGAGCAAATTGTTGAGCAGTTTAAGAAAAACCTTTCTCAACCAGCTATTGCAAGGAATTTAGGGATTTCACCATCTACGCTCCGTAATATCATCAAAGGGTTCAGAGAATCTGGAGAAATCACTGCACGTAAGCAGCTAAGCCCGTGACCTTCCATCCCTCAGGCTGTACTGCAGCAACAAGCGACATCAGTGTGTAAAGGATATCACCACATGGGCTCAGGAACACTTCAGAAACACACTGTCAGTAAATACAGTTGGTCGCTACATCTGTAAGTGCAAGTTAAAACTCTCCTATGCAAGGCGGAAACCGTTTATCAACAACACCCAGAAACGCAGTCGGCTTCGCTGGGCCTGAGCTCATCTAAGATGGACTGATACAAAGTGGAAAAGTGTTCTGTGGTCTGACGAGTCCACATTTCGAATTGTTTTTGGAAACTGTGGACGTCGTGTCCTCCGGACCAAAGAGGAAAAGAACCATCCGGATTGTTATAGGTGCAAAGTGTAAAAGCCAGCATGTGTGATGGTATGGGGGTGTATTAGTGCCCAAGACATGGGTAACTTACACATTTGTGGAGGCGCCATTAATGCTGAAAGGTACATACAGGTTTTGGAGCAACATATGTTGCCATCCAAGCAACGTTACCATGGACGCCCCTGCTTATTTCAGCAAGACAATGCCAAGCCACGTGTTACATCAACGTGGCTTCATAGTAAAAGAGTGCGGGTACTAGACTGGCCTGCCTGTAGTCCAGACCTGTCTCCCATTGAAAATGTGTGAAGCCTAAAATAGCACAACGGAGACCCCCGGACTGTTGAACAACTTAAGCTGTACATCAAGCAAGAATGGGAAAGAATTCCACCTGAGAAGCTTCAAAAATGTGTCTCCTCAGTTCCCAAACCTTTACTGAGTGTTGTTAAAAGGAAAGGCCATGTAACACAGTGGTGAACATGCCCTTTCCCAACTACTTTGGCACATGTTGCAGCCATTAAATTCTAAGTTAATTATTATTTTTATGAGTTTGAACATCAAATATCTTGTCTTTGTAGTGCATTCAATTAAATATGGCTTGAAAGGGATTTGCAAATCATTGTATTCCGTTTATATTTACATCTAACACAATTTCCCAACTCATATGGAACCGGGGTTTGTATAATAATGCGATGGTGAATAAATAATTTGCGGATAAATAAAGAAGGACCCTTCTTACCTGCAATGCACAGTGGGTGGCAACAAGAGAAAGTTCATGAGTAAATAATAAAATATATTTTGTGTGTTCAGTCAGATCAATCTTAGCTGCATGATTCAGATCGATGCCTGCACAACCTTCTTCTTCTTCTTCTTGTTGGCTTTTCTCTCCGCCTTTCATCTTTCATTGGGGCTGCAGGCATTGATTGAGTGCACCATTGATATCAAATCCGTCTCCCGTCTTTTAGCCTCTCAGGTTTCATTGAAGCAAAGATTCACAGGTGCTCCGCCGGGCTTCCGTGCAGGATTTACATCAAAAGGCCGGCTTATCCGTGTCATATACTTTATGTCGGAGTGAAGATGTCCTTCAGGGCATGTGAAAGAAGGATTAGAGTGTCGCTGACCAGTCTAGAGGATGGCATTTACAAAGCATTGCTCTTGTAAGACAAAGGATTTTTTAGTATTTGGATGTGAAAGTAGCAGATCATTTTTAATGTGCTCTTTCCTCAAATAGAACATTCTGTTCTTGTCTTTTATTTTGTATTCCAATTCCTACTAGTGTTGTCCCGATACCAATATTTTTGGTAACGGTACCGGTACCAAAATTAATTTGATACTTTTCGGTACTTTTCTAAACAAAGGGACCACAAAAAAATTGCATTATTGGCTTAATTTCAACATAAAATCTTAGGGTACATTAAACATATGTTTATTATTGCAATTTAGTCCTTAAATAAAATAGTGAACATACTAGACAACTTGTCTTTTAGTAGTAAGTAAACAAACAAAGACTCCTAATTTAGCTGCTGGCGTATGCAGTAACATATTGTGTCATTTATACACCTATTATTTTGTACACATTATTAAGGACAAGTGGTAGAAAATGAATTATTAATCTACTTGTTCATTTACTGTTAATATCTGCTTATTTTCTGTTTTTAACATGTTCTATCTACACTTCTGTTAAAATGTAATAATCACTTATTCTTCTCTTCTTTGATACTTTACATTAGTTTTGGATGATACCACAAATTTGGGCATCAATCCGATACCAAGTAGTTACAGGATCATACATTGGTCATATTCAAAGTCCTCATGTGTCCAGGGACATATTTCCTGAGTTTACCAGGAGTTACCACACATTGACGCAAGTCAAGAAGGAAGTGGAAGTGACACCGTCAAGAAATGCTTCAAAATAAAAGTCTCTGGAAACGTATATAAACTTGGAGAACTCTTAACAATAACAATTTTTTGTTAGTTACTGTCAATTCAGTTTAATGCTGTTGTGCTTTTATTCTGAAGATTATTTTGCACTGAGAAGGAAGTCACGTTATACATGTTTTAATGCCGTGTAACTAGACAGCAACTTGACAGTTATGTCACATTAACACAAGTCAAAAAGGAAGTGGAAGTGACACCGTCAAGAAATACTTCAAAACAAAAGTCTCTGGAAACGCATATAAACATGGAGAACTCTTAACAATAAAAATGTTTTGTTAGTTACTGTCAAACCAGTTTAATGCTGTTGTGCTTTTATTTTGAAGTTTATTTTGCACTGAGCAGGAAGTCACGTTATGCATGTTTTAATGCCGTGTAACTAGACAGTAACTTAGCAGTGTCACATTAACACAAGTCAAAAAGGAAGTGGAAGTGACACCGTCAAGAAATGCTTCAAAATAAAAGTCTCTGGAAACGTATATAAAAATGGAGAATTCTTAACAATAAAACATGTTTGTTAGTTACTGTCAATCCAGTTTAATTATGTTATGCTTTTATTTTGAAGTTTATTTTGCACTGAGCAGGAAGTCACGTTATGCATGTTTTAATGCCGTGTAACTAGACAGTAACTTGACAGTTATGTCACATTAACACAAGTCAAAAAGGAAGTGGAAGTGACACTGTCAAGAAATGCTTCAAAACAAAAGTCTCTGGAAACGTATATAAACATGGAGAACTCTTAACAATAACAATTTTTTGTTAGTTACTGTCCATCCAGTTTAATGCTGTTGTGCTTTTATTTTGAAGCCTATTTTGCACTGAGCAGGAAGTCACTTTATACATGTTTTAATGCCGTGTAACTAGACAGCAACTTGACAGTGTCACATTAACACAAGTCAAAAAGGAAGTGGAAGTGACACTGTCAAGAAATGCTTCAAAATAAAAGTCTCTAGAAACGTATATAAACATGGAGAACGCTTAACAATAAATGTTTTTTGTTAGTTACTGTCAATCCAGTTGAATGCTGTTGTGCTTTTATTTTGAAGCCTATTTTGCACTGAGCAGGAAGTCACGTTATACATGTTTTAATGCTGTGTAACTAGACAGTAACTTGACAGTTATGTCACATTAACACAACTCAAAAAGGAAGTGGAAGTGACACTGTCAAGAAATGCTTCAAAATAAAAGTCTCTGGAAATGTATATAAACATGGAGAACTCTTAACAATAACAATTTTTTGTTAGTTACTGTCAATCCAGTTTAATGCTGTTGTGCTTTTATTTTGAAGCTTATTTTGCACTGAGCAGGAAGTCACGTTATGCATGTTTTAATGCCGTGTAACTAGACAGTAACTTGACAGTTATGTCACATTAACACAAGTCAAAAAGGAAGTGGAAGTGACACTGTCAAGAAATGCTTCAAAATAAAAGTCTCTGGAAACATATATAAACATGGAGAATTCTTAACAATAAAACATGTTTGTTAGTTACTGTCAATCCAGTTTAATGCTGTTGTGCTTTTATTTTGAAGCTTATTTTGCACTGAGCAGGAAGTCACGTTATGCATGTTTTAATGCTGTGTAACTAGACAGTAACTTGACAGTTATGTCACATTAACACAAGTCAAAAAGGAAGTGGAAGTGACACTGTCAAGAAATGCTTCAAAATAAAAGTCTCTGGAAACGTATATAAACATGGATAATTCTTAACAATAAAACATGTTTGTTAGTTACTGTCAATCCAGTTTAATGCTGTTGTGCTTTTATTTTGAAGCTTATTTTGCACTGAGCAGGAAGTCACGTTATGCATGTTTTAATGCTGTGTAACTAGACAGTAACTTGACAGTGTCACATTAACACATGTCAAAAAGGAAGTGGAAGTGACACCGTCAAGAAATGCTTCAAAATAAAAGTCTCTAGAAACGTTTATAAACATGGAGAACTCTTAACAATAAAACATGTTTGTTAGTTACTGTCAATCCAGTTTAACGTTGTTGTGCTTTTATTTTGAAGCCTATTTTGCACTGAGCAGGAAGTCACGTTATACATGTTTTAATGCTGTGTAACTAGACAGTAACTTGACAGTGTCACATTAACACATGTCAAAAAGGAAGTGGAAGTGACAATGTCAAGAAATGCTTCAAAATAAAAGTCTCTGGAAACGTATATAAACATGGAGAATTCTTAACAATAAAACATTTTTGTTAGTTACTGTCAATCCAGTTTAATGCTGTTGTGCTTTTATTTTGAAGCTTATTTTGCACTGAGCAGGAAGTCACGTTATACATGTTTTAATGCCGTGTAACTAGACAGCAACTTGACAGTGTCACATTAACACAAGTCAAAAAGGAAGTGGAAGTGACACCGTCAAAAAATACTTCAAAACAAAAGTCTCTAGAAACGTATATAAACATGGAGAACTCTTAACAATAACAATTTTTTGTTAGTAACTGTCAATCCAGTTTAATGCTGTTGTGCTTTTATTTTGAAGCTTATTTTGCACTGAGCAGGAAGTCACATTATACATGTTTTAATGCCGTGTAACTAGACAGTAACTTGACAGTTATGTCATATTAACACAAGTCAAAAAGGAAGTGGAAGTGACACTGTCAAGAAATGCTTCAGAATAAAAGTCTCCGGAAACGTATATAAACATGGAGAATTCTTAACAATAAAACATTTTTGTTAGTTACTGTCAATCCAGTTTAATGCTGTTGTGCTTTTATTTTGAAGCTTATTTTGCACTGAGCAGGAAGTCACGTTATACATGTTTTAATGCCGTGTAACTAGACAGTAACTTGACAGTGTCACATTAACACATGTCAAAAAGGAAGTGGAAGTGACACTGTCAAGAAATGCTTCAAAATAAAAGTCTCTGGAAACGTATATAAACGTGGAGAATTCTTAACAATAAATATGTTTTGTTAGTTACTGTCAATCCAGTTTAACGCTGTTGTGCTTTTATTTTGAAGCTTTTTTTGCACTGAGCAGGAAGTCACGTTATGCATGTTTTAATGCCGTGTAACTAGACAACAACTTGACAGTGTCACATTAACACAAGTCAAAAAGGAAGTGGAAGTGACAGCGTCAAGAAATGCTTCAAAATAAAAGTCTCTGGAAACGTATATAAACATGGAGAATTCTTAACAATAAAACGTATTTGTTAGTTACTGTCAATCCAGTTAAATGCTGTTGTGCTTTTATTTTGAAGCTTATTTTGCAGTGAGCAGGAAGTCACGTTATACATGTTTTAATGCCGTGTAACTAGACAGTAACTTGACAGTGTCACATTAACACAAGTCAAAAAGGAAGTGGAAGTGACACCGTCAAGAAATACTTCAAAACAAAAGTCTCTGGAAACGTATATAAACATGGAGAACTCTTAACAATAAACATTTTTTGTTAGTTACTGTCAATCCAGTTTAATGCTGTTGTGCTTTTATTTTGAAACTTATTTTGCACTGAGCAGGAAGTCACGTTATGCATGTTTTAATGCTGTGTAACTAGACAGTAACTTGACAGTGTCAGATTAACACAAGTCAAAAAGGAAGTGGAAGTGACACTGTCAAGAAATGCTTCAAAATAAAAGTATCTGGAAACGTATATAAACTTAGGGAACTCTTAACAATAACAATTTTTTGTTAGTTACTGTCAATCCAGTTTAATGCTGTTGTGCTTTTATTTTGAAGCTTATTTTGCACTGAGCAGGAAGTCACGTTATGCATGTTTTAATGCCGTGTAACTAGACAGCAACTTGACAGTGTCACATTAACACAAGTCAAAAAGGAAGTGGAAGTGACAGCGTCAAGAAATGCTTCAAAATAAAAGTCTCTGGAAACGTATATAAACATGGAGAATTCTTAACAATAAAACATTTTTGTTAGTTACTGTCAATCCAGTTTAATGCTGTTGTGCTTTTATTTTGAAGCTTATTTTGCACTGAGCAGGAAGTCACGTTATACATGTTTTAATGCCGTGTAACTAGACAGTAACTTGACAGTGTCACATTAACACATGTCAAAAAGGAAGTGGAAGTGACACTGTCAAGAAATGCTTCAAAATAAAAGTCTCTGGAAACGTATATAAACGTGGAGAATTCTTAACAATAAATATGTTTTGTTAGTTACTGTCAATCCAGTTTAACGCTGTTGTGCTTTTATTTTGAAGCTTTTTTTGCACTGAGCAGGAAGTCACGTTATGCATGTTTTAATGCCGTGTAACTAGACAACAACTTGACAGTGTCACATTAACACAAGTCAAAAAGGAAGTGGAAGTGACAGCGTCAAGAAATGCTTCAAAATAAAAGTCTCTGGAAACGTATATAAACATGGAGAATTCTTAACAATAAAACGTATTTGTTAGTTACTGTCAATCCAGTTAAATGCTGTTGTGCTTTTATTTTGAAGCTTATTTTGCAGTGAGCAGGAAGTCACGTTATACATGTTTTAATGCCGTGTAACTAGACAGTAACTTGACAGTGTCACATTAACACAAGTCAAAAAGGAAGTGGAAGTGACACCGTCAAGAAATACTTCAAAACAAAAGTCTCTGGAAACGTATATAAACATGGAGAACTCTTAACAATAAACATTTTTTGTTAGTTACTGTCAATCCAGTTTAATGCTGTTGTGCTTTTATTTTGAAACTTATTTTGCACTGAGCAGGAAGTCACGTTATGCATGTTTTAATGCTGTGTAACTAGACAGTAACTTGACAGTGTCAGATTAACACAAGTCAAAAAGGAAGTGGAAGTGACACTGTCAAGAAATGCTTCAAAATAAAAGTATCTGGAAACGTATATAAACTTAGGGAACTCTTAACAATAACAATTTTTTGTTAGTTACTGTCAATCCAGTTTAATGCTGTTGTGCTTTTATTTTGAAGCTTATTTTGCACTGAGCAGGAAGTCACGTTATGCATGTTTTAATGCCGTGTAACTAGACAGCAACTTGACAGTGTCACATTAACACAAGTCAAAAAGGAAGTGGAAGTGACAGCGTCAAGAAATGCTTCAAAATAAAAGTCTCTGGAAACGTATATAAACATGGAGAATTCTTAACAATAAAACATTTTTGTTAGTTACTGTCAATCCAGTTTAATGCTGTTGTGCTTTTATTTTGAAGCTTATTTTGCACTGAGCAGGAAGTCACGTTATACATGTTTTAATGCCGTGTAACTAGACAGTAACTTGACAGTGTCACATTAACACATGTCAAAAAGGAAGTGGAAGTGACACTGTCAAGAAATGCTTCAAAATAAAAGTCTCTGGAAACGTATATAAACGTGGAGAATTCTTAACAATAAATATGTTTTGTTAGTTACTGTCAATCCAGTTTAACGCTGTTGTGCTTTTATTTTGAAGCTTTTTTTGCACTGAGCAGGAAGTCACGTTATGCATGTTTTAATGCCGTGTAACTAGACAACAACTTGACAGTGTCACATTAACACAAGTCAAAAAGGAAGTGGAAGTGACAGCGTCAAGAAATGCTTCAAAATAAAAGTCTCTGGAAACGTATATAAACATGGAGAATTCTTAACAATAAAACGTATTTGTTAGTTACTGTCAATCCAGTTAAATGCTGTTGTGCTTTTATTTTGAAGCTTATTTTGCAGTGAGCAGGAAGTCACGTTATACATGTTTTAATGCCGTGTAACTAGACAGTAACTTGACAGTGTCACATTAACACAAGTCAAAAAGGAAGTGGAAGTGACACCGTCAAGAAATACTTCAAAACAAAAGTCTCTGGAAACGTATATAAACATGGAGAACTCTTAACAATAAACATTTTTTGTTAGTTACTGTCAATCCAGTTTAATGCTGTTGTGCTTTTATTTTGAAACTTATTTTGCACTGAGCAGGAAGTCACGTTATGCATGTTTTAATGCTGTGTAACTAGACAGTAACTTGACAGTGTCAGATTAACACAAGTCAAAAAGGAAGTGGAAGTGACACTGTCAAGAAATGCTTCAAAATAAAAGTATCTGGAAACGTATATAAACTTAGGGAACTCTTAACAATAACAATTTTTTGTTAGTTACTGTCAATCCAGTTTAATGCTGTTGTGCTTTTATTTTGAAGCTTATTTTGCACTGAGCAGGAAGTCACGTTATGCATGTTTTAATGCCGTGTAACTAGACAGCAACTTGACAGTGTCACATTAACACAAGTCAAAAAGGAAGTGGAAGTGACACTGTCAAGAAATGCTTCAAAATAAAAGTATCTGGAAACGTATATAAACATGGAGAACTCTTAACAATATTTTTTTTTTGTTAGTTACTGTCAATCCAATTTAATGCTGTTGTGCTTTTATTTTGAAGCCTATTTTGCACTGAGCAGGAAGTCACGTTATGCATGTTTTAATGCCGTGTAACTAGACAGCAACTTCACAGTGTCACATTAACACAAGTCAAAAAGGAAGTGGAAGTGACACTGTCAAGAAATGCTTCAAAATAAAAGTATCTGGAAACGTATATAAACATGGAGAACTCTTAACAATATTTTTTTTTTGTTAGTTACTGTCAATCCAATTTAATGCTGTTGTGCTTTTATTTTGAAGCCTATTTTGCACTGAGCAGGAAGTCACGTTATACATGTTTTAATGCTGTGTAATTAGACAGTAACTTGACAGTGTCACATTAACACAAGTCAAAAAGGAAGTGGACGTGACACTGTCAAGAAATGCTTCAAAACAAAAGTCTCTGCAAACGTATATAAACATGGAGAACTCTTAACAATAACAATTTTGTGTTAGTTACTGTCAATCCAGTTTAATGCTGTTGTGCTCTTATTTTGAAGCTTATTTTGCACTGAGCAGGAAATCACGTTATACATGTTTTAATGCCGTGTAACTAGACAGTAACTTGACAGTGTCACATTAACACAAGTCAAAAAGGAAGTGGAAGTGACACCGTCAAGAAATACTTCAAAATAAAAGTCTCTAGAAATGTTTATAAACATGGAGAACTCTTAACAATAAACATTTTTTGTTAGTTACTGTCAATCCAGTTTAATGCTGTTGTGCTTTTATTTTGAAGTTTATTTTGCACTAAGCAGGAAGTCACGTTATGCATGTTTTAATGCCGTGTAACTAGACAGCAACTTGACAGTGGCACATTAACACAAGTCAAAAAGGAAGTGGAAGTGACACTGTCAAGAAATGCTTCAAAATAAAAGTCTCTGGAAACGTATATAAACATGGAGAATTCTTAACAATAAATATGTTTTGTTAGTTACTGTCAATCCAGTTTAACGCTGTTGTGCTTTTATTTCGAAGCTTATTTTGCACTGAGCAGGAAGTCACGTTATGCATGTTTTAATGCTGTGTAACTAGACAGTAACTTGACAGTTATGTCACATTAACACAAGTCAAAAAGGAAGTGGAAGTGACACCGTCAAGAAATACTTCAAAATAAAAGTCTCTGGAAACGTATATAAACATTGAGAACTCTTAACAATAAACATTTTTTGTTAGTTACTGTCAATCCAGTTTAATACTGTTGTGCTTTTATTTTGAAGCTTATTTTGCACTGAGCAGGAAGTCACGTTATGCATGTTTTAATGCCGTGTAACTAGACACATCTCAAGACGAGGACTTTTGAGCAATAAGCAAGAATTGGGGCGGTATGGCTCGGTTGGTAGTGTGAGTGGACCTGCCAGCAACTTGAGGGTTCCAGGTTCGAACCCCGCTTCCGCCATCCTAGTCACTGCCGTTGTGTCCTTGGGCAAGACACTTGACCCACCTGCTCCCAGTGCCACCCACACTGCTTTAAATGTAACTTAGATGTTGGGTTTCACTATGTAAAGCGCTTTGAGTCACTAGAGAAAAGCGCTATATAAATATACTTCACTGTTTTCCCTTCTATTCGATCTTGCTCGCTGGCTTCTCCCACCTTTGTTTACAATTTACCATCGTCTTCTATTTAGTCACCTTTTATGAAATACTCATTGTGTGACTCTGGAGACATTTATGCTGCATATGTGAGCTATAATGACATATTTTGGTGAGGCTTTGTCACCGTCTCTGCATCTGAGGTCCAAGCAGCGTCGGGGAAATAAAGTTGAGAAATGTCAACAGCAGCAAGGTCACAGAACGTGTTGAATAGCATCTTCTTCTCCAGATGTTTATGTGTACTTGCTGTCATCTTAATGACTTTGTTTGCGTACATCTCTTCATTACAATTCTTAGTGATCATTCTGCTCCATTAATTGTGCAGCCTTAGTCGCTGGATTGCTTCTAATTAGACTTGCTTGATGGCAGGTTGGCATCCATCAATTATGCCAGACACAACAAAATAACAAAGATGGAGACGCCCTCCTCGTTATTCCCCCGTTGAGGATTTGCTCAACGCGAGAGAAGACAGACACTGCGAGCTGGCCTCAATCTGTCTGCTACGAGAGTTACTTTGAATATTAAATACTTCCACAAATATACGTACAGTACAGGCCAAAAGTTTGGACACACCTTCTCATTCAATGCGTTTTTTTTAATTTTCATGACTATTTACATTGTGGATTGTCACATCAAAACTAAGAATGAACACTTAACATAAAAGGTGAAATAACTGAAAACATGTTTTATATTCTAGTTCTTTCAAAATAGCCACCCTTTGCTCTGATTACTGCTTTGCTCACTCTTGGCATTCTCTCCATGAGCTTCAAGTGGCCTAGTGGTTAGAGTGTCCGCCCTGAGATGGGTAGGTTGTGAGTTCAAGCCCCGGCCGAGTCGTACCAAAGACTATAAAAATGGGAGCCATTACCTCCCTGCTTGTCACTCAGCATCAAGGGTTGGAATTTGGGGTTAAATCACCAAAAATGATTCCCGGGCGCGGTTTTGGACATTTTGGGCATCCCGGCCGGCGGGACTTGTGGGACTCGAACCTGGGTAAGTATTTTGAACATTTTTGGGGACTTTTGCCGTCTTTTCTCACTTTTCTCCCCGCCTTTACGTGGGACTTTGCTGGGCACATTTTGGACACTTTGGGCATCCCGGCCGGCAGCGAGACGTGTGGGACTCGAACCTGGGTAGGTACTTTTAACATTTTTGGGGACTTTTGCCGACTTTTCTCACTTTTCTCCCCGCTTTCCCTTGGGACTTTGCTGGGCGCGTTTTGGACATCTTGGGCTGACTTGCGCGGCCGGCGGCGGGACTTGTGGCACTGGAACCTGGGTAGGTATTTTTTTTAATTTTTGGGGACTTTTGCTGACTTTTCTCACTTTTCTCCCCGCCTTTCCGTGGGACTTTGCTGGGCGCGTTTTGGCCATTTTGAGCATCCCGGCCGGCAGCGGGATTTGTGGCACTCGAACTCGGGTGTGATTTTTGAACATTTGACCAACTTTTCTCACTTTTCTCCCCGCCTTCCCGTGGGACTTTGCTGGGCGCGTTTTGGACATTTTGGGCATCCCGGCCAGCGGCGGGACTTGTGGCACTCGAACCTGGGTAGGTATTTTGAACATTTTTGAAGACTTTTGCCAAATTTTTGTCACTTTTCTTCCCGCCTTTTCGTGGGACTTTACTGGGCGCGTTTTGGACATTTTGGGCATCCCGGCCGGCGGCGGGAATTGTGGCACTCGAACCCGGGTGTGATTTTTGAACATTTTACCGACTTTTCTCACTTTTCTCCCCGCCTTCCCGTGGGACTTTGCTGGGCGCGTTTTGGACATTTTGGGCATCCCGGCCGGTGGCGGGACTTGTGGCACTCGAACCCGGGTGTGATTTTTGAACATTTTACCGAATTTTCTCACTTTTCTCCCCGCCTTCCCGTGAGACTTTGCTGGGAGCGTTTTGGACATTTTGGGCATCCCAGCCGGCGGCGGGACTTGTGGGACTCGAACCTGTGTAGGTATTTTGAAAATTTTGGGGGACTTTTGTCGACTTTTCTCACTTTTCTCCCCACCTTCCCGTGGGACTTTGCTGGGCGTGTTTTGGACATTTTGGGCATCCCGGCCGGCGGCGGGACTTGTGGCACTCGAACCTGGGTAGGTATTTTGAACATTTTTAAGGACTTTTGCCAAATTTTTCTCACTTTTCTTCCCGCCTTTTCGTGGGACTTTACTGGGGGTGTTTTGGACATTTTGAGCATCCCGGCCGGCGGCGGGATTTGTGGCACTCGAACCCGGGTGTGATTTTTGAACATTTTACCGAATTCTCTCACTTTTCTCCCCGCCTTCCCGTGGGACTTTGCTGGGCACGTTTTGGACATTTTGGGCATCCCGGCCGGCGGCGGGACTTGTGGCACTGGAACCTGGGTAGGTATTTTGAACATTTTTGGGGACTTTTGCCGACTTTTCTCACTTTTCTCCCCGCCTTTCCGTGGGACTTTGAAGGGCTCATTTTGGACTTTTTGGGCATCCCGGCCGGCGGCAAGACTTGTGGCACTCGAACCTGTGTAGGTATTTTGAACATTTTTGCGGATTTTTGCCGACTTTTCTCACTTTTCTCCCCGTCTTCCCGTGGGACTTTGCTGGGCGCGTTTTGGACATTTTGAGCATCCTGGCCGGCGGCGGGACTTGTGGCACTCGAACCTGGGTAGGTATTTTGAACATTTTTGAGGACTTTTGCCGATTTTTCTCACTTTTCTTCCCGCCTTTTCGTGGGACTTTACTGGGCGCGTTTTGGACATTTTGGGCATCCCAGCCAGTGGCGGGACTTGTGGCACTCGAACCCGGGTGTGGTTTTTGAACATTTTACCGACTTTTCTCACTTTTCTCCCCGCCTTCCCGTGGGACTTTGCTGAGCGCGCTTTGGACATTTTGAGCATCCTGGCCGGCGGTGGGACTTGTGGCACTGGAACCTGGGTAGGTATTTTGAACATTTTTGGGGACTTTTGCCGACTTTTCTCACTTTTCTCCCCGCCTTCCCGTGGGACTTTGATGGGCGCGTTTTGGACATTTTGGGCTTCCCGGCCGGCGGCAAGACTTGTGGCACTGGAACCTGGGTAGGTATTTTGAACATTTTTGGGGACTTTTGCCGACTTTTCTCACTTTTCTCCACGCCTTCCCGTGGGACTTTGGTAGGCGCGTTTTGGACATTTTGGGCATCCCGGCCGGCGGCGGGACTTGTGGGACTCGAACCCGGGTGTGATTTTTGAACATTTTACCGAATTATCTCACTTTTCTCCCCGCCTTCCTGTGGGACTTTGCTGGGCCCCTGCTTATTTTAGGAAGACAATGCCTAGCCATGTGTTACAACAGCGTGGCTTCATAGTAAAAGAGTGCGGGTACTAGACTGGCCTGCCTGTAGTCCAGACCTGTCTCCCATTGAAAATTTTTGGCGCATTATGAAGCCTAAACACCACAACGGAGACCCCGGACTGTTGAACAACTTAAGCTGTACATCTAGCAAGAATGGGAAAGAATTCCTCTTCAAAAATATGTCTCCTCAGTTCCCAAACGTTTACTGAGTGTTGGTAAAAGGAAAGGCCATGTAACACAGTGGTGAACATGCCCCTGTGACAACTTTTTTACAATGTGTTGCTGCCAATAAATTATAAGATAATGAATATTTGCAGAAAAAAAATGAAGTTTGTCAGTGTGAACATGAAATATCTTGTCTTTGCAGTCTATTCAATTGAATATAAGCTGAAAAGGATTTGCAAACCATTGTGTTCTCTTTTTACTTAGGAATTGTGTGGATATCCGACATGGCTCTGCTTCAAATGCTTCTGCATCACAGACGCGCTGCCATGAAACGCAAGGTCTGCTTTGCAAATTGAGTTAGTTATTCATGTCTTTGACGTATTTAGTTTTCACTCGCTGTGTTTTTTGCAGTGGCCGCAGCCTCTTTGTCTCCTCTGTTGCTCCACGGTCACCAGTGGCGTCGGCTGACAGGTACGTGTTACTTTCTTTCCGGGAAAACACGAGCGGTGGCGTCACCGGCTATTATGGCAAAAAGGAATCCGTCAGCAACAAATTTTAGTCGTCAAGGAAATGACTACTTTCTGCTATTTTAAACACAAGTTGTTGTTGTTCACAATATATCGTTTTTCAAGGGGAAAATGAGGCGAGTCCCTGGGATCCGTGAAGAGTGACTTTACTGCGTCCTTCCAAGGTTGAATGCATCAGGTACTTGAACTGTTCCAGTCTCGCTCTCTGATCGGGGTCGCTATGTGTGTGAGTTGTGGTACTATTGTGTCTGTGGAATTTGACAATGAACTGATTCACCAAACGTAAAAAAGACTCTCTGACACTCAGCTGGGGTCAGCACAACTCACGTCTGTGTGAGCCTTTTCCCCTCAAAGTTATAGTTAACAATAGTGACAATAATACACTTATCTTATAAAGTGCCTTTCAATGCACTCAAGGTTGTCGTACAATAGTTAAAAAAACATAAATCAAACAGTTAAAAATGTGAGCGTAAATTAGGTTTGCAGTGGACAATGGAAAAAAAAGTTGGTTATTTTATTATAATATTGCCCTGCTAAAGGCCTACTGAAAGCCACTACTAGCGACCACGCAGTCTGTTAGTTTATATATCAATGATGGAACCTTAACATTGCAACACATGCCAATACGGCCGGGTTAACTTATAAAGTGCAATTTTAAATTTCCCGCTAAAGTTCCGGTTGAAAGCGGCTTTGGATGATGACGTATGCGTGTGACGTAGCCAGTGAAATAGAAGTATCGGTACCCCATTGAAAACAATACAAAAAGCTCTGTTTTCATCTCATAATTCCACAGTATTCTGGACATCTGTGTTGGTGAATCTTTTGCAATTTGTTTAATGAACAATGGAGACTGCAAAGAAGAAAGTTGTAGGTGGGATCGGTGTATTAGCGGCTGGCTGTAGCAACACAACAAGGAGGACTTACTTGGATAGCAGACGCGCTAGCCAACGCTAGCCGCCAACCGCATCTGTGATCGGGTGAAGTCCTTCGTCGCGCCGTCGATCGCTGGAACGCAGGTGAGCACGGGTGTTGATGAGCAGATGAGGGCTGGCTGGCGTAGGTGGAGCGCTAATGTTTTTATCATAGCTCTGTGAGGTCCGGTTGCTAAGTTAGCTTCAATGGCGTCGTTAGCAACAGCATTGTTAAGCTTCGCCAAGCTGTAAAGCATTAACCGTGTATTTACATGTCCATGGTTTAATAGTATTGTTGATCTTCTGTCTATTCTTCCAGTCAGGGGATATTTATTTTGTTTCTATCTGCAGTTAAGCACGATGCTATCACGTTAGCTCCGTAGCTAAAGAGCTTCACCGATGTATTGTTGTGGAGATAAAAGTCACTGTGAATGTCCATTTCGCGTTCTCGACTCTCATTTTCAAGAGGATATAGTATCCGAGGTGGTTTAAAATACAAATCCGTGATTCACAATAGAAAAAGGAGAGAGTGTGGAATCCAATGAATCCTTGTACCTAAGTTAAGGTCAGAGCGAAAAAAGATACGTCCTGCACTGCACTCTAGTCCTTCACTCTCACATTCCTCATTCACGAATCTTTCATCCTGCCTCAAATTAATGGGGTAATCCTCGCTTTCTCGGTCCGAATCGCTCTCGCTGCTGGTGTAAACAATGTGCAGATGTGAGGAGCCTTTCAACCTGTGACGTCACGCTACTTCCGGTACAGGCAAGGCTTTTTTTATCAGCGACCAAAAGTTGCGAACTTTATCGTCGATGTTCTCTACTAAATCCTTTCAGCAAAAATATGGCAGTATCGCGAAATGATCAAGTATGACACATAGAATGGATCTGCTATCCCCGTTTAAATTTAAAAAATTCATTTTAAAGACTATAATCGGTGTCAGATAAATACAATCATGTGTGCTTACGGACTGTATCCCTGCAGACTGTATTGATCTATATTGATATATAATGTATATATTGTGTTTTTTATGTTGATTTCATAAAAATAAAAAAAATAAAAAATAATAATAATAATAATTTATTGTGCGGCCCGTTACCAATCGGTCCGCGGACCGGTACCGGGCCGCGGCCCGGTGGTTGGGGACCACTGCTTTAAGGTATGTTAAAATATATTTTTAAGTTGTATTTTTTAATTATGAAATCAGCATAATAAATTTTTTATTTTCTGGTCAATTTTATCTTGCATTTAGACATTTTATTTCCCGGTGATGCAAATGGCAACAATTCCGTGGAAAGGCCTTCCTCGTGATTAAAAAATTCCTTCAATGCAGCATATAAAACAAAGAATAGCCGACAGCTTTTCGCCTGCAGGAAGATTCTGTGCAGCGTTTAGGAGTTTCCGGAGCACCGAACCGTTTGATTAGTCTAATTTGAAACGGCAGGGACATCTAAATTAGCTCTTGCACATACAAATACAGATAAATAAAACAAAGTAATGTCATTATGTGCATTTGCAAACAAATGTTGAAGTTTTTTTTTTGTCAAGTTTTTTGGAAACTTCCCTTGATTCCAACCTTGAACTGCATCCAGAAGCGCTGGAAGTGCTGCACCAACAAACTCTCACGCCAGCTCCCAGCTCCCATGGTTGGTTGTCCAAACATGCCGCTAACACCCGAGCGCTCATTCCAGCACGCAACACGTCATCCAATCACTTCATGCTATTAAATCCCATTCTTATCAGAACAGACTCCGGCCGTCGCAGCCTGCAGCAAATTCCCCTGGCATCATCATCATCATCATCATCATCATCATCATCATCATCATCATCATCATCATCATCATCATCATCATCATCATCATCATCGCACGCCAGTTATCTGCTTTGGACTTTGGAGCACTCTGTGAACCTCTGACCCTGCTTGCATTCTGATCCTGGAGGGGAAGGCCTGCCTAAGCCAATTCCCAACAAGCTAAAGCAGGGGTGTCAAACTCATTTTAGCTCAGGGGCCACATGGAGGGAAATCTACTCCCAAGTGGGCCGTACTGCTAGAATCGTGGCATGATAACTTAACAATAAAGACAACTTCAGATTGTTTTCTTTTTACAGTTTTTTTTTTACTTACATGTTGCGGTTAATAGTATTCTGTCTTCATTTGTTGCCATTTATACTTACGGAGAAAATGATGTAACAATGTTCTCCAGTTAATAAATTGAGCGCGCTCCACCCTAACAAGGCCACGGGCCTTGACAATATTCCCTCCAGATTCCTCAGGGACTCTGCCACCACCATTGCTCCTACATCACACACATAATTAACCTCTCAATTAAACAAGGCCAAGTACCCAAAGATTTCAAGATAGTAAGAGTAACCCCTCTTTATAAAAAAGGAAGCAAATTAGAACCTGGTAACTACCGACCTGTTTCTATTGTCAGTTCTATTTCGAAAGTAATGGAGAAAATAGTTTATGAACAGGTCGATAGTTACCTTGCTACTAAAAACCTCAGTAGAAGCATTTAAGTCCCATCTTAAAACTCATTTGTATACTCTAGCCTTTAAATAGACTCCCTTTTTAGACCAGTTGATCTGCCGTTTCTTTTCTTCTCTCCTCTGCTCCCCTCTTCCTTGGGAGGGGGGGTTGCACACGTCCGGTGGCCATGGATGAAGTGCTTGCTGTCCAGAGTCGGGACCCCGGGTGGACCGCTAGCCTGTGCATCGGTTGGGGACATCTCTGCGCTGCTGACCCGTCTCCGCTCGGGACGGTTTCCTGCTGGCCCCACTATGGACTGTACTCTCGCTGATGTGTTGGATCCACTGTGGACTGGACTTTCACAATATTATGTCAGACCCACTCGACATCCATTGCTTTCGGTCTCCCCTAGAGGGGGGGGGGTTACCCATATATGCGGTCCTCTCCAAGGTTTCTCATAGTCATTCACATCGACGTCCCACTGGGGTGAGTTTTTCCTTGCCCGTATGTGGGCTCTGTACCGAGGATGTCGTTGTGGCTTGTGCAGCCCTTTGAGACACTTGTGATTTAGGGCTATATAAATAAACATTGATTGATTGATTGGTTGATGTACAAATTCCAATCCGGCTTCAGAACTAACCACTCCACTGACACATGCCTTCTCTATCTGACCGACCCCATCAAACATGAGGTGGACGCGGGCAAATACTGCGGCATGGTCATGCTGGACCTTCAGAAGGCCTTTGACACCGTTAACCACGCTATACTGTTGGATAAGTGATCAAGGGGGATGGGTCAAATGCAGAGAATAATTTCGCCACACCTAGTGTGTGTGTGACTATCATTGGTACTTTAACTTTAAGCTCAGAGCAATCGGATTTGATAAAACCTCATGGAGCTGGATGCAATCTTACTTGGAGGGGAGGGAACAGGTGGTAGAGGTGAACTGCGCCGTGTCGCCCCCCCTCTCAGTAAGTTGTGGAGTCCCCCAAGGCAGTATATTAGGGCCTTTATTGTTCCTAATATACGTTAATGACATGTCATCAGCATGCGACTGTGAATTGTTCCTGTTTGCGGATGACTCGGCCTTGCTGGTATCCGGCAAGGACAAGTCACAGGTGGAGAAAATCCTCAGTGCTGAACTCTGTAGAACTTGCACCTGGCTCGCTGACAATAAACTATCCATACACTTGGGTAAAATGGAATCCACCCTATTTGGGTCCCAAATCAATCTCAAGAAAGTCAGTGACTTCAATATAAAAGTGGGTGACATTGTTATCACCAGGAAAGATGAGGTCACCTACCTAGGTTCCATTCTAGAGGCTAATCTTTCCTGTGATTAAATGGCAACCAAGGTAATCAAAAAGGTCAACCAACGAACAAGATTTCTCTACAGAATCTCCTCTCTGGTCAACAAAAGCACCATGAAGATTCTAGCGGGAACTCTCATTCAACCCTTTTTCGATTACGCACGCACATCCTGGTACCCTAGCACCTCCAAAACCCTCAAATCTAGACTCCAAACATCCCAGAACAAGCTAGTCAGGTTACTTCTAGACCTCCACCCCAGGTAACACCTCACTCCAACCCACCTTGGAGTGCCTACACAAATTATTGTGTAGGTTATAGGTGATTACCTCAGTCTTCTTTGCGTTCAGTCTGAGGCCAACTCTGGCACATTCCACCTCCACTCTGTTCAGGAGTTCCTGTGCCTGCTCCACGCGATCAGCCAACAGGCAGATGTCATCTGCGTAGTCTAGGTCTGCCAGGGCTACAGCAAGGGTTCTTCTAGACCTTTTTGGTGTAATTGTGAAGCCAAGCCCCTGCTCCCGCCGTTGATGGCTTTCCTGGGCGCGTAGTCCAGAGCTATGATAAAGAGGTTCTCTATCTTAACAGGGCACATAGCTGCGCCCACTTTGAAGTCATACAAGCTCTTGCGTCAGAGGATACAAATAATTGCTATTGTGACATCTAGTGGATACATTTAGAACAGCAGTTTCTTTCATTCAAAAAGTTCAGCTTATTTTTATACTGAGCAAACTCATCCCGCGGGCCGGATACAATCTGTTGGCGGGCCTGATCCGGCTTGCGGGCCGTGCGTTTGGCACCTCTAAGCTAGACTGATCAATAAGCGCTGTTGTTGTGGAAGCTCATGTCAGAAAGAAGTGGATTGGCCCGCGATGATGTAATGAACTCCTCCATGTCCAGGCAGCCGGCCAGGAAGTATAAGATGATATGTCCTTGGAAAAAGAAATTGGCGCGGGGCATCTTTCATTCTTAAGTAGGCCCTCGACAAATGAAATGCAAAGAGACACTTTTTTTCTCCCCTGAATACTTTGAAGAGTAAACGCGGCATTAACCTCTCCAATCAGACATTCTGATCAAATTAATGTCACATCAAATTCAATTTGCTTTCTCGCTGTGTGCGAATGACACAGATTCCATTCCATTTAATTCTCAGTTTGTAAGAGCAGGACAACTCCCACCAAAACCATCTGCAAGAGTGGAGGCAACCCTTCTGGACTCTGCCCGGGACTGGAAAATGCAGGTTGACTTGGACCACAAACTCATCTTCCCGCCTGAAATCATTACAACCAGCTTCAGGCCGGACCTGGTCTTGTGGTCAACCTCCCAGAAGACTGTGTTCATTGTTGAACTAACTGTACCATGGGAAGCACCAGTTGGTGAAGCATATGAGCGCAAACAACTGAGGTATGCGGACATAGCAGCCGAGGCAGAGCAGCGCGGCTGGCGTGCCCGAGTGCTTCCAGTGGAAGTCGGGTGCAGAGGCTTCGTTGCTACGTCCACAACCAAGCTCCTCAAAGGAATGGGATTGAGAGGTCAGGCCTTCCGGCTGGCTGTCAAATCGCTGTCGGATGCTGCTGAACAAAGTAGCAGATGGATATGGTTCAAGAGAAAGGACCCAAACTGGGCTGCTAAATGACATCTAGGGGTAAAGGCAGAGGGGGGCACACCTGGGACGCCAGATGTCGCCGTTGAGCCCTCCGGAGGTGTCGTGGGCCTATCAACGAAACACCAGTGAAGGAGGGTGCCCACCTGAAGACCCCAGTGAAGCTTTTGCCCCTAACCCTCCAACCCCCACTCAACACTAACTGCTGATTAATCTGAGGGATTGTACTATCTAGTCCTATGAGCTCAAATCCCTGTAAGCAAATTATTTGACTTTCAGTGTGATAGTTTTTGAATTAACTACCAAAATATATAAATGCTCAATACTGACAATCAATGGACATTCCTCATTTTAAATGTGTTCAGTGACGGTTCTCTGTGAAACACTGACCTCCAGCGGCCGAGTTGTGCAACTACAAATAAAATGAAAAGGTCCACACATGTCAAAGCATTAAATAGTGCTGTCATCCTGTTAATGATCCAATAGAATATTTAAACAAATTAAAATAATGTGGTTTAAAATGAAAACAAGCACTTTTACGAGACCTCTGGAGAACGCTTGACCTCAACACGTGTCGAGACTGAGAAATCACAAACAGGAGTTGCCATTGAGCAATACTTATTTAAAAAAAAAAAGTATTTATTTGATTTATACAACTTTTATTTATTATATTCAACATTTAAATGCAAGCAAATAAATAATAATAATCAAAACAAGTACATAAACAGTACATAAATAGTAAAAAACAGCGGCAGGGGGTTGTAAACTCAATAAAGGAACTAAAGAAGAATGCAATATATATATATATATATATATATATATATATATATATATATATATATATATATATATATATATATATATATATATATATATATATATATATATATATATATATACACACTATCGTTCAAAAGTTTGGGGTCACATTGAAATGTCCTTATTTTTGAAGGAAAAGCACTGTACTTTTCAATGAAGATAACTTTAAACTAGTCTTAACTTTAAAGAAATACACTCTATACATTGCTAATGTGGTAAATGACTATTCTAGCTGCAAATGTCTGTTTTTTGGTGCAATATCTACATAGGTGTATAGAGGCCCATTTCCAGCAACTATCACTCCAGTGTTCTAATGGTACAATGTGTTTGCTCATTGGCTCAGAAGGCTAATTGATGATTAGAAAACCCTTGTGCAATCATGTTCACACATCTGAAAACAGTTTAGCTCGTTACAGAAGCTACAAAACTAACCTTCCTTTGAGCAGATTGAGTTTCTGGAGCATCACATTTGTGGGGTCAATTAAACGCTCAAAATGGCCAGAAAAAGAGAATTTTCATCTGAAACTCGACAGTCTATTCTTGTTCTTAGAAATGAAGGCTATTCCACAAAATTGTTTGGGTGACCCCAAACTTTTGAACGGTAGTGTATATATATATATATATATACACTATATTGCCAAAAGTATTTGGCCACCCATCCAAATGATGAGAATCAGGTGTCCTAATCACTAGGTCCGGTGTATAAAATCAAACACTTAGGCATGGAAACTGTTTCTACAAACATTTGTGAAAGAATGAAGCCGCTCTCAGTGATTTCCAGCGTGGAACTGTCATAGGATGCCACCTGTGCAACAAATCCAGTCGGGAAATTTCCTCGCTCCTAAATATTCCAAAGTCAACTTTATTATAAGAAAAGTGAAGAGTTTGGGAACAACAGCAAGTCAGCCACCAAGTGGTAGGCCACGTAAACTGACAGAGAGGGGTCAAGGGTGCAATAGTCTATACAAGGTTCCAACCCACCCAGGTGCCGAAGAAGCCCAGATGTCCGGCGGCGAGAGAAGAAGAGATATTCTCCTCCATGGCAAACTCTTTAGGGTGTGGAATATTGTAAAGCTGCGAAGAAGGTAGTGGGGACCCTAGAAGGAGGTCAATTTCACAGGGCCTTTACTGTTCCTAATATACATAAACGACTTGTCATCAGCATGCGACTGTGAATTGTTCTTGTTTGCGGATGACTCGGCCTTGCTGGTATCAGACAAGGACAAGTCACAGGTGGAGAAAATCCTCAGTGCTGAGCTCTGTAGAACTTGCACCTGGCTCGCTGACAACAAGCTATCCATACACTTGGGTAAAACGGAATCCATCCTGTTTGGGTCCCACATCAACCTTAAGAAAGTCAATGACTTCACTATAAAAGTGGGTGACATTGTTATCACCAGGAAAGATGAGGTCACCTACCTAGGTTCCATTCTAGAGGCTAATCTTTCCTGTGATAAAATGGCAACCAAGGTAATCAAAAAGGTCAACCAAAGAAGAAGATTTCTCTACAGAATCTCCTCTCTGGTCAACAAAAGCACTATGAAGATTCTAGCGGGAACTCTCGTTCAACCCTTTTTCGATTACGCATGCACCTCCTGGTACCCTAGCACCTCCAAAACCCTCAAATCTAAACTCCAAACATCCCAGAACAAGCTAGTCAGATTATTTGAAGACCTCCACCCCAGATCACACCTCACTCCTACCCACTTCTCCATAGTGGGCTGGCTCAGGGTGGAGGACAGAGTAAAACAACTTGCACTGAGCCTAGTCTATAAAATCCGCTACACCTCCCTGATACCGAAGTACATGTCAAACTACTTCCTTAACGTAAATGACTGCCATAACCACAACACCAGGGGTGTTGTGTTTAACACCCTCCCCGGATTGTAAATAATCAAATGTAGATACTTTTTCTTATGCTTTCTGATCTCTCTCTCTATGTCCACTACTTGCTGTACATATCCTACCAAGTCAGACCAACACTGTTTCAATGTCCATTTCTCTGATGATGCAATTGTTGATGCTGATTGTTGATGACAGAAGTGTTGATACCAACCAAACCTAACCCCCCTCCATATCCCACACCTCGGATTGTAAATAATGTAAATAATGTAAATAATTAAATGTATATACTCTGATGATTATCTTGTGGGATGACTGTATTATGATGTTAGCATATATCTGTATCATGAATCAATTTAAGTGGACCCCGACTTAAACAAGTTGAAAAACTTATTCGGGTGTTACCATTTAGTGGTCAATTGTACGGGATATGTACTTCACTGTGCAACCTACTATTAAAAGTTTCAATCAATCAATCAAAGAAGTCTGGTCTACAAAACATCCCTAAGCAAATGATGTTCTTCTGGAATCAACGAAAGATCAGGAGGCTGAAGAGTAGGAAGAATGATAGGACTGGTAGGAGACGAAATGGAGCGAAGACAGTGGCTATGGCAAAGAATACTCCAATTAGTAATCTTGTGATCTGTGACGTCGCAACTACGGAAGCCAAAAAACTAAGGGCACTGGATGAGAAAGTATTATAAAAGAATAACCTCCTTGCGATGATTACCAGAAATGAGGACAGAGTGTGTCTGAATATTAGCCAGGTAGTGCCCATCAGGCGAGCTAACTTTTTTAAGACATTTAAAACCCACAGTAGGAATCTTAAAAGTCTTAACAGGCCCAATGCCCAATCTGATTGTATAATTGCCTCCATAAGGCAAGTACCTTCCACTTTAAGTCTTCCCACCAGCAAAGAAGATGCACACAGCAGCAGACAGAAAAGGTGGTAATCTACCCTGAGGAAGATCTCTAGTGAAAGCTGAATGGTGTCTAGTTGGGCACACAGGAGAGCGAGCTATGACGTGATCAGCACCTCTGCAGTACAAACCCGAGGACTCCTCACTGCTAACGATAAACGGCTGCCACTAAGCTGCATTGGCACAGCACCCCCGAGATCCTCCACCCGGGCACCGTAGACAGAAGGTCGTAGCGACAGGTCCTTTGGCTTGAACTGCGATTGGGTGGAACCGGTGGGTTATTGACGTGGAGCGGACGGAGGATCTGCCAACTTTTGGGCGTGTCGCTCTGGCAGGCGGTTGTCCAAGCGGATTAAAAGCAATATGACCTCCTAGAGGGTCGGGGTCCAGGAAGATTCCCTGCAATGCTCTCTCTCCCCAGCCACTTTCTGCCGGCGGCTGCCTGCCTCTCGTTCCCTCACTGGTTGAACAAAGACGCTGCGCAGCTCAGCAGAAAACGGGTTCTGGTCTGCTCTCACACAACTCCATACCCCAGCAAGCTGCCCTTCTAGCGGGCAGACTGACGACATACACCACACGGGCGGAGTCTGTGGTGTTCAAGGCTGTTGGGCAAACGCTAAAGGTGCACTGATATAAAGAAGTCTACATTGACCAAAGGCCTCATTTTCACTGCACACCAAATTTATTTTTTTGCCTTTAAGGTCCTTCAACAACCACGATTTCCAAAATCTGGAAATATAGATTTTTCTCACATTGTGTCATTCAATTTGAGATGGAGATATACTGTTGGCTTTCTTTGGACAGATAGCCCGATCCAGTAATAAAATTAGAATTATATTATATCGAACCGCATCTTAAATCTCAGATACAACCGCTCCGAAACAGGCAGTACGTTCCAGACTCCTTTCCAGCACTTCAGTCTAGCAGCCCTGGGATCCAACAGGCACGAAGTCACAACATATCACAATGTCAACCCTTTTCAAAAAATTCCACACTGCAAAATAAGAATAATAACGAAATATATTTTATATAGCGCTGTCCGGTTCAAACACTGATGACATCTATTATTCAAGACGAGAGGCAAAGAATCAAACAGAGGCAGAATTCAATTTGGACTCAATATTGAGGAGAAAACGTGTCGACCTGTAACCTCTTACAGTGTCACCCACGCTCTGCCCAAAGATTGCAATCCTCCTTCTTTATTTGACTTTCTCCCCCCACCTGACCACAGCTTCTTCCAGAGGGAAGTGGGTCGTAAACAGCGTTGCCTTTGGTTACCGAACAGTTCAAAAGAAGAGGTCGTAAAATAGTTCAAAAAGAGTTCGTAAAATACTTCAAAAAGAGTTTGTCTGGAAATTGGGCAGATCCTGCCATCCGTCTGCTTTGAAGTCAGAGTGGAGTTTTACGAGCCTTCCTCCTGGTAGGCCCCAAAGACAGCTCCCGTCTCCCTGTCAGGAACTCAATGTAATACAAAGCTTTTGTGATAATTTAGAAACAATTATTCTAACATGCGCCTTTCTAGACGCCCAAAGCGTTATACATGATTCACTCCCCATTCAAACACTGATATGAGTAAGCCCCGTAATGGAAGTAATAGCTATATGTATTATAAATAAGTAATTCAAGTATGTATGATTTGTGCTGATATTATCATCATCATCATCATCGGCGAAGCGAGTATGACGGTCCTCCTGGTAGGGGGGTATCCCTTTATGGGGGATGCCTGTGCGTGACTTTGTTTAACGTGGGGAGACTGGTGCACAGACAGTCACCACACGATCCTTGACAGATCCGGGTGAGGGTCCAGTGGCATGGAGTCCAAGACGACTGGGGACCCTTTTCTGCTGCAGCCTTCATCCGCCATCCCAGCCGTTGTGACGCTCCACAGGGTTAGCAATCACCCTCCGCCTGTTCCACCGTTGAAGTCTTGGGTTGTTATTTACCCATAACTGGGCCCACATGGATGTGGGGGTGCCTTCTTCCGCCATCGCAGCCGTTGTGGTGGTTCATACATCCGCCTGAGGTCTTCACCGTATCCCCGGCTAGGGGGAAGTCAGGTACTAGGCCTTTGCCAAGGGCCACCTGGGGTAACAGTAGTGATCAATCAATGTCAATCAATCAATGTTTATTTATATAGCCCTAAATCACAAGTGTCTCAAAGGGCTGCACAAGCCACAACGACATCCTCGGTACAGAGCCCACATAAGGGCAAGGAAAAACTCACCCCAGGGGTTAAAGGGGTTAACCTCCTAGTGCCCCAAGACCCCATAGAGGAGCCTCCACTGCCGGATGCACTTTAACGTCATTCCCAGGACACGCTGATATTATAGCGGGTCGATGTCAGTATTGGCCGAAAGTCAATATTATGGTTTCAAGACATTCGATAAGCGTGCAATATCGGTTGTCCTAACTTGCAGCTGTGACCCACCTCCAGAATTGTATCGCGTCATTACTATACGTACCCTTTTCCTAAACATTTCTCAAAGTTTTATTTGTTGTTGCAATTCGTTAAGATTTTAACTTCCAGTCCTTCCATTTTTATTTATTTTTATCAACGAGTGGCCGGTTATTTGTCGCCGGTTTATTCATGTCATGGTTCTTAGGAAAGTGTTTATTTTTTTGATGTTGGTGTTGTATTTTGGTATAAAACTTGACTCCATTTCGAAAGAATAACACTGAATAATAGAATTGAATAATAGACAAACATTGACGTTTTTACGAGATGACTCACCTCCTCATAGAATAACTTTATCCTTCAGCGTAAGTGATTTGTTTAATGCAACAATGCTGCGGAGATGACATGTCTGATTGGAACGCCGCATTAAATGTGTAATAACAGTTTAGGGATCCAATCCATCACTGGCGTCCTGTGATCCATCAGACGCTGATGGAGGAGAAAAAAGGAGATCTGTCTACACGGGTCAGCGTTTTTTACCATATTAGACGACAAATAATTGGCCGCTCATTGATAACAATAAATGTGAGCTCGCATGATTTATTGCCTTTACAATAAAAATTGGACTGTGATGATGATGATGGAGCTTCTCGTTTAGCCAAGCAGACTCTTTCCACACTTTTTTCACATTTTGCTCATATTTTTTCACTCTTAACACTTTTCACTCGCTCATCACCGGCTTGTTTTCCCATTTCCTTTCCTTACTGCCGACGAATGTTCTCCTCTGCTCTGCTTCATCCTACGACCTTTCAAGACATGTTGAACTGTGCAAAGGCAACCCCGGGATATTCCATGTTACCTGTTAAAGATGTCTAAAACAAATAAGCCCTATCATACCACAGTGACGTGCAGTCAGGAAGTCATAAAAAACCAAAAAGATTAAGAAAAAATTGTCACGACGGGGGTTGTTTCGCAGCTTACTGCGAGGATTGTTCTCCCGGGATGCAATCGGACTATACTGGACAAGGCTTGAAGGTAGGAACATTATTTAATTATTCAAACTCAAAGTACTGCAAAAAGCGCTCAAGGCGAAGGCACAGCTTAACGCAGGAAACAAAAAGCTAAGACTCAGCATAAACTATGGGCATGAAACATGAAACTAAAAACATGAAAAAACTCACTAAACTGTGGCTTGAAACAAATAGCAAGAACTATGGACATGAAACAAAAAGACTTACTGGACACGGCATGAATCGAACAGCATGAACTATGGCAAGAAAAGCTTTTTGTAGTACTTTGAGTTTGAATAATTAAATAATGTGCCTACCTTCAAGCCTTGTCCAGTATAGTCCCATTGCATCCCGGGAGAACAATCCTCGCAGTAAGCTGCGAAAACCCCCCCCGTCGTGACCGAATGTCGCCAGGCCGACTAACTGGCAAACGGCAGGCTTAAATAGTCTCTTTGATTAAAGCAAGTGCGTGTCCTGAACAAATCAATCAATCAATCAATGTTTATTTATATAGCCCTAAATCACAAGTGTCTCAAAGGGCTGCACAAGCCACAACGACATCCTCGGGACAGAGCCCACATACGGGCAAGGAAAAACTCACCCCAGTGGGACGTCAATGTGAATGACTATGAGAAACCATGGAGAGGACCGCATATGTGGGTAACCCCCCCCCCCCCCCCCGCCCCCCCCTCTAGGGGAGACGGAAAGCAATGGATGTCGAGTGGGTCTGACATAATATTGTGAAAGTCCAGTCCACAGTGGATCCAACACATCAGCGAAAGTCCAGTCCCTAGTGGGACCAGCAGGAAACCATCCCGAGCGGAGACAGGTCAGCAGCGTAGAGATGTCCCCAACCGATGCACAGGCTAGCGGTACACCCCAGGTCCTGACTCTGGACAGCCAGCACTTCATCCGTGGCCACCGGACCTGTGTCCTCCTCCTATAAAGGAGAGGGGAGCAGAGGAGAAAAGAAAAGAAAAGAAACGGCAGATCAACTGGTCTAAAAGGGAAGTCTATTTAAAGGCTAGGTGAAACAAATGAGTCGCAAACAACAACAAGGAAGCGCAAACAGGAACTAAAAGAGTCCAAAAACTAACACAAAATAACAAAACATAATCCAGACCACAGAACATGACAAAAATAGATATTATTTGCCGTTGGAACTGTGTTATAAATGTATTTCCTGTGTTTTTGTGAGTAAAAATCGCAAAATGAACACATACAAAAAACCTGGGATGAGGACGCGTATAAAGCAGGGGTGTCAAACTCATTTAAGCTCAGGGGCCGCATGGAGGAAAACCATGGCATAATAACTTAAAAGTACAACTAGGGCGACTTCAGATTGTTTTCTGTTATTTACTTACACACAAAATAGAAAAAGCACATTCTGAAAATGTACATATCACAAATAATCTTCTTGATAAAACATTTCAAGTTATTCCGAGGAAAACATTTCAAAAACACCACGAAGAAAACAATTAATTTACATTTGATCTCAGTGTATCTACTAAGAAATTACACTTTTAAGTCACATCCCATCTAGGAAAGAAACAAACAACTAAATAAAGCATAAATCAACTACTCGTGACCCCCAACCTGGCAAGGAAAACCTTAAACCTTGTTTTTGTCTCTTAATAGAAGTCTTTGGGCTGCTCCTTGTGTGGTCCCTGGTACCTAGTCACCTCACCTGTTGTTTGTGCTTACACACCAAACAGCAGTTCAAAGTACCAGCCCTTTTTGGAGTCCCTAGAGGGTGTGCTGCAGAGTGCTCCCTCAGGTGATTCCCTGACAGTGAGACCTGGAGAGGCGTGATTGGGAGAAACGGCCGTCCTGATCTGAACCAGAGTGGTGTTTTGTTATTGGACTTTTGTGCTCGTCACAGATTGTCCATAACAAACACAATGTTCAAACGTAAGGGTGTCCGTATGTGCACTTGGCACCAGGACACCCTAGGCCGCAGTTCCATGATCGACTTTGTGGTTGTATCATAAGATTTGCGGTCTCATGTTTTGGACACTTGGGTTAAGAGAGGGGCGGAGCTTTCAACCGATCACCACCTGGTGGCGAGTCGGCTCCGATGGTGGGGGAGGATGCCGGACAGACCTGGCAGGCCCAAATGCATAGTGAGAGTCTGCTGAGAACATCTTGCAGAGTCTTCCATCAGAGAGAGTTTCAATTCCCACCTGCGGAAGAACTTCAAACATGTTACGAGGGAGGCGCCAGCATTGAGTTTCATGCCTCTAATGTCGAGGCAGCCGATTGGCGCTGTGGCTGCTAGGTGATCCGTACCTGCCGTGGTGGTAAACCCGGAACCCGCTGGGGGACACCAACAGTGATGGATACCGTCAGGTTGAAGAAGGAGTCCTATCCTAAGCTCAAACAAAATCTCGTTGACATGTATGACTGTTATTATGACAATGACAATAAAGGAATTGATTGATTGATTGATTGATATTGGGTTGTTTTGGCTCATGGAACACCGAAGGTAGTAGACAGGTCCCTACAGGCCAAGTGGTGTGCGGCTTTGGCGGTTGCAGAGGCAAAAACTCGGACAAGGGAGGAGTTTAGAGAAGCCTTGGAGAACGACTACCGGATGGCTTCGAAGCAATTCTGGACCACCATCTGCCGCCTCAGGAGGGGGAAGCAGTGGTCCGTCAACACCGTGTATAGTGGGGACGGTGTGCTGATGACGTCGACTGGGGATGTTGTGGAATGGTAGAAGGAATACTTCGAAGACCTCCTCAATCCCACCTATACATCTTCCAATGAGGTAGCAGTGCCTCAGGACTCGGTGGGCTCGCCTATTTCTGGGCTGAGGTTGCCGAGGTAGTGAAAAAGCTCCTTGGTGGCAGGGCCCCTGGGGTGGATGAGACCTGCCCAGAGTTCCTTAAGTCTCTGGATGTTGTGAAGCTGTTGTGGTTGACAAGACTCTGCAGCATTGCGTGGACATCGGGGGCGGTGTCTCTGGATTGGCAGACTGGTGTGGTGGTTCCTATATGTAAAAAGGGGAACCTGAGGGTGTGTCCCAACTATCGTGGGATCACACTCCTCAGCATTCCCGGTAAGGTCTATTCAGGTGTACTGGAGAGGAGGCTATGTCCGATAGTCGAGCCTTGGATTCAGGAGGAGCAGTGTGGTTTTCGTCCTGGTCGTGGAACTGAGGACCAGCTCTACACTCTTGGCAGGATCTTTGAGGGTGCATGGTAGTTCGCCCAACCAGTATACATGTGTTTTGTGGACTTGGAGAAGGCATTCAATTGTGTACCTCAGGAAGTCCTGTGGCGAGTGCTCAGAGCTCCCGTGTGATCAGTGTCAGAGCCTTGTCCGCATTGTCGGTAGTAAGTCGTGCCCGTTTTCAGTGAGGGTTGGACTCCACCAGGGCTGCCCTTTGTCACCAATTCTGTTTGTAAGTTTTATGGATATCATTTCTAGGCGCAGCCAGGTCGTTGAGGGGATCTGGTTTGGTGGCTGCAGGATTAGGTCTCTGCTTTTTGCTGACAATGTGGTCCTGCTCGCTTCATCTTTCCAGGATCATCAGCTCTCACTGGATCGGTTCGCAGCTGAGAGCGAAGTGACTGGGATGAGAATCAGCACTTCCAAGTCCAAGTCCATGCTTCTCTCCCGGAAAAAGGTGCAGTGCCATCTTTGGGTTGGGGAGGAGATCCTGCCCCAATTGGAGGAGTTAAATGTTTTTCAAGGTTTTGTTCACGAGTGAGGGAAGAGTGGATTGTGAAATCGACAGGCTGATCGGTGCAGCGTCTGCAGTGATGCGGAACCTATATCGGTCTGTCATGGTGAGGAAGGAGTTAAGCCGGAAGGCACAGCTCTCAATTTACCAGTTGATCTACGTCTATATTGTCACTTATGGTCATGAGCTTAGGGTTATGACCATATGACAAGATCCCGGGTGCAAGCGGCCAAAATGAGTTTCCTCCGCTGGATGGCGGGGCTCTCCCTTAGAGATAGGGTGAGAAGCTCGGTGAGAGCTCAGAGTAAAGCCTCCACATTGAGAGGAGCCAGATAAGGTGATTTGGGCATTTGGTTAGCATGCCCCCCGAACGCTTTCCTGGGGAGGTGTTTAGTGCACGTCCGACTGGTAGGAGACCACAAGGAAGAGCCAGAACACGGTGGAGAGACTATGTCTCGTAGCTGTTCTGAGAATGCCTCGGGAAGCTGGACGAAGTGGCTGTGGAGAGGGAAGCCTGGGCTTCTCTGCTTGGGCTTCTGCCCCCGCGACCCGACTTCGGATAAGCGGAAGAAGATGGATGGATGGATATACAGTAATGTTTCATTTCCCCCAAGGTGCTGGAGTTATTGCTGCCTCAAAAGCGTGTAGAGAAGCAAATGTATAGTCGATAGGTGAATACTCGCAAGCTCAGATTTGAAAAGGAAACACACATTTGAGTTTTGCTCACCCTGACTGCACATCTTGGAGAATTCTGCGCAGCTTTTTTTCAATTTGGCACATAGGACCCTTGAAGATCAACTTGTATTCAAATTGATTAGAGCACAAAAATTGAAAGTAAAAACAAAAACCCGTGGCCTCACCAGCTATGAACCTCACCGCATGTGACTGCCATACCGCCACTTGCCTTTTTTCTCCTCAATTCTTCCCTGACCTTCTCGCAACAGCTCTTAGCTTTTCTAACGCCTCCTCACTCCCGTCAAGCCTCCCACCCCCACCGCCCCCTCCACCGCCTCGTGCCCGGACGCTCCTTGCTCGTCTGACTTGTGTTCTTCTCTTTACTCTCCCGCTCCTGAGTAATTGGAGTCATTTCCCACCTTGGCTATGATAAATGTATCCCACATTTCTGCCGTGCCCTTCTACGTTAGTCGGCCTAATTAAAGAAAACATTCCATGATTGCCTATTTTTCCTGGAGCGTGACAACCTATTATTCCCTTCAGCACCTGATTAGAGAGTTATTATGCTTAGATTTAGATTGATTTAAGCGGGCAGCCTAATAAAAGACTACTTGGGCATGATTTAACGTGGGGGGACTGCAGGTCTGGAAGCCAGTCACCATGTGTAATTGTTATTACTGCTTCATGATCAGAGTCGACTGGCGGGGAGGGTGGAGGAATTGAATTAGAAAATTAGAAGGTCATTCGCTGTACAACAGGTGACATTTTGGGACATTCTTGCCACAATTGAGCTGTCAAGAGCAGCGGCGGATTTGTCCAGAACAATAAATTGCATCCATCACCGCCTGCAAAAAGTGACATATTTCTATCAAAGCAAGATTAATGTCTCCATCAGCAGCGGCTCACAATCAAGTGCACCAATTGAATGCAGAATGTTTGTGCCGCGGTGACCTGACTTGCTATTGAAACCACAACAGAAGGATGCTGAGACTGCCCTGAGAGTTAAACTTGCGTCACTGATTCTTGACCAGCTCCTGGTACCAAGGCCGACCCGTGGCATAGGCCGTATAGGCAAATGCTAAGGGCGCCGTCCATCAGGGGGCGCCATGCAAGTGCCACAAATGTTGGAGGAAAAAAAAAAAAAAAAAAAAGTTGGTACTATTATTTCTAAATACATAAAATAATCCCACGTTAATTAAAATGCAAAGTAAAGCCTATTTAATAGAAATATTATTTGTTACAACATTACGCCCCCCCTCCCCCGGCACGGTGCGCCCCCTCCCTTCCCGTATCATGACTCTTTTTGACGTCCCACATCAAAAAATCAACACAAGATGTCAAAACGGCCAAAACTGTCAGGTGCCCAGGGAAGAAAAAAGAGAAAAGAAGAGGAGAAACGAGAAAAAGACAGAGGTAGCAGGTAGGTAACGTTAGCCTACATGAAATTATTTGTCTGTTACAGAATGTGATAGTAACCTGGCTTTTTAGCATTAAGCTAATGTTACATGATTCGGCAATTGCTAATCAATAAATAGCTAGTTCTGTTTTAACGTCGGGTTAATATTGTGGAGGGGGCTAAATTGTTATGGAAAATAATAATGTAACGTTAGGTAATTACAGTACTCCCTGGTGTACAGTAATTTGTAAGTCATTCTAGTTAATGCAATATTAAAAAGCACAAATAGAGAACTCTGTAGGATCCCCTTTTTTTGTAATATAGTTGTTAAAGTCATACTGGTTTGATATCTTGTTTTGTGCAGTGCCTTATTTATATTGTATTTTTAATTATTTTATGCAACTTGTTGACACGTTTTATTTTGTGTTTATGTATGTAAAAAATATTGTATTTCATATATTAATTTTTTATTTTTGTATTCATTTATTTATCCATATTTTTTAAATCTTGTTAACTATTCTGATTTTTAATTTGCTTTCTTTAAGTAAAAAAAAGGTCAAAGACAAAGCTATTCGGTTTCTTGTGAGTATATACACTTCACTGCCGATGTGGGGGGCGCCACCTAAAATCTTGCCTAGGGCGCCAGATTGGTTAGGGCCGGGCCTGCCTGGTACACTTCAAAAAGTCAGTGTTCAAAAACAAGAAAAAAAAAAACTAAAATGAGGGTATTTTACTTGAACTAAGCAAAATTATCTGCCAATAGAACAAGAAAATTTGGCTTGTCAAGACTTTCCAAAACAAGTCAAATTAGCTAACCTCAATGAACCCAAAAATACCTTAAAATAAGTATATTCTCACTAATAACAAGTGCACTTTTCTTGGTAGAAAAAAAAGAGACCTTTTTGCTCAATATGTTGAAAAATATTCTTAAATGAAGTAAATGCTAGTGCCATTATCTTGACATAATGATATGTGCTCGGCATTACATTTCTTGAAACCAGCAAACTTATACTAAAAACTAATTTATTGTTCTTAATGGAAAGGCAACAAGGCAACCGCTCGTTACTCTCTGGGTCTCCTAGCCGCTCAGGCAAATCACATCGATAACATGACATCATCAAGCCAAGTTCACGCTCTTTCAGTCAATTAGTGCGCGAGGAATATATATATATATGTACAAACGTATATATATATATATATATATATATATATATATATATATATATATATATATATATATATATATATATATATATATATATATATATATATATATATATATATATATATATGTACAAACATGTATATATATATATATATACAGCCCGGCCCCCGGCCCAAAAATTTTTAATTGTAATTTTGAAAAATTCATCTGAATGTGCATGAACTATTTCTGTTCAAAATTGTTAGAAATGTCACAGTCAGAGTCTGAGGGTGACGAACCCCTAGATGCAGAGAAGGCGGCAGGCATAGTGCGAGAAAACATGATTTAATTAAACACTAGAGCAAAAAACAAACAAAAGGGTACAAACAAAAGGCGCGCACAAGGCGGAGAACAAACTAGGCTATGAACTAAAATAGCACAATGGCTAACTGTGGACAAGAAACAAAAACACTTACTGTGACACGAAGGAACTATGACTAGAGCGGAGTGAACAAAAGTAGACAGAGCTACAACGAAGTATAGTGACAGGGATTATTCTGTCAGAGTTTGTTGGTAGCGAACCCCAAGATGCAGAGAAGGCGGCAGGCATTGTGCGAGAAAACATGATTTAATTAAACTCTATAACCAAAAACAAAAGGGTACAAACAAAAGGCGCGCACAAGGCGGAGAACAAACTTGACTATGAACAGAAACTAGCACAAAAGCTAAACTATGGACGAGAAACAAAAACACTTACTGTGACACGAATAAACAAAACTCACGTGGCGAGAAATGGGCAGGATGAACTATGACAGGAGCAGAGTGGACAGAAGTAGACAGAGCTACAACGACAAGTATAAATGACAATAATCCAGCCGTGACTGGAGGGCAGGGCAGGTATAAATAGCAGCTGGCTGATTGGCACCAGG
>NC_084731.1:12912762-12936275 GCF_033978785.1 Entelurus aequoreus | reverse complement strand
AAAAGTTTCAATTAGAGATGTCCGATAATATCGGTCTGCCGATATTATCGGCCAATAAATGAGTTAAAATGTAATATCGGAAATTATCGGTATCGTTTTTTTTAATTATCAGTATGGTTTTTTTTTTTTTTTTTTTTTAAATTAAATCCACATAAAAAACACAACATGCACTTACAATTAGTGCACCAACCCAAAAAAACTCCCTCTCCCATTTACACTCATTCACACAAAAGGGTTGTTTCTTTCTGTTATTAATATTCTGGTTCCTACATTATATATCAATATATATCAATACAGTCTGCAAGGGATACAGTCCGTAAGCACACATGATTGTGCGTGCTGCTGGTCCACTAATAATAATAACCTTTAACAGTTAATTTTACAAATTTTCATTAATTACTAGTTTCTATGTAACAGTTTTTATATTGTTTTACTTTCTTTTTTATTCAAGAAAATGTTTTTAATTGATTTATCTTATTTTATTTGATTCATTTTTTTGAAAAGTACCTTATCTTCACCATACCTGGTTGTCCAAATTAGGCATAATAATGTGTTAATTCCACGACTGTATATATCGGTTGATATCGGTATCGGCTGATATCGGTATCGGTAATTAAAGAGTTGGACAATATCGGCATATCGGATATCGGCAAAAAGCCATTATCGGACATCCCTAGTTTCAATCAATCAATCAATCCTGGCATGCCCTGCTTTGCTGCAGGTCCACAGGCCACACCCCCCCACAACTTGTTATTAGTGAGAATATACTTATTTTAAGGTATTTTTGGGTTACCTAATTTTACTTGTTTTGGAAAGTCTTGACAAGCCGAATTTTTTTGTTCTATTGGCAGATAATTTTGCTTAGTTCAAATAAAATACCCCTCATTTTTGTATTTTTTTTCTCTTTTTCTCTGACGGTGTGTGTTATTATAGGTTAAAAATCATTTTAGTAATTAAGCCTTCCTCTTATTTAAGGACACTAAATATGGCAGCAGGTCCACCCTCAAGTTGGTGTGTCAGCAGTCAAACGTAAGCGAGCCACAGGTGAGTTGTGCTCCTATCATGGCAGCAGGCTTTTGCTGCGTACTTCAGCCAGTAAGCAGTCCGTTAGGATGGGCGAACATGAACCGGTGGCAATAAAAACGTTTGGCAGAGTTAAATGGACGCCTGGTCTCTCACCTCGTGTTTAACAGCTGTAAATTATGGCGGTGGCGCGGAAGTCTGTGCCGTGTTTTCACAGGCCGGAAGGTCGTTTGTCGTATTGGCATTGTTTTTTTTTATTGTGTTAACATGTCACCTTTAACCTGCAACTGACATTTCTTTTTTTTTTTTACCTCTTCCTGACATTACCATGGCCTGTTAGCCTAGACCGGGGGTCGGCAACCCAAAACGTTGAAAGAGCCGTATTGGACCAAAAATACAAAAAACTAATCTGTCTGGAGCCGCAAAAAATGAAAAGCCGTATATAAGTCTTATAATGAAGGCAACACATGACGTAAGTGTCTATATAAGTCCTTCATACCGACACCCATCAGACTGTATGATGCAGATGTTCCTTTTTGACTGTACTTAAATGTATAATGTATTTATGTTATTCACATGTGAATAATGCTGTATAATAGACTGTATTTATGTTTTTCACATGTGAATAATGCTGTATAATAGACTGTATTTATATTATTCACATGTGAATAATGCTGTATAATAGACTGTATTTATGTTATTCACATGTGAATAATGCTGTATAATTGACTGTATTCATGTTATTCACATGTGAATAATTCTGTATAATAGACTGTATTTATGTTATTCACATGTGAATAATGCTGTATAATCGACTGTATTTATTTTATTCACATGTGAATAATGCTGTATAATAGACTGTATTTATATTATTCACATGTAAATAATGCCGTATAATAGACTGTATTTATGTTATTCACATGTGAATAATGCTGTATAATCGACTGTATTTATTTTATTCACATGTGAATAATGCTGTTTAATAGACTGTATTTATATTATTCACATGTGAATAATGCTGTATAATAGACTGTATTTATGTTATTCACATGTGAATAATGCTGTATAATAGACTGTATTTATATTATTCACATGTGAATAATGCTGTATAATAGACTGTATTTATGTTATTCACATGTGAATAATGCTGTTTAATAGACTGTATTTATATTATTCACATGTGAATAATGCTGTATAATAGACTGTGTTTATGTTATTCACATGTGAATAATGCTGTATAATAGACTGTATTTATATTATTCACATGTAAATAATGCCGTATAATAGACTGTATTTATGTTATTCACATGTGAATAATGCTGTATAATAGACTATTTATGTTATTCACATGTGAATAATGTTGTATAATAGACTGTATTTATATTATTAACATGTAAAAAATACCTAAGTGTGTATTGTCGTGAGCGAACTGTGGTGCTGAATTTCCACCAGGGATCAATAAAGTACTTTCTATTCTATTCTGTTCTATATTAGCTATAATAGCCTACTATCAAAATGACTATGTGTCGCAGGCTGAAGCAAATCTTCAATGACTAAAAATGTTGGAATGTAATATTTATTCTACACATTTTCACAACATTAGAAACCATTAGTAAATCAGAGGCTACTCAGAAGGTGATATAACTCCTGGAAATGACTGGCTTTTAATGGCCTAAGGTATAGATGTGTGTGTCCAAGTTAAAGGAAACAGGCTCTCTTCTTTAAATAGATTTATTACAATCTTTGGCAAGATAGGTAATGTTTGCTGTGGTCTGGAACAACATGGCACACAAACAACTATCTGAATTACATACAGATAATGTGTCATGAGACATGCAAAACTAAATTATATACAACAATGATGAAAGTAAATTATATTAAATGAGCTCAAATATACCTACAAACTAGGCATAATGATGCAATATTTACATACAGCTAGCCTAAATAGCATGTTAGCATTGATTATCTTGCAGTCATGCACTGACCAAATATGCCTGGTTAGCACTCCGGCAAGTCAATGACATCAACAAAGCTCACCTTTGTGCATTCACGCACAGTATAAAACTTTTGGTGTACAAAATGAGACAAATACAGAGTGGAAGAATTTACATGTAAACAAGTCCACACTTTGGTGAGTTCAAGAACCGCCGAAATGATTAGATGATTAAACTTCGAACTTTTTCCATATTCAATCATTTTTAAAAATGCTCCAGGTAGCCACTAGGGCAGCTCTAAAGAGCCGTGGGTTGCCGACCCCCGCCAAAGACTGTGGGTGCAGGCCCAGGCACGTTTTAAAAATTCCATCACAATAAATTGTAAAAAAGGAGAAAACGTTGAAATGTTGATACTAATATCACAAAAGCTGACATGGTGGTGGTTTTTTTTTTCCTCTTTTGAATGTATATACAATGCAAAAAGTCAGTGTTCAAAAACAAGAAAAAAAAAAATACAAAAATGAGGGGTATTTTACTTGAACTAAGCAAAATTATCTGCCAATAGAACAAGAAAATTGGGCTTGTCAAGACTTTCCAAAACAAGTAAAATTAGCTAACCTCAATGAACCCAAAAATACTATTATGTTAGATCCACTATGGACTGGACTCTCACTATTATGCTAGATCCACTATGGACTGGACTTTCACACTATTATGTTAGATCCACTATGGACTGGACTCCCACACTATTATGTTAGATCCACTATGGACTGGACTCTCACACTATTATGTTAGATCCACTATGGACTGGACTCCCACACTATTATGTTAGATCCACTATGGACTGGACTCCCCCACTATTATGTTAGATCCACTATGGACTGGACTCCCACACTATTATGTTAGATCCACTATGGACTGGACTCCCCCACTATTATGTTACATCCACTATGGACTGGACTCTCACTATTATGTTAGATCCACTATGGACTGAACTCTCACACTATTATGTTAGATCCACTATGGACTGGACTCTCACACTATTATGTTAGATCCACTATGGACTGAACTCTCACACTATTATGTTAGATCCACTATGAACTGGACTCTCACACTATTATGTTAGATCCACTATGGACTGAACTCTCACACTATTATGTTAGATCCACTATGGACTGAACTCTCACACTATTATGTTAGATCCACTATGGACTGGACTCTCACTATTATGTTAGATCCACTATGAACTGGACTCTCACACTATTATGTTAGATCCACCATGGACTGGACTCTCACACTATTATGTTAGATCCACTATGGACTGGACTCTCACTATTATGTTAGATCCACTATGGACTGGACTTTCACAATATTATGTCAGACCCACTCAACGTCCATTGCATCCGGTCTCCCCTAGAGGGGGCGGGGGGGTCACCCACATATGCGGTCCTCTCCAAGGTTTCTCATAGTCATTCACATTGACGCCCCACTGGGTTGTGAGTTTTTCCTTGCCCTTATGTGGGCTCTGTAGCTTGTGCAGCCCTTTGAGACACTTGTGATTTAGGGCTATATAAATAAACATTGATTGATTGACTGACTTTACAGAGGTCCTTTCCAAAGATTACAGCGGAAGGCGCAGGTATTTTTGAATATTTTTTTGGTGCGTGTTGCAATAAAACCTTCATAGACCCGCTCATGGGCAGTGCGCCCTATGGTCCGGAAAATACGATAAGTGTGCACGTGTTTTAATACACTCAATAGTCCGTCTCAAAGTCGGTAAATTGGCAACATTCATCCCTCCTTCTCCATCCTTGTCTGGCAGGTCACAAATAAATGAACGTATGGTAAACAATGGTGTATCGTATCGGTTCTAGCCCTTGCATCATTTGAGTTATCTATAGGTAGCCCTCGGTGGAAAAAGTTAGGACACCCAGACTGCTTGCTTGCGTCCAGTGTTGCTTGAACGGTATGCGACTACAACACGCTGATTGATGGACTTGTCACAAAAACCCACTGGCGCCTTTCCTTCAAACCTCCCTAACCCACCTTTTCGCTCGAAAGGGTCCAAGTCGTTTATTCTTGTATGGCCATGCAGTCTCTCCCCTGCTCTTCTCGGTGCAAATGAACAACAATGTCCATTGTTTCTTTCTTCTCTTGTGCTGGTTCATTTCTGGCAAAGATGCTGTTTTTTTTTTTTTTTTTTTCTTTTTTTTTTTCTTTTTTTTTTTTTTCCCTGCATGAAGACGCTGGCTTGACGCAGCTGCTCACTGCTTCGTCACTGTTGAACCTGAGCCAGATCTAATTCTGTTATCGCCTGCTTCGCCGTTTACGCAAATTAATTTGCACAATTAGCCCTTTGCTGGTCTTTAATGAATAATGCACAACAGATTGGAAACAACTGAATCACTTTTTTTTTTTTTTTTTTTTAATACATGTTTTAAATAGTGATTTTAACGAGGCAAACTAAATAGTAAGTAAGTAGGTGTTTTTAAAAACATTAAAAAGTAGAATCAAAGAGCAAATAGGTGAAATGCAACGAGAAAAAGTTGCATTGTTGACTCTAATAACACCATTTTTAAAATATATAATTTGTCAAAAAATAATAATGAATCAAAATCAATGTTGCTATGAATTATTGACTGATTTAAGGACAAAAAGGACATAAATACAACAAACAAAAAAACATGAAAAATATGACAATTATTTGAAAAAATACTTACTAATTATATACTAATGCTAATTATACTAATTATTATACCGATTGTTATTATAAATATACTAAACTAATTACACTATAGATTATCTGAAGCTGATATAGAAATTTAAGTGTTGAATGAAAAAAAATAAAAAAATAAAAAAGCATGACCTTTTTATGAGTGGGGCACTTATAGATCCCCAAGAATTTTAGTGGAATTAAAAAACACCTGTCTTTGCTAAAAAATAATAATAATAATAAATTCAAATCAATTTAGCTATGAATTATTGACCTATTTAGGGATCCAATTACTTCACATCAAATATTCCACTTTCAAAATATTTTTGGGAAAAATGTTGTATATTTTGTATTTTTCCCACCAAAAATAGGGTTTTGACAAAAAGCTCATAAAATGTAAAAAAAAATACAAAAATATAATATATATATATATATATATATATATATATATATATATATATATATATATATATATATATGTATATATATATATATATATATATATATATATAAAATAAAAATAATATATATATATATATATATATATATATATATATATATATATATATATATATATACATATATATATACATATATATATATATATATATATATATATATATATATATATATATATATATATATATATATATATATATATATATATATATATATGTATATATATATATATATATATATATATATATACATGTTGCAATACATACATATATATATATAAATATATATATATAAAATAAAAATAATATATATATATATACATATATATATATATATATATATATATATATATATATATATATATATATATGTATATATATATATATATGCATATACATATGCATATATATATATATATATATATATATATATATATATATATATATATATATATATATATATATATATATATGTATATATATATATGTATATATATATATATATATATATATATATATATATATATATATATATATATATATATATATATATATATATATATGTATATATATAATTGTTATTTTATATATATATATTTATATACATATATATATATATACATATATATATGTATATATATAATTGTTATTTTATATATATATATTTATATACATATATATATATATACATATATATATATATATATATATATATATATATATATATATATATATATATATATATATATATATATATATATATATATATATATATATATATATATATATATATATATATATATATATATATATATATATATATATATGTATATATTAGTAGGACAAAGCGGCGCTTGCCAAATACTCTCATCAGTGAAGCATGTATAACATAAACAGTGGGATTTATAACAATTAGGAAGATTTTTGTCATGTTTGTTCTCCTACAGAAAATATATCCATCCATCCATCCATTTTCTACTGCTTGTCCCGCTGGAGTCTATCTCAGCTGCATTCGGGCGGAAGGCGGGGTACACCCTGGACAAGTTGCCCCCTCATCACAGGGCCACTAGGCACCATTTAGTGTTGCCAATATATATTAAAACAAAAAATACATTCCTCCATGGAGAGGAGCCAGATGAGGTGGTTTCGGGCCTCTGGTCAGGATGCCACCTGAACGCCTCCCTAGGGGGGTGTTTAGGGCACGTCCGACCAGTAGGAGACCACGGGGGAAGACCCAGGACACATTGGTAAGACTATGTCTCCCAGTTGGCCTGGGAGGAGCTGGACGAAGTGGCTGGGGAGAGTGAAGTCTGGGCTTCCCTGCTTAGGCTGCTGCCCCCGCGACCCGACCTCGGATAAGTGGAAGAAAATGGATGGATGGATGGAAGAAAAAATATTTTTTTCTTCATCTTTTTCTATTTTCACACATCTGTGAAAGAGGTCCAGGGAGCCACTAGGGTTGCCGACCCCTGAGCTATACAATCTATATGCAACTGAATATGTTGTTGAAATTTCAATTGATAAATATTTGACTTTTCAACATGAACCCTATTTAATTTCCTGTGCCTAGGGCAATGTAGTTACTCACATATTCATCTTTCAAAGGACGTCAGTTTGCACGGGGAACCGTGTAGTTGACTAGTGTCACCATAAGCTTTTATACATGTGCAAGGTCCAATTATTTAGTGTTGTGTATCTAAAAAGCCTTGGAGGGGAAAATTTAATTGTTATTAATAATAATAATAGATTTTATTTGTATAAATAGAATAGAATGGACTTTATTGTCATTATATCCGCATATAACGAGATTAAGGAAAAAACACTTTATATTGAGCAAACAAAGTGTATTAAAAAAAAAAAAAAGATAAAAATAAAATAAAAACTAGAACAGCCTAACAGCTAGAACTAGTATGCATATATCTCTATAAAAAGGCTTTTTTAAAAAGAAGGTTTTTAAGCCTTTTTTAAAAGCATCCACAGTCTGCGGTGCCCTCAGGTGGTCAGGGAGAGCGTTCCACAGACTAAAAAAGGTTTGCTTGATAAAGAATCACAGTCTCCATTTTCACCCATATTTTTTATTTTTATAAAAAAAAGATTATTAGAATAAGAAAAGGAAAATAACAAATTGTTATCCTGGCAATTCAGCCAATACTGCTGTTCTCCATAGCGACCAGCAGAGGGCGACATTCCTCCATTTGTGTGCTGCTGTGCAGGCCTTGCCATGAAGCCATAGTGTCTCATTAATGGCCGCCTTTCAATCCTTCACCTTTAATGAGCTGATTGCTAACGGACATTTAGGTTTGTGCTGTAACAGAGTAAGGCCAACGTGGGGGTGGATGTTGGGGGGGGATGGGAAAGCATCCTTTAAACGCCGTTTTAACCCCTTTTTTTTTTTTTTTCCTGTAAAAAGAAGCCATTAAGCAGCAATAAGTGGGATCCATACGATCTGCCTAATAATGACATGTAATTTAGTGACAGTTATGTGTCCTTACGCAAATATATGGAGGTGGCCTCTCCCCTGTAAGTGCCCGCTAACTCAATTGCGCTTGTGTATTTCTTCAGCTCCGGGTTTCATGTCCATTAAGGGAGCAGTGACGGTCACTGAGAAACGTAATGGTGTTCTCCAGCGCCGCATCAAGCCTTGTCTCTCAGCTTCTGAAAGAACCCTGACTTGTTAATTGTATCTTCAATTACACAAATTGTGCATAACTTTTCCAGGTTTATTGAGTTAACCGGGGCGGGGGAGAGTGTTCTGAAAGGGAGCTTGTGTTTCAAGAAAGTGTGGCCTTTGGAGAAAGATTTTAGTGTCTGAAAGCCTCCGACGTTCGGGTGTCGTTTGTTCCGGTCGAGGCACGTACTGAAGGGGTCGTAGGGCAGTTGCGGTTGTTTAAGACCGCAACAACTAAAGGGGCGGGGGCACATGATCGTCATCTGGTTTGTGCTCTGCAGGTGTTAGCTTTTTTTAACTTAATGGCCTACTGAAAGCCACTACTAGCGACCACGCAGTCTGATAGTTTATACATCAATGATGAAATCTTAACATTGCAACACATGCCAATACGGCCGGGTTAGATTAGTAAAGTGCAATTTTAAATTTCCCGCGAAATATCCTGCTGGAAACGTCTCGGTATGATGACGTTTGCGCGTGACGTCACGGATTGTAGCGGACATTTTGGGACAGCATTGTGGCCAGCTATTAAGTCGTCTGTTTTCATCGCAAAATTCCACAGTATTCTGGACATCTGTGTTGGTGAATCTTTTGCAATTTGTTTAATGAACAATGGAGACAGCAAAGAAGAAAGCTGTAGGTGGGAAGCGGTGTATTAGCGGCAGGCTGCAGCAACACAAACACGTAGCCGGTGTTTCATTGTTTACATTCCGGAAAAATGACAGTCAAGCTTTACCATTGGCCTGTGGAGAACTGGGACAACAAAGACTCTTACCAGGAGGACTTTGAGTTGGATACGCGCTACCGTGAGTACGCAGCTGCGGCTTCCAAACATTTGATCGCTTGCCCGTACGTGCGTGTCCGCTATATGCATGTCACGTACGTAACTTTGGGGACATATATGTGCTGTATGAACTTTGCGGAGGTGAACGGTACTTTGGGCTGTGGGATTGAGTGTGTTGTGCGGGTGTTTGATTTGTATTGGCGGGTTATATGGACGGGAGGGGGGAGGTGTTTGTTATGCGGGATTAATTTGTGGCATATTAAATATAAGCCTGGTTGTGTTGTGGCTAATAGAGTATATATATGTCTTGTGTTTATTTACTGTTGTAGTCATTCCCAGCTGAATATCAGGTCCCACCCGCCTCTCACAGCATCTTCCCTATCTGAATCTCTTCCACTGCCCTCTAATCCTTCACTCTCACTTTCCTCATCCACAAATCTTTCATCCTGGCTCAAATTAATGTGGAAATCGTCGCTTTCTCGGTCCGAATCGCTCTCGCTGCTTGTGGCCATCATTGTAAACAATGTGCAGATGTGAGGAGCTCCACAACCTGTGACGTCACGCTACTTCCGGTACAGGCAAGGCTTTTTTATCAGCGACCAAAAGTTGCGAACTTTATCGTCGATGTTCTCTACTAAATCCTTTCAGCAAAAATATGGCAATATCGCGAAATGATCAAGTGTGACACATAGAATGGATCTGCTATCCCCGTTTAAATAAGAAAATCACATTTCAGTAGGCCTTTAAAGGACCGTGCAGCACATGTTTCTTCAAGTGCCTCCTTATTGTGATCCTTGGAACAGCCACACCACAGTTTTTCAGAGTCCTGTATTTCAGCTGAAGTAATTTGTGGATTTTTCTTTGGATCTCGAACAATTTTCCTGGCAGTTGTGGCTGAAATCTTTGCTGGTCTACCTGAATCCCTCATTTTTCCACTTCTTAATCAGCGTTTGAACTCTGCTGATTGGCATTCTCAATTCCTTGGATATCTTTTTATACCCCTTCCTGTTTTATGCAGTTCAATTACCTTTTCTCGCAGATCCTTTGACAATTCTTTTGCCTTCCCCATGACTCAGAATCCAGAAACATGTGTGCAGCACTGGATGAAAGATGCAATGGTCTGTCAGAAGCCCAGAAACTCACTGACCTTTTATACACACACATTCATCCCCGCTTCCGCTATCCTAGTCACTGCCGTTGTGTCCTTGGGCAAGACACTTTACCCACCTGCTCCCAGTGCCACCCACACTGGTTTAAATGTAACTTAGATATTTGGTTTCACTATGTAAAAGCGCTTTGAGTCATGTTGCGTCGACCAGCTCTTCCTCCCAGGGAATCTAAGTTACTGGTCAATCCCAAGTTCTTTCGATGAGTAAGAAGGATCACCAAGACAGAATAGGAATATTATAAAGTTTTACTGAAATTTCAGGAGAACCACCTAAACCAGACCTGGGCAAATTAAGGCCCGTTAAACTTTTCAATCTGGCCCGCCGGACATTCCAAAATAATTTTTTTAGATCTTTAAGATGGAAAGTGTAGCTGCCATTATGATGTTCAAAGATGTTTTCTAATCACCGCAAGTCATGAACCATACAAAGTATTTCAATGGTTGGAATCTGCACTTTTGCATGATATACTAGTTACTATTTAATTAGTTACTATGGTAATCTAAATCACAGCAGCTCAGACGAGGCACCAAGCAGTGTGGGTGGGGAGCGTTTCCACAGAGTGTTTCCAGAGCGGCCAGCCTGAAATGCGGGTGTCAGGGACAGACGCGGAAGGAGGTTTTTACAACAAAGTTCTAAAGCTTAGTGATATATCAGATTGTAGGTGGGGGTTCTTTTTACCCTTCGAGTTCATATTTCACTGTTTGTTGCGTTTTTGTTGCGTTTCGCTTGATTGTAAAATATGTCGATATAGAGGGGGTGTGACGTTCATATGTTGTCAATATTCAGTGTTTTATCGTTCATAGAAAAGTGTAAAATTCCATTAAATGTTTTAAGGTGGTCTGTCATAACGTTTTTAGCATTCAATCAGACATTATTGTGAGGTTTTGTATTAGTGTTCCTAAAAATAGACATACCGGCCCCCAGACACATTTTTTTCTCTAAATTTGGCCCCTGACTCAAAATAATTGACCTAAATCAATACATTCATACCGGCTCCCTAAGTTGTTCTAACACTCAAACGGAAGAGCCAACTTCTTGCGCATGAAGGAAGCCCCCACCTCTCTGGAAAGGAACACAGCCTCATTGTTCTACTACAGATAAGACAAAAGGGAGTATTCCATCTCCTACGGTGCAAGCCTTCAAGGTAACACACATAGTTTACTTGCGGACATAAGATACAAAATAGAAAGAGTACAAATGGACAGAGGTGGGTAGTAACGCGCTACATTTACTCCGTTACATCTACTTGAGTAACTTTTGGGATAAATTGTACTTATAAGAGTAGTTTTAATGCAACATACTTTTACTTTTACTTGAGTATATTTATAGAGAAGAAACTCTACTTTTACTCCGCTCCATTTATCTACATTCAGCTCGCTACTCGCTACTGATTTTTATCCATCTGTTAATGCACGCTTTGTTTGTTTTGGGTTGTCAAACAGACCTTCAAAGTAGGATCTATCGCATGCCTGCGTTTCACCAATCAAATGTAGTCAGTGGTGACGTTTGACTCCGTTTCACCAATCAAACAGAGCCAGGCGGTCATGTGACCGCCCCTGAAACATAAAGTTTCAGCGGCAAAACAACAACAAGCTTAAGCTTACATGAAATCAACGTCAAATTTGAGTCACCGTAGGCTGATATTAGCTTCCCTGCTATGAATCACTGTCAAATGTACATCGTGTGGGGACATTTATCAACGCACTGCAGCCTCATAGACAGAGACACACACACACACACACACACACACACACACACACACACACACACACACACACACACACACACACACACACACACACACACACACACACACACACACACACACACACACACACACACACACACGCACACATGCATACAAACACCAATCAGTTTATGGTTTGCGTAAAGGCTAACTTGTTATTTTCCTTCGTAATCTCTGCCTACTGAGCCTATGGTGCTGTTAAGTTATTGTGGCTCAATTTGCCTTAATTCTTTTTATGTTAATGTATTATTATTTAATATATATTATTGTTTTAGTTGCTTAAGAGATATTCCTGGCTCTGAATTTGCTCATTGCTATTTTCATGTTTTTGTGCATTATTTGTTGCCGTCATCATTCAACGAACAGGTTACTCATCAGTTACTCAGTACTTGAGTAGTTTTTTCACAACATACTTTTTACTTTTACTCAAGTAAATATTTGGGTGACTACTCCTCACTTTTACTTGAGTAATAAATCTCCAAAGTAACGGTACTCTTACTTGAGTACAATTTCTGGCTACTCTACCCACCTCTGCAAATGGAAAAACACTAGCTGTTTTAAACATGACTATGAATACAGAAAGAACTCTTAAACATATATGCATTCTCCACTGTCACTAGAGAAAAGCGCTATATAAATATAATTCACGTCACTTCACTACCATCAGTTCAGGACGACGAGCCGTCGTCACCCTCACCCTCACCCTCATCCTCACCTACGCCGCACCCGCCGCACGTCTACTAAAGATCTCAGTTCCACCTTTTTTTGTCGACGCCTCTGTCACCACCACTCTGCTGCATCCAGCGCGGCAGTAAAATGCGAGCCGCCATCTTTTAAACGGGACTAACGAATAAACAACCCGCCCCCCGCCCCCCCCCCGCCATCAAATGGCCGGTGACAGTGATGCATGGTCTTCCCGATGAGCTCTGAAAAACTGATGGATCTGTGACGGCGCCAGCGCTTACATAAACTAATGCATGTAATTACATTTTCCATTCCCACTCTATTGTGTGGCATCTTATTACAATGTCATTAGAGCAAATGGGCTGCAAAAATGATATAGTTTGCGATTTTGTTTTCTTCACTCCGCATGGTTTTTTTGCTCTCTCTCTCTCTCTCTGGCAGAAATGTTTCCCGGCAAGGAAGTTGTCTTTGTTACTTATCTTATTCGGAGAGAAAGGCGTACGTACGTGACTATTCGGATCTCCACACAAGCACAGATGTTTTCAAAACACTCGTTCCCACCACTGCGGTGTTAAAACAAATACCCGTACACAAAAGTGGAGTTACAAAAAAAAAGGATTTTATTGGTGTGGAAATAACAGTTTGCCCCCAAGGCCTCCCTGTGGCTTAAGGAGCTCATGTTTTTCTTAGATTTAGAGAAAATTAAATATAATCTGAGGGGTACACCAAAACAATTTGACTTGACCTGGGCCTGCATAATTAGTTACACAGCTAAATTAGACACACTATACCAGGGGTCACCAACCTTTTTGAAACCAAGAGCTACTTCTTGGGTACTGATTAATGCGAAGGGCTACCAGTTTGATACACACTTAAATAAATTGCCAGAAATAGCAAATTTGCTCAATTTACCTTTAACTCCATGTTATTATTAATAATTAATGATATTTACACTTAATTGAATGGTTTAAAAGAGGAGAAAACACACAAAAATGACAATTACATTTTGAAACATAGTCTATCTTCAATTTCGACTCTTTAAAATTCAAAATTCAACCGAAAAATAGAAGAGAAAAACTAGCTAATTCGAATCTTTTTGAAAAAATAAAAAAATAATAATTTATGGAACATCATTAGTAATTTTTCCTGATTAAGATTAATTTTAGAATTTTGATGACATGTTTTAAATAGGTTAAAATCCAATCTACACTTTGTTAGAATATATAACAAATTGGACCAAGCTATGTTTCTAACAAAGACAAATCATTATTTCTTCTAGATTTTCCATAACAAAATTTTTTCAAAGAAATTCAAAAGACTTTCAAATAAGATTTAAATTTGATTCTACAGATTTTCTAGATTTGCCAGAATAATTTTTTTGAATTTTAATCATAATAAGTTTGAAGAAATATTTCACAAATATTCTTCGTCGAAAAAACAGAAGCTAAAATCCATCCATCCATCCATCTTCTTCCGCTTATCCGAAGTCGGGTCGCGGGGGCAGCAGCTTAAGCAGGGAAGCCCAGACTTCCCTCTCCCCAGCCACTTCGTCCAGCTCCTCCCGGGGGATCCAGAGGCGTTCCCAGGCCAGCCGGGAGACATAGTCTTCCCAACGTGTCCTGGGTCTTCCCCGTGGCCTCCTACCGGTCGGTCGTACCCTAAACCCCTCCCTAGGGAGGCGTTCGGGTGGCATCCTGACCAGATGCCCGAACCACCTCAAAATGTATTTATTATTCTTTACAATAAAAAATAAATTTACTTGAACATTGGTTTAAATTGTCAGGAAAGAAGAGGAAGGAATTTAAAAGGTAAAAAGGTATGTGTTTAAAAATCCTAAAATTATTTTTAAGGTTGTATTTTTTCTCTAAAATTGTCTTTCTGAAAGTTATAAGAAGCAAAGTAAAAAAAAAGTATTTAAAATATTTTCTTGGATTTTCAAATTCTATTTGAGTTTTGTCTCTCTTAGAATTAAAAATGTCGAGCAAAGCGAGACCAGCTTGCTAGTAAATAAATACAATTTCAAAAAATAGAGGCAGCTCACTGGTAAGTGCTGCTATTTGAGCTATTTTTAGAACAGGCCAGCGGGCTACTCATCTGGTCCTTACGGGCTACCTGGTGCCCGCGGGGACCACGTTGGTGACCCCTGCACTATACCATACCTGGGCAAATGAAGGCCCGGGGGCCACATGCGGCCCGTTAAAGGCCTACTGAAACCCACTACTAGCGACCACGCAGTCTGATAGTTTATACATCAATGATGAAATCTTAACATTGCAACACATGCCAATACGACCGGGTTAGATTAGTAAAGCGCAATTTTAAATTTCCCGCGAAATATCCTGCTGAAAACGTCTCGGTACGATGACGTTTGCGCGTGACGTCACGGATTGTAGCGGACATTTTTGGGACAGCATTGTGGCCAGCTATTAAGTCGTCTGTTTTCATCGCAAAATTCCACAGTATTCTGGACATCTGTGTTGGTGAATCTTTTGCAATTTGTTTAATGGACAATGGAGACAGCAAAGAAGAAAGCTGTAGGTGGGAAGCGGTGTATTAGCGGCCGGCTGCAGCAACACAAACACGTAGCGGCTACGTCGTAGCAGGTGTTTCATTGTTTACATTCCGGAAAGATGACAGTCAAGCTTTACCATTGGCCTGTGGCGAACTGGGACAACAGAGACTCTTACCAGGAGGACTTTGAGTTGGATACACGCTACCGTGAGTACGCAGCTGCGGCTTCCAAACATTTGATCGCTTGCCCGTACGTGCGTGCCGCTATGTGCATGTCACGTACGTAACTTTGGGGAAATATATGTGCTGTATGAACTTTGGGGAGGTGAACGGTACTTTGGGCTGTGGGATTGAGTGTGTTGTGCGGGTGTTTGAGTTGTATTGGCGGGTTATATGGACGGGAGAGGGGGAGGTGTTTGTTATGCAGGATTAATTTGTGGCATATTAAATATAAGCCTGGTTGTGTTGTGGCTAATAGAGTATATATATGTCTTGTGTTTATTTACTGTTGTAGTCATTCCCAGCTGAATATCAGGTCCCACCCGCCTCTCACAGTATCTTCCCTATCTGAATCGCTTCCACTGCCCTCTAGTCCTTCACTCTCACTTTCCTCATCCACAAATCTTTCATCCTCGCTCAAATTAATGGGGAAATCGTCGCTTTCTCGGTCCGAATCGCTCTCGCTGCTGGTGGCCATGATTGTAAACAATGTGCAGATGTGAGGAGCTCCACAACCTGTGACGTCACGCTACTTCCGGTACACGCAAGGCTTTTTTATCAGCGACCAAAAGTTGCGAACTTTATCGTCGATGTTGTCTACTAAATCCTTTCAGCAAAAATATGGCAATATCGCGAAATGATCAAGTATGACACATAGAATGGATCTGCTATCCCCGTTTAAATAAGAAAATCTCATTCCAGTAGGCCTTTAAGCTTTTCAATCTGGCCCGCCGGACATTCCCAAATAATTTTTTTAGATCTTTAAGATGGAAAGTGTAGCTGCCACTATGATGTGTAGTGATGTTTTCAAATGACCGTAAGTCTTCAACTATGCTAAGTATTTCTATGGTTGGAATCTGCACTTTTGCATGATATTTTAGTGATTAGTGTTGTCCCGATGCCAATATTATTTTGATACTTTTCAGTACTTTTCGATATTTCTCTAAATAAAGGGGACCGGAAAAAATTGCATTTTTGGCTTTATTTTAACAAAAAATCTTAGGGTGTGGCGGACCGGTACTTTTCAGAGGCGGTATGGTACCGAATATGATTCATTAGTATCGAGGTACTATACTAATACCCGTATACCGTACAACCCTACTAGTTACTATGGTAATCTACCTCACAGCAGGTCAGACGAGGCACCAAGCAGTGTGGGTGGGGAGCGTTTCCACAGAGTGTTTCCAGAGCCTGAAATGTGGGTGTCAGGGACAGACGCTGAAGGAGATTTTTACAAGAAAGTTCTAAAGCTTAGTGATGTATCACATGTATCAGATTGTAGATGTTTCTTTGTTTTTTTTACCCTTCGCGTTCATATTTCGCTTTGTTTGTTGCATTTTTGTTGCATTTGGCTTGATTGTAAAATATGTCGATTGAGAGGGGGTGTGACGTTCGTACGTTCTCAATATTCAGGGTTTTATCGTTCATAGAAAAAATTAAAATTCCGTTTTTAAGGCGGTCTGTCATAACATTTTTAGCATTCAATCAGACTTTATTGTGAGGTTTTATATTAGTTTTCCTAAAAATAGATATACCGGCCCCCAGACACATTTTTTTCCTCTAAATTTGGCCCCCGAGTTAAAATTATTGCACAGGCCTGCACTATAGGATGAATGTGACACTCACTGTTGACAATGAACCTTTCCACTTACCTCTTTTTTTATTCTATTTTTTTTATTCAGTGATACTTCTCTGTATGTTTGTGATTTTTAAAAATTTTTTTTTACTTTTTTTCTTTTATTCAGTTGGTGTGATTCTCTATCTGCTCGTGGTAAAGAGGAAGGCAGTACATTGCTACCCACTGTGACTTGTATTTTTTTTGTAATGTTGTTTTTTTGGTTGTAATTTATGTATTTAAAGAACAATATATATATTCATGTTTTTTTGGGGGGGGTCAGCGGGGCTGTATGTTTAGTTACATAGCTAAATTAAACACACTATAGGACAAATGTGACACTCACTGTTGACAATGAACCTTTCCACTTACCTCTTTTTTTTCCTTTTTTTTTATTCAGTGATACTTCTCTGTATGTTTGGGATTTTTTTTTATTTTTTACCTTTTTTTTATTTTAGTCAGTTGGCAGACAGTACATTGCTACCCACTGTGAATTGTATTTTTTTTGTAATGTTTTTTTGTTGTTGTAATTTATGTATTTAAAAAAAATATATAAACAATGTTTTTTTTTGAGGGGGGGGGGATATTGATTGATTTGATTGAAACTTTTATTAGTAGATTGCACAGTACAGTACATATTCACACAAAATTGACCACTGAATGGTAAGTTTTTCAACTTGTTTAAGTCGGGGTCCACGTTAATCAATTCATGGTATTTCTGTGTTTTTTTTGTAATGTTTTTTTGTTGTTGTAATTTATGTATAGAAAATTAAAAAAAAAAAAAAAAAAAATGTTGATTTTTTTGGGGGTTTGGGCAAAAAAAGTTTCTGTTTTCTCAGTACCTGTATTATGATTTCCCTATTAAATGAATAAAAAAAATAAAATAAAAAAAAATAAAATAAAAAAATCTCTGGACATAAAAACTACGGAGCCCCTAAAGAGACATTTTTTTATTTTTTTATTTTTATTTTTTATTTTTTAAATGTAACTTTGTTTGTATATGATATGCAATCTATGGTGTTCCCAAATTTTTTATTTTTTATTTGTTTTATTTTTTATTTTTTCAGTGTACATGAATGAAGGTGTGTGTTGCTGAACCCGACTTGGACATTATCTGGACTTGACCTGGTTTTAAAAACCCTTTAAACAAATCTAATTTAATTTACAACCTGGTCTGGTGAAGATAAGGTCCTTTTTTTTTTTTTTTTTTTTTTAATTTTTTTTTTTTAGATAACATAAATACATATTTTTTTGGATAAAAAAGAAAGTAAAACAATATAAAAAAGTAATTAATAAAAATGTTAGTGGACCAGCAGCACATACAATCAAGTGTGCTTCAGGGACTGTGTCCCTTGCAGAAGTGTTGTCCATGTTGTGGGAACCAGAATATTGGTAGCAGAAAGAAACAACCCCTTTTGTGTGAGTGGGTGTGGATGAGTGTGAATGGGGGATGGAGGTTTTTTTTGGGTTGATGCACTAGTTGAAAGTGTATCGTGTGTTTTTTCTATGTTGATTTAATTAAAAAAAAAAAAAAAAATATATATAAAAAAAAAAAAAAAAAAAAAAAAAGGGATATGGGGGAAATAAAAAAATTAAAAAAAATCATTTATTTATTTTTAGATATGTATCTCGTTTTAGGGGCTCCGTAAAAAAACACTTCACTACACATTTTTATTAAAAGCCTGAAAAAGCAGCCAAAGCTGACTTAGTACCGCCTTATACCGCCTCTGTTCATCAATATAGTGATATATTAGATGTGCAATGACGTGTTTACAAATCTTTAAAATCGGCATGGGTTAGGGTTCGGAAAACAAAATGAAGTCTGTTTTTAATCGTTAAATAAAATGATATCACAGTACGAAATGAAACCACGTCAACATGCACACATGCACTGCAAGCTATTTGTGGCTGTGGGCATTAGAAGAAGCCATTATCTGTTTTGCATAATCGGCCGTGATGCATGTCGTTTCTTCCAAGAAGTGTGCAAAAAAAAAAAAAAAAAAAAAAAAAGCATAGAAATCAAGCAGCTCGTTAAGATGAGCGATGTGCACTTTCATGTTAAAGTCCAGTAAGATTTGTTGCAAGTTGCGACATCTTATTTTTCTCCGGCAGACAAACTACATGTGGTGTGTCAAGAAGCGGGTTAGCAATGCCACGCACTTCACTTTGTTCCACATTTTGTTATGTTACAGCCTTATTCCAACATGGAAAAAAATATGAATTTTTGTCCTCAAAATTCTACAGACAGAAAAAAAAAAATTCTACAGACAATTAAAACCCACATAATGACAATGTGAAAGTTGTTCTTTTTTAAATGTGCAAATGTATTTCAACTAAATATCACATGCACATAAGTAGTCCCGGTCTTAGCTCAGTACTTTGTTGATGCACCTTTGGGAGCAAATACAGCCTTAAGTTTTTTTCGGATACGACGTTACAAGCTTGGCACGCCCATATTTTGGCATTTTGGCCACTTTGCCCATTCCTCTTTGCGGCATGTCTCAAGCTTCATGAGGTCGGTCGGGAAGCGTTGGTTTTCATCCGGGATGTCTCTGTGCATTGCTGCATTCATCTTTCCGTCTTGCCTCTTGGTGAGGGCGGTCGCAACGCCTTCACCACTGCTTAATTCCTCCGGCGTTGTGGGGGCTGAGTAGCGCTTTAATAGCGGCAGCCGGCCTCCAGGGTCCCAACTCCCCCCTCCTCTGTTGCGAGTTGTTGTGATTACATGTACCATGTTTATGTGTGCCATGCTTTGTGAGGTTTTTTCCTCGGACTCAGTCTGGACCACTCCTGAGGGTCCAGCCTCAGACTGATATTTTTTTTACTCTTCCCCCTTTCCCAATGTCACCTTTTTCCCACCTTTTTAAGGAGCACTGTAAGTGGCTGATCCGTTGGCGGTCCCGTCCTGTCCCCCTGTAACGCATGTCTGCTCTTAGCGGGATTGTGCCGAAAATGTAATTTCTAGGGACGTCCGATAATGGCTTTTTGCCGATATCCGATATGCCGATATTGTCCAACTCTTTAATTACCGATACCGATATCAACCGATACCGATATCAACCGATATATACAGTCGTGGAATTAACACATTATTATGCCTAATTTGGACAACCAGGTATGGTGAAGATAAGGTACTTTAAAAAAAAATGAATCAAATAAAATAAGATAAATAAATTAAAAACATTTTCTTGAATAAAAAAGAAAGTAAAACATTATAAAAACAGTTACATAGAAACTAGTAATTAATGAAAATTTGTAAAATTAACTGTTAAAGGTTAGTACTATTAGTGGAGCAGCAGCACGCACAATCATGTGTGCTTACGGACTGTATCCCTTGCAGACTGTATTGATATATATTGATATATAATGTAGGAAGCAGAATATTAATAACAGAAAGAAACAACCCTTTTGTGTGAATGAGTGTAAATGGGGGGAGGGAGGTTTTTTGGGTTGGTGCACTAATTGTAAGTGTATCTTGTGTTTTTTATGTGGATTTAATAAAAAATAAAAAATAAAAATAAATTAAAAAAACCCGATACTGATAATAAAAAAAAACGATACCGATAATTTCCGATATTACATTTTAACGCATTTATCGGCCGATAATATCGGCAGACCGATATTATCGGACATCTATAATTAGATATCTTTTTACCTGCACACTGTAGTGGTTAGAGTGTCTGCCCTGAGATCGGTAGGTTGTGAGTTCAAACCCCAAAGACTATAAAAATGGGAGCCATTACCTCCCTGCTTGGCACTCAGCATCAAGGGTTGGAATTGGGGGTTAAATCACCAAAAATGATTCCCGGGCGCGGCACCGCTGCTGCCCACTGCTCCCCTAACCCCCCCAGGGGGTGAACAAGGGGATGGGTCTAATGCAGAGGACACATTTCGCCACACCTAGTGTGTGTGCGTGACAATCATTGGTACTTTAACTTTAACTTTAACTTTTATCCTTCTTTGTGGGGACATTGTTGATTGACATGTCATGTTCAGATGTACATTGTCTTTGCTCCACAGTAAGTCTTTGCTGTCGTCCAGCATTCTGTTTTTGTTTACTTTGCAGCCAGTTCAGTCTTAGTTTTGTTCTGCATAGCCTTCCCTAAGCTTCAATGCCTTTTCTTAGGGGCACTCACCTTTTGTTTATTTTTGGTTTAAGGATACCTTTTTACCTGCACACTGCCTCCCGCTGTTCCCGACATCTACAAAGCAATTAGCTACCGGCTGCCACCTACTGGTATGGAAGAGTATTGCACGGTTACTCTGCCGAGCTCTAGACAGCACCGACACTCAACAACAACACGTCATTTGCAGACTATAATTACTGGTTTGTGTCAGAAAAATTGTATGTAAATTATCAAAAAACTTTCCGTTCCCTGAGTTCCCAATGAACAGACAAGAGGCTGTGTTTGTTGCACCAAGCAAAGGCTTGGAAAATTCCATTGTGTACGATGGGAGGAGACGGGAGGGGGTTTATCTATTGTCATCGAAGACCTGCCCAGGCTGAAACCAGGATCAGCCCGAATCATCTTTTCCTTTTGCGTTAATGTGACCGAAAACAATGACTGTTTACATACTCCCCATTCCTTTAGAAACAGATGTTGCTATGTAAACAGGGAAAGTCCAAATAAAAAGAGGTGGCGTACAATCTTTCGCCAGAGCGTGGGTGACACGTTTCTCCTCAATTGAGCAAAAATTGAATTCTGCCTCTGTTTGATTCTTTGCTTCTTGTCTTGTTTAATAGATGTCATCAGTGTTTGAACCTGACAGTTTGCAAATATTTTCAACCCAAATAGGGGAAATTAGATCATCTCCCACGGCACACCAGACTGTAGCTCACGTGCGCCGCGGCACAGTGGTTGAAAAACACTGGTTTAGAACCTTGTGCGTCTGCCACTTCTTTGTGTGCGTTTGCATGCCACATGTGTAATGCAGCTGTGACTTTGTCTCTATGCTGAGACATGCACGTCGCCGCTCGGAATTGCGCCCGGCGTGCATTTATATGCACATACCGCTCCCTGAATCGCGAGTGTGTGCGGCGTCGTTACACGTCGGGAGCTCATTAAGCGGGTGTCAGGGGAGCAGTGCGGCCAAAGAGAACCCCACACCCACACCCACCCACCCTCACCCCCACGCTCGTGGCGGCTCTCCCCGGGCCGGCGTGCCGCCTGGCCGGGCCCTCAGCCTCGCAGCCGCCTTGATGTGCACGCGTCACACCGAAGATATGCTGTCACACGCCGGCTGACGGCCACACTTCACGCCGCTGTCACACGTCGCAGAACTTTGGGGGTGACGATGCAAATGCGGGAATTATTTTTTAAGTGCCACTGCACACTAAAAAGTCGGTGGACATTTTTTAATTTCCAGTGTTATAAATAAAGATGTCACCACTGCACGTGCTAAACAAGTTTGTATTTGAAACAATTGTATTGTTGATAATAGAGGTCATTATTGTTATTATTCATTATCAATAGCGCTATTTCTATTGGTATTTGTATTGATCCATTTGTAGTGTAATAATGTTCACTGTCATTTCTCTACTACTCACTAGTGTTACATATCTGAGTTATTGTGCAGAAATATGGGAAATAACTACAAATGTGCGCTTCACTCACTAACTGTGTAACAAAATATTATCAATTATAATAATACATAATGTTGGATGTAGAGAACATACTTTATTTATTGAATCACAAATATTGGTGCATTTGCAAACATCTAAAATGATGCACGAAGCAAACTATAACCTGCTAGCCAAGAATGTACAACAATACTTCTCAAAAAAAAGAGGAGAAATATAATATTAGAGGAAAATCTAATTGAACTCCATGGTAATGCCCCCCCTCTACCTCAAAGAACTGCTCACCCCCAAATCCTCCACACGACCCCTCCGCTGCGGACAGGCTAACCTCCTCCAACCTCCGAGGACAAAGCTACGAACAATGGGAGGCCGGGAACGCTCTCCCTGACCACCTGAGGGCACCACAG
>NC_084731.1:12845262-12907762 GCF_033978785.1 Entelurus aequoreus | reverse complement strand
TTGGATAATTATCGTTTTCGGGATCGCAAACGTGTGAACAGGATTTGTCTCTGTCACATTGTGTGTTTAAGGGCGTATTAATCAAGTGACTAATTGCCAGATATTACCCCTCGGATGTGACTGGTGTTAATAATAATATTAATAGATTTTATTTGTAAAAAGCACTTTACATTGAGCAAACAACCTCAAAGTGCTAGTGTATTAAAAAATAAAAATATAATAAAAATAAATAAAAACTAGAACAGCCTAATAGCTAGAACTAGCACGCATATATCTAAAAAAATACTTAAAAAAAAAAAAAAGTAGGGTTTTTAAGCCTTTTTTAAAAGCATCCACAGTCTGTGGTGCCCTCAGGTGGTCAGGGAGAGCGTTCCACTTTTAAAAAAAATGATTATCATCTTAAGCTTCATCATTTGACGGCTGCACTTTGGCTTTTGTTTGCGAGAATTTGACTTGACAGTTTTGTGTCCTGATGAGTTATTTAAATTTTGCTGCAAAAGGAGAAAGCAACACTGTTTTTTTTTTTCTTTTTTCCTTTCTTCTATTAGTTTGATATGAAAGAACAAACATGTTTGCTAAAAGCATTAATAAATCAAAAAGACATCCATCCATCAATTTTCTACCGCTTGTCCCTTTTGGGGTCATTTAGGGCTAAAATATATTAATCTCTTTAGGCCAGGGGTGGTCAAACTCATTTCAGATGGGGGGAGGGGGGGCACATGGAGAAAAATTTACTCCCAAGTAAAATCACGGCACGATAAATTAAAAATAAAGACAATTTCAGATTGTTTTCTTTGTTTAAAAATAGAACAAGCACATTCTGAAATTGTCCAAATCATAAAGTTGTTGTTTTTTGCCACTTACATGCTGCGGTCTTTATTTGTCATTATTTATACTTTTTGAATAAATTATTTGATAATCAGTCAACTCATTGGTGTTAATTTTCAAATCATCAAGAGAAAAAAAAAAAATCAAATTCAAATTATAGAATGTTATTTATGTAATTTGATCATTTTTCTCGACTGATGTACTAACATAATGTGGTTTATTTTGTACATATGTAGCATCACATACCAAGATACAAAGAATTGCTATTGCGACATCCAGTGGACACATTTAGAACAGCGGTTTCTTTCATTTAAAAATTTCAGGTTAATTTTTACACTCAGCAAACTCATACATCAAGTGCTACAGTGTATTAAAAAAACAAAAACAAAAATTGAACAGCCTAATAGCTAGAACATATTTCTAAAAAAATGCTTTTTTTTTTTTTTTTTTATAAAAAGAAGGGTTTTTAAGCCTTTTTTAAAAGCATCCACAGTCTGTGGTGCCCTCAGGTGGTCAGGGAGAGCGTTCCACAGACTGGGAGCTCTTATTTATCTCCAATGAAGGAGATAAATAAGAGCTTTTCCCCGTTAATTTTTACACTTAGCAAACTCATCCATCATAATTTTTACTCTTAGCAAACTCATCCATCATAATTTTTACACTTAGCAAACTCATCCATCAAGTGCTACAGTGTATTTAAAAAAAAATAAAAAAAAATTGAACAGCCTAATAGCTAGAACTAGCACGCATATTTCTAAAAAAAAAAGAAGCTTTTTTTTAAAAAAAAAAGAAGGGTTTTTAAGCCTTTTTTAAAAGCATCCACAGTCTGTGGTGCCCTCAGGTGGTCAGGGAGAGCGTTCCACAGACTGGGAGCTCTTATTTATCTCCAATGAAGGAGATAAATAAAAAATGAATGAATGGGCCGTATAAAACCTGTTCCGGCCCTCGGGCCGTACGTTTGACACCCTTTCTTTAGGCACTGCAGGGTTTTCTCTTATGTGAATTGGTGCCATTTGCATTCCCAGGAAACACAATTTAAAAAATAATCATAATTCAGTTGAAATAAAATTAAGTGTTTTTTTTTCTTATAAAGTTGCCAACTCACATTTTGAGCCATCCAATATTTGTATCGTCAGACTTATAGCTGCAAAAAAACTGAACAAAACAAACGAAAAACAACAATTTTATGTTTTATTTTCAAAGTCACAATAAATTGCATTTATTGACCTTTGTGCTTTAAAATAGCTCGGAGAAAATTCGACCCGTGCAGCAATTAAGTGCAAGAATTCAAATCCTGTAATCGAAAATGAAGCTCCTTTTGTAATGAAATTAAATACATTTGTATAATTTGCCTCCCGTTACATATAGGCAAGTTTATTTATAGAGCACAATTCAAAGAGCTTTACGGTCAAGAATGCAAAATTAAATCATAAATACAAATAAAATCTGCGTAAAAAATAATCATAATTCAGTTGAAATAAAATAAAGTGTTTTTTTTTCTTATAAAGTTGCCAACTCACATTTTGAGTAGTCCAATATTTGTATTGTCAGACTTATAGCTGCAAAAAAACGGAACAAAACAAACGAAAAACAACAATTTTAGGTTTTATTTTCAGAGTCACAATAAATTGCATTTATTGACCTTTTTGCTTTAAAATAGCTCGGAGAAAATTCGACCCGTGCAGTAATTAAGTGCAATAATTCAATTCCTGTAATCGAAAATGAAGCTCCTTTTGTAATGAAATTAAATACATTTTTATAATTTGCCTCCCGTTACATATAGGCAAGTTATGGCAGGTTTATTTATAGAGCACAATTCAAAGAGCTTTACAGACAAGAATGCAAAATTAAATCATAAATACGAATAAAATGATTTGCCCGAGAAGCTGGGCAGGACATTATATAAAATTTAAAAAAAAAAAATAAATAAAAAAAAAAAAATAAATAAATAAAAAATAAATACGAATAAAATCCTCGTAAAAAAATAATCATAATTCCTTTGAAATAAAATAAAGTGTAAATAAAATACTTACAGTTGGCATGTGCAATTAAATGTTTTTGTAGAATAATTGTAGAACACCCTTCACTGCAAAAAGTCAGTGTTCAAAAACAAGAAAAAAAAATACAAAAATGAGGGGTATTTTATTTGAACTAAGCAAAATGATCTGCCAATAGAACAAAAAAATTGGGCTTGTCAAGACTTTCCAAAAAAAGTAAAATTAGCTAATCTCAATGAACCCCAAAATACCTTAAAATAAGTATATTCTCACTAATAACAACTGTACTACTATACGAGTACGTATTTTCTATTGTTTCATTGAAAATAAAACAGCAAAGTCCATTTGGCTGTCATCTGTTTTAATTACGAGACACAATTGTGTCAAAGTCATGATTTTTAAATTTTTTTTTACATGCTTGAAATAAGAAATGACCACTTTAAAAAAGTAGTTTTATACTTGTGAGTGTTGATGACACAGCTTTGCAACAGTTGATATTCTAGTTCCAAGCATGTTTTACTCAATAGAGGTCATCAAATCTCCGCAACAAGCTGTAATATCTTACCGAGATCACTTAAAACAAGTAAAACACTCCAACGTAAAATCTGCTTAGTGAGAAGAATGATCTTATCAGACGGAAAATAAGCAAATATCACCCTTATTTGAGATATTTCATCTTACTTAGATTCCAGTTTTTGCAGTGTTACTATTAGAGATGTCCGATAATATCGGCCGGCCGATATTATCGGCCGATAAATGCTTTAAAATGTAATATCGGAAATTATTGGTATCGGTTTTTTTATTATCTGTATCGTTTTTAAAAAAAAAAATTTTTTATTTTTTATTTTTTTATTAAATCAACATAAAAAACACAAGATACACTTACAATTAGTGCACCAACCCAAAAAACCTCCCTTCCCCATTTACACTCATTCACACAAAAGGGTTGTTTCCTTCTGTTATTAATATTGTGCTTCCTACATTATATATCAATATATATCAATACAGTCTGCAAGGGATACAGTCCGTAAGCACACATGATTGTGCGTGCTGCTGCTCCACTAATAGTACTAACCTTTAACACTTAATTTTACTCATTTTCATTAACTACTAGTTTCTATGTAACTGTTTTTATATTGTTTTACTTTCTTTTTTACTCAAGAAAATGTTTTTAATTTAGTTATCTTATTTTATTTTATTAATTAAAAAAAAAAAGGACCTTATCTTCACCATACCTGGTTGTCCAAATTAGGCATAATAATGTGTTAATTCCACAACTGTATATATCAGTATCGGTATCGGTTGATATCGGTATCGGTAATTAAAGATTTGGACAATATCAGAATATCGGATATCGGCAAAAAGCCATTATCGGTAGGGATGTCCGATAATGGCTTTTTGCCGATATCCGATATTCCGATATTGTCCAACTCTTTAATTACCGATACCGATATCAACCGATACCTATATCAACCGATATATGCAGTCGTGGAATTAACACATTATTATGCCTAATTTGGACAACCATGTATGGTGAAGATAAGGTACTTTTTAAAAATAATAGTAAAATAAGATAACTAAATTAAAAACATTTTCTTGAATAAAAAAGAAAGTAAAACAATATAAAAACAGTTACATAGAAACTAGTAATTAATGAAAATGAGTAAAATTAACTGTTAAAGGTTAGTACTATTAGTGGAGCAGCAGCACGCACAATCATGTGTGCTTACGGACTGTATCCCTTGCAGACTGTATTGATATATATTGATATATAATGTAGGAACCAGAATATTGATAACAGAAAGAAATGGGGGAGGGAGGTTTTTTGGGTTGGTGCACTAATTGTAAGTGTATCTTGTGTTTTTTATGTTGATTTAATAAAAAAATAAAAAAAAATAAAAAAAATAAAAAAACGATACAGATAATAAAAAAACCGATACCGATAATTTCCGATATTACATTTTAACGCATTTATTTACATCCCTAATTATCGGACATCCCTAGTTACTATTATGGTATATTTCACTCACATACCTTTAGTGGGAATCTGCATTGGTTGTGGAAAAGCCACTAGAGGGAGCTGAGATAATGTGTGATGGCGCACACACACACACACACACACACACACACACACACACACACACACACACACACACACACACACACACACACACACACACACACACACACACACACACACACACACACACACACACATGCAGGCTTGTGTTTGTGCTCTACTTCAAAAAGAAAAGAAAAGAAATTGAGCCTAATTGGGCCTTTATGGTCTCCTCCAAGTCAGCGACACTTCCCTCAACCTCCAGTCTTGGATGCGCACTTTAATTTTGACAAATGTGATGTTTCCGTTAAATAGTTAATGGCGGTACAGGACGGTGCGCGGCGCACATCAAAGGGCATGCATTAATACGCGAGCGCTCGTGTTATTTCTTGTTCTGTTTAGTCTCCCAGGGAGGAGGAATGGCGCTCTGTTTTCCCTTCCCCTTGCCCTTAATAAAGCCTGATGTTGCCTTTCCTAAAGGTAAAGCACCTCCACGCGCGCAAATGAGGGCAGGGAGAGAAGAAGAAAAAAAAGCGGGGGGATTTGCAAACGAGGGGGCCGGATGATCTGAGAATGTTAAGAGGCAGCGCTTTGAAGAAAATTCCATCAAAAGGAAAACAATAAGTGAGACGGCGCGCATGCGGCAAGCCGCGTTAAATACCTTGTGTGGTGCGGGAACCCTTGAAATCTCAATTGGCGCCATTAACTGGCATCTGGAGGACAATGATTTGGATTGTGTGGAGCTTTCTAAAAGGCTTGCCGTGCGTCCTCTAGGGCTCTCTGTGAGGCTGCACACCTTACTGCCTCGCCGTTTATTAGCCGCGTTTCATTCCAAATCTTCCATTTATCATATTTCTCTGCAGTTGGGCTTCAGCCTAATGAATCGCGAGGTATCTTCTTCAAGTTCCGCACACTCAGATTGCTCCTCCGCTGACAAGTTACATTTGAGGTTGACAGTGGCGGGCCGTGCGTTTCCCACCTAGGCCTTCAGTGATGTCCGACTTCAATGATGACCTCTCAAAATACCATCATTGTTGTCCCCACATGACCATTGCTGGAGAAATACTATACAGCAGACCTTTGTGCATCCCTGTTTATTAAGGAGTGCTTATTGGACTCTGTTGCGCTGATATGCCTGGAGAAAAGGGGCGCATTTGAGAACGTGTCACTCTCCCGACGCACTGTAACAAGGCGGGTTGAGACCATCGCTGGAAACTTGGAGCTTCAGCTGAAGAACAGAACGGCCGACTTTGACTGTTTTTCGCTGGCTTTGGATGAGAGCTGCGATGTACGTGACACCGCCCAGCTGCTCATCTTCTTACGTGGGATAACTACAGACTTTCAAATCCCGGAGGAGCTGGCAGCCATGCGGTCAATTAAAGAGACAACCACAGGTAATGACTTGTTCACGTAGTTGGTTGTCCAGATCTGACGGGGAAAAATGTTGGACTTTTAAAGAGGATGCAGGATAAAGTGACAGAAATTGACATTTTTGCATTGTATTATACATCAGGAAGTGTTGTGTAAGACAGTGTTAAAAATAAAACCATCAAAAGCAATCTGCTTTTGTATAAAGTTAAGTTAGGTTAAATGAAATTATTATTATTATTATTATTATTTATCTTACGGTATATCAAAAATAAATTGAGCAAAATGTAATTGAAAAATTGTCGGTGTGGCCCTCCAGCAGTGCTCGGGTTGCTCATGCGGCTCCCGGTAAAAAATAATTGCCCACCCCTGCTACACAGGAACACATTTACACACTACTATGTATTGAATCACATCAACAGTGTTCAAAACAGGTTATTTTATGGCACATTTAAAATCAATTAAAACGCATCAGCAATTAAAACATATCTTATGTGGTACTGTCAAAATTAAAATAGCAAAAAACATTAAACGTGAAAAAATAAAATATTTGAACTCACAATTAGTAGGACCTATTCGACGACGTATAAGCCAATGGTACCCTTTGTCGTTGGTTTATTCGAGTGGAAATGGCGAGCATTTCCCCATTTCATCGCCAGAACAGCTGAGCTAGCTTCCGGGGTTGGCCGACCTTGTCTCACAAGATGTAGTTTCTCTGTAAATATCCTTCTTGAAAATGGCCTTGCCTAGGCCTTTGTTTTTGTGTTGGTTTAGAAAAGGCAGAGAAAGAATAATTGTCACGACAGCCAAATATTGCATGTAACAAATGCATCCAATTTTACACGTGTCTATTTCTCGCTGGGTAGTTCCAAAAAAAAAAGAATCCACACAAAGGCAGTGGCGGGCCGTGCGTTTCCCACCTAGGCCTTCAGTGATGTCCGACTTCATTGATTACCTCTCAAAATACCATCATTGATGTCCCCACTTTACACTTTACCCACTTGCTCCCAGTGACACCCACACACATAACATCTAACATAATAGTGAGAGTCCAGTCCATAGTGGATCTAACATAATAGTGTGAGAGTCCAGTCCATAGTGGATCTAACATAATAGTGAGAGTCCAGTCCTAAGTGGATCTAACATAATAGTGAGAGTCCAGTCCATAGTGGATCTAACATAATAGTGAGAGTCCAGTCCATAGTGGATCTAACATAATAGTGAGAGTCCAGTCCATAGTGGATCTATCATAATAGTGAGAGCCCAGTCAATAGTGGATCTAACATAATAGTGAGAGTCCAGTCCATAGTGGATCTAACATAATAGTGAGAGTCCAGTCCATAGTGGATCTAACATAATAGTGAGAGTCCAGTCCATAGTGGATCTAACATAATAGTGAGAGTCCAGTCCATAGTGGATCTAACATAATAGGGAGAGTCCAGTCCATAGTGGATCTAACATAATAGTGAGTGTCCAGTCCATAGTGGATCTAACATAATAGTGAGAGTCCAGTCCATAGTGGATCTAACATAATAGTGAGAGTCCAGTCCATAGTGGATCTAACATAATAGTGAGAGTCCAGTCCATAGTGGATCTAACATAATAGTGTGAGAGTCCAGTCCATAGTGGATCTAACATAATAGTGTGAGAGTCCAGTCCACAGTGGATCTAACCTAATAGTGAGAGTCCAGTCCATAGTGAATCTAACATAAAAGTGAGAGTCCAGTCCATAGTGGATCTAACATAATAGTGTGAGAGTCCAGTCCACAGTGGATCTAACCTAATAGTGAGAGTCCAGTCCATAGTGAATCTAACATAAAAGTGAGAGTCCAGTCCATAGTGGATCTAACCTAATAGTGAGAGTCCAGTCCATAGTGGATCTAACATAATAGTGAGAGTCCAGTCCATAGTGGATCTAACATAATAGTGTGAGAGTCCAGTCCATAGTGAATCTAACATAAAAGTGAGAGTCCAGTCCATAGTGGATCTAACATAATAGTGTGAGAGTCCAGTCCACAGTGGATCTAACCTAATAGTGAGAGTCCAGCCCATAGTGGATCTAACATAATAGTGTGAGAGTCCAGTCCATAGTGGATCTAACATAATATTGTGAAAGTCCAGTCCATAGTGGATCTAACATAATAGTGAGAGTCCAGTCCAGAGTGGATCTAACATAATAGTGAGAGTCCAGTCCATAGTGGATCTAACATAATAGTGAGAGTCCAGTCCATAGTGGATCTAACATAATAGTGTGAGTCCAGTCCATAGTGGATCTAACATAATAGTGAGAGTCCAGTCCATAGTGGATCTAACATAATAGTGAGAGTCCAGTCCATAGTGGATCTAACATAATAGTGAGAGTCCAGTCCATAGTGGATCTAACATAATAGGGAGAGTCCAGTCCATAGTGGATCTAACATAATAGTGAGTGTCCAGTCCATAGTGGATCTAACATAATAGTGAGAGTCCAGTCCATAGTGGATCTAACATAATAGTGAGAGTCCAGTCCATAGTGGATCTCACATAATAGTGAGATTCCAGTCCATAGTGGATCTAACATAATAGTGAGAGTCCAGTCCATAGTGGGGCCAGCAGGAGACCATCCCGAGCGGAGACAGGTCAGCAGCGCAGAGACGTCCCCAACCGATGCACAGGCGAATGGTCCACCCCGGGTCCCGACTGTGGACAGCCAGCACTTCATCCATGGCCACCGGACCTGTGCCCCCCCCACCCCCCTTCCACAAGGGAGAGGGGGGCAGAGCTGAAAAGAAAAGAAACGGCAGATCAACTGGTCTAAAAGGGGGGTCTATTTAAAGGCTAGAGTATACAAATGAGTTTTAAGATGGGATTTAAATGCTTCTTTGAAGGTATTTTTGGGTTCATTGAGGTTAGCTAATTTGACTTGTTTTGGAAAGTCTTGACAAGCCAAATTTTCTTGTTCTATTGGCAGATAATTTTGCTGAGTTCTGATTTTTGTATTTTTTTGTTTTTGTTTTTGAAAACTGACTTTTTGCAGTGCATGAATACTTTCAGATATTTAGGGAAAGTAAATAAAACAAATATTTAATCTTTGATTATGATCATGGTTTGTGGTTCAGTTAAGCCAGCAGAGAAGGTCTTGCTGGCCCACCACGGGAGGTTAAACTTTCTTCATGTCGCTGATACTTCCGGTGTCTGATGGCAGAAGACAGGAAGTGGCCTTTCTTGCTGACATGTTCTCCGACCTGCTCTGACACAAGTCCACTCGCTGTCAAAAGACGTACGGTGGCTGATACGTGAGGGGAACACAGGCTACCAGATCTCTGTGAGGCAATGAAATAAGTTGCCTCATCCTCGGAGGTCGGCAGCGTCCTTCAGGTGACATCACCTCCAAGTACGGAGCCTGCAGCGCTCCTCGCCAGGTGAGACGCCTCCTGACACCAGTTTTGTCTGCCAATGACGTTTGGCATTTTGGCTGCAAAGTCACAGTCTGCGGCGGAGTGCCGCGGGCCGCCAACCGTCAGCTCTCGGACGCCGAAGACGTTTGACGGGGGCGGAGAGGGGCCAGGTGGAGGTGGAGCTGCCAGCGCCTATTTGTCGGGCCTTCACTCAGCACTTTGGCGGGAGTGTCCACTTAGTCGTACGCCACATCCCTGCTCGTTTGTCACCTCGCCGCTGTCCAAACACGAGAAGGTTGCCTTGATTGATGTCAAGGTGGATCGCATTGAGGAACACGCCACCTTTTTTGGCTGCTCGTTGCCACGTCTGTTGTGGGCTTGGTGAGGCGGATCTGACAATATCATCCCTGTGGATTAGTGTCAATTAAATACATGTTTAATTCATATTTATCGTATTATAGACACTCAATATATTAAGATATACTTATTAACATAGAAGGAAAGGTAATATCCATCCATCCTCATACTCGGATCCCTTCACTGGCTTCCTGTTCCACTCAGGATTGAATTCAAAGTCTCCCTACTAACCCACCAGTGCCTCCATGGGAATGCCCCCCTCTACCTCAAAGAACTACTCACCCCCAAATCCTCCACACCAGTGGTCCCCAACCTTTTTGTAGCTGCGGTCAACGCTTTAAAATATTGTCCCACGGACCGGTAAAAATATTTTCATGCTTGAAATATGAAATTATTACTTTTAAAAAAAGTAGTTTTATACTTGTGAGTGTTGATGACACAGCTTTGCAACAGTTGATATTCTAGTTTCAAGCATGTTTTACTCAATATAGGTCAGGGGTCGGCAACGCGGTGCCCGCGGGTACCAGGTCGCCCGTAAGGACCAGATGAGTCGCTGACCTGTTCTAAAAATAGCTCAAATAGCAGCACTTACCAGTGAGCTGCCTCTATTTTTTAAATTGTATTTATTTACTAGCAAGCTGGTCTCGCTTTGCTCGACATTTTTAATTCTAAGAGAGACAAAACTCAAATAGAATTTGAAAATCCAAGAAAATATTTGAAAGACTTGGTCTTCACTTGTTTAAATAAATTCATTTATTTTTTTTACTTTGCTTCTTATAACTTTCAGAAAGACAATTTTAGAGAAAAAATACAACCCTAAAAATGATTTTAGGATTTTTAAACACATATACCTTTTTACCTTTTAAATTCCTTCCTCTTCTTTCCTGACAATTTAAATCAATGTTTAAGTAAATTTATTTTTTTTATTGTAAAGAATAATAAATACATTTTAATTTAATTTTTCATTTTAGCTTCTGTTTTTTCGACGAAGAATATTTGTGAAATATTTCTTCAAACTTATTATGATTAAAATTCAGAAAAATACAGACAAAAAAATACAACCTTAAAAATGATTTTAGGATTTTTAAACACATATACCTATGCAATGCCAGGCTTCCCACTAACTGACAAAGAAACAGATAACATATTTGGTGTCCAGTTCAAAGTGTGACATGATTTATTTAAACATTTGAGAGTTGACTTTTGTATTTTACATGAGCTATTATTTGTACAAACATGGTGCAAAGTAGTTCATGATTTGTTCAAAAAGTGGCTAGCTAGTTAAAATGGGATATTGTGATTTCACAAGACTGTCTTAGAAGTGATCATTTGAAAATGTTCAATTTGAAAAATGTGCACTTAGAGAAAATATAAAAATAAATGTTGCATATTGATATTTATGTGTTTCTATTAGAGATGCCGATAAATGCGTTAAAATGTAATATCGGAAATTATCGGTATCGTTTTTTTTATTATTATCAGTATCGTTTTTTTTTTTTTGTTGTTGTTGTTTTTTTTAATTAAATCCACATAAAAAACACAAGATACACTTACAATTAGAGCACCAACCCAAAAAACCTCCCTCCCCCATTCACACTCATTCACACAAAAGGGTTGTTTCTTTCTGTTATTAATATTCTGGTTCCTACATTATATATCAATATATATCAATACAGTCTGCAAGGGATACAGTCCGTAAGCACACATGATTGTGCGTGCTGCTGCTCCACTAATAGTACTAACCTTTAAACAGTTAATTTTACAAATTTTCATTAATTACTAGTTTCTATGTAACTGTTTTTATATTGTTTTACTTTCTTTTTTATTCAAGAAAATGTTTTTAATTTATTTATCTTATTTTATTTGATTCATTTATTTAAAAAGTACCTTATCTTCACCATACCTGGTTGTCCAAATTAGGCATAGTAATGCGTTAATTCCACGACTGTATATATCGGTTGATATCGGTATCGGTTGATATCAGTATCGGTAATTAAAGAGTTGGACAATATCAGCATATCGGATATCGGCAAAAAGCCATTATCGGACATCCCTAGTTTCTATATATATTTATTGTGAGAAATCATTAAGATGATCAGTGCTTCCACAAAGATAAATATCATTAATTATTAATAATAACATAGAGTTAAAAGTAAATTGAGCAAATTGGCTATTTCTGGCAATTTATTTAAGTGTGTATCAAACTGGTAGCCCTTCGCATTAATCAGTACCCAAGAAGTAGCTCTTGGTTTCAAAAAGGTTGGTGACCCCTGATATACACTACCGTTCAAAAGTTTGGGGTCACATTGAAATGTCCTTATTTTTGAAGGAAAAGCACTGTACTTTTCAATGAAGATAACTTTAAACTAGTCTTAACTTTAAAGAAATACACTCTATACATTGCTAGTGTGGTAAATGACTATTCTAGCTGCAAATGTCTGGTTTTTGGTGCAATATCTACATAGGTGTATAGAGGCCCATTTCCAGCAACTATCACTCCAGTGTTCTAATGGTACAATGTGTTTGCTCATTGGCTCAGAAGGCTAATTGATGATTAGAAAACCCTTGTGCAATCATGTTCACACATCTGAAAAGAGTTTAGCTCGTTACAGAAGCTACAAAACTGACATTTATTTGAGCAGATTGAGTTTCTGGAGCATCACATTTGTGGGGTCAATTAAACGCTCAAAATGGCCAGAAAAAGAGAACTTTCATCTGAAACTCGACAGTCTATTCTTGTTCTTAGAAATGAAGGCTAGTCCACAAAATTGTTTGGGTGACCCCAAACTTTTGAACGGTAGTGTAAGTCATCAAATCTCAGCAACAAGCTGTAATATCTTACTGAGATCATTTAGGACCAAAACCCTTAAAACAAGTAAAACACCCTAACATAAAATCTGCTAAGTGAGAAGAATTATCTTATCAGACAGAAAATAAGCAAATATCACCCTTATTTGAGATATTTACTAGGGATGTCCGATAATGGCTTTTTGCCGATATCCGATATTCCGATATTGTCCAACTCTTTAATTACCGATACCGATATCAACCGATACCGATATCAACCGATATGTACAGTCGTGGAATTAACACTTTATTATGTCTAATTTGGACAACCAGGTATGGTGAAGATAAGGTACTTTTAAAACAAAAATTATAAAATAAAACAAGATAAATAAATTAAAAACATTTTCTTGAATAAAAAAGAAAGTAAAACAATATAAAAACAGTTACATAGAAACTAGTAATGAATGAAAATGAGTAACATTAACTGTTAAAGGTTAGTACTATTAGTGGAGCAGCAGCACGCACAATCATGTGTGCTTACGGACTGTATCCCTTGCAGACTGTATTGATATATATTGATATATAATGTAGGAACCAGAATATTAATAACAGAAAGAAACAACCCTTTTGTGTGAATGAGGAGGGAGGTTTTTTGGGTTGGTGCATTAATTGTAAGTGTATCTTGTGTTTTTTATGTTGATTTAATTAAAAAAAACAAAAAAAAAACAAAAAAACAAAACGATACTGATAATAAAAAAAAACGATACCGATAATTTCCGATATTACATTTTAACGCATCCCTAATATTTACTCTTACTTAGATTTCAGTTTTTGCAGTGTAGTCGCGTCATTAATTGGACAATCTGTATTTAATTTCCAATGACAACTCGTGTCTTGTCCGACACATTCCGGGAAGTACATTTTTCCTTTCTTTTTAGACACGACCTTTTATAGCCACCCCGACCTTCCCTCCCTCTCTCGGCTCTTGATTTCCCCAAAGTGCCGTGTTTTATGTGTGCTTTACTTTGGACGGAGCGCGGCGGCGGGGTCAGGAGGAGCGGAGACGAGCATCCCCGAGACGTGGGAGAGTGAAATGAGGTGGCTGTTTATTCTCCCCCACCACGGCTACATACCTTTTATTTTTTTTCCTTTTTTTTTTTTCGAGTGGCTTTGGAGTGCGGCCTGAAACAACACCAGAGGCCATGTGTACACATTACAAGTCTTCCATGGAGAAGGAGGGCTGGATGGGAGCATGGCAGAGTACAGTTCCCACTCCAAATAATAGCAGACTATTTATTACAAGGGTGTCCAAACTTTTTCCACTCAGGGCCAAAGACAGAAAAATCAAAGCATGCGGGGGCCATTTTTATATTTTTCCTTTTTTTTAAACCAATACATCAGGGGTCACCAACCTTTTTGAAACCAAGAGCTACTTCTTGGGTACTGATTAATGCGAAGGGCTACCAGTTTGATACACACTTAAATAAATTGCCAGAAATAGCCAATTTGCTCAATTTACCTTTAACTCTATGTTATTATTAATAATTAATGATATTTACACTTAATTGAACGGTTTAAAAGAGGAGAAAACACGAAAAAAAATGACAATTACATTTTGAAACATAGTTTATCTTCAATTTCGACTCTTTAAAATTCAAAATTCAACCGAAAAAAAGAAGAGAAAAACTAGCTAATTCGAATCTTTTTGAAAAAAATTAAAAAAGAATTTATGGAACATCATTAGTAATTTTTCCTGATTAAGATTAATTTTAGAATTTTGATGACATGTTTTAAATAGGTTAAAATCCAATCTGCACTTTTTTAGAATATATAACAAATTGGACCAAGCTATATTTCTAACAAAGACAAATCATTATTTCTTCTAGATTTTCCAGAACAAAATTTTTAAAATAAATTCAAAAGACTTTGAAATAAGATTTAAATTTGATTCTACAGATTTTCTAGATTTGCCAGAATTTTTTTTTTTTGAATTTTAATCTTAATAAAGTTGAAGAAATATTTCACAAATATTCTTCGTCGAAAAAACAGAAGCTAAAATGAAGAATTAAATTAAAACTTATTTATTATTCTTTACAATAAAAAAAACAAATTTACTTGAACATCGATTTAAATTGTCGGGAAAGAAGAGGAAGGAATTTAAAAGGTAAAAAGGTATATGTGTTTAAAAATCCTAAAATCATTTTTAAGGTTGTATTTTTTTTTCTAAAATTGTCTTTCTGAAAGTTATAAGAAGCAAATAAAAAAAAAAAAAAAGAATTTATTTAAACAAGTGAAGACCAAGTCTTTAAAATATTTTCTTGGATTTTCAAATTCCATTTGAGTTTTGTCTCTCTTAGAATTAAAAATGTTGGGCAATGTGAGACCAGCCCTCTAGTAAATAAATACAATTTAAAAAATAGAGGCAGCTCACTGGTAAGTGCTGCTATTTGAGCTATTTTTAGAACAGGCCAGCGGGCTACTCATCTGGTCCTTACGGGCTACCTGGTGCCCGCGGGCACCGCGTTGGTGACCCCTGCAATACAATATATAGTTTTTGTTTTTTTTAACCTTTATGGCTTTCCTCAAGTTTGGTCCCCGGTACCCGGAAGGGTCTCAGTCATAAAAAATGTTAGAAATAAGTAATACATTATTATTTTTTCATTTAACCCTTGAATCTCGATATCAACTTCAGGTCTGTCTGTCGTTAAAACGTTTTTTTAGATGTTGTTTTTATGTTTATGCCCTTTATGTCAAAACCCTTATTTATATGTTAAACACACAAACTACCGTATTTCCTTGAATAGCCGCAGGGGCGCTAATTAATTTAAAACCTCCTGTCACTCCGGCGTTTACCGGAAGCCTGCGGGATGGCTGTGCATGCGCTAATTATAGTCACTCTGAATGTCCATTTCGCGTGCTCGACTCATTTTCAAGAGGATATAGTATCTGAGGTGGTTTAAAATACAAATCCGTGATCCACAATAGAAAAAGGAGAGAGTGTGGAATCCAATGAGCCATCTTGTACCTAAGTTACGGTCAGAGCGAAAAAAGATATGTATTTCACTGCATTCTAGTTCGTCACTCTAACGTTCCTCATCCACGAATCTTTCATCCTCGCTCAAATTAACGGGGTAATCGTCGCTTTGTCGCTCCAAATCTCTCTCGCTCCATTGTGAACAATGGGGAAATGTGAGGAATATTACCTCCTGTGACGTCACGCTACTTCCGGTACAGGCACGGCTTTTTTTATCAGCGAGCAAAAGTTGCGAACTTTATCGTCGATTTTCTCTACTAAATCCTTTCAGCAAAAATATGGCAATATCGCGAAATGATCAAGTATGACACATAGAATGGATCTGCTATTCCCGTTTAAATAAAAAAAAAAACATTTCAGTAGGCCTTTAAGTCTGTAGATCTGTTGATTATAAGATTTTATAACTTTTTCATTTTTTCGTTTTTTTGTTTGTTTGTTGCCCTTTTTGTGAAAGAAAACTTTGTTTCGCACAAAATATGCAATATTTTCCCCCCAAAATATTTGAAAGGGGAATTGTTCCAGTGAAGTAATTGGAGCCTTCAATAGGTCAATAACAGCTTTGTGTTATTAGCATACTTGCCAACCCTCCCGTTTTTAGCGGGAGAATCCCGATATTCAGCGCCTCTCCCGACAACCTCCCGACAGAGATTTTCTCCCGACAAACTCCCGGTATTCAGCCGGAGCTGGAGGCCACGCCCCCCCCCAAAAAAAGTCTGCCGCAGCTGCGATTGGACCTGACCAGCCTCCGGGTACAAGTACTGGAGTACCAATTGCTTGCCAGGGAAGATCTTCCCCAGGAAGCAAGGATTGACCGGTTTTGGGCCATGCTAGGGAGAGATGGAAGATTCCACACTCTCGTGCATTTGATGAAAGCACTTTTGTGCCACACAGCAATGCATCATCAGAGAGGGTGTTCAGCATGCATGTTAGAAAAATAGTGACAGAGAATAGAAAGAGGATGGACAAGTCAACCCTTAACAAAGCATTGTACTTTCAAGTACAACAATGAGTAGATGGGTGTTGTGTGTGTGTGTGTATATGTGTAAATAAATGAACACTAAAATTCAAGTATTTCTTTTATTTATATATATAATAAAATAAATAAATATATATATATATATATATATATATATATATATATATATATATATATATATATATATATATATAGCTAGAATTCACTGAAAGTCAAGTATATATATATATATATATATATATATATATATATATATATATATATATATATATATATATATATATATATATATATATATATATATATATATATATATATACACTACCGTTCAAAAGTTTGGGGTCACATTGAAATGTCCTTATTTTTGAAGGAAAAGCACTGTACTTTTCAATGAAGATAACTTTAAACTAGTCTTAATTTGAAAGAAATACACTCTATACATTGCTAATGTGGTAAATGACTATTCTAGCTGCAAATGTCTGGTTTTTGGTGCAATATCTACATAGGTGTATAGAGGCCCGTTTCCAGCAACTATCACTCCAGTGTTCTAATGGTACAATGTGTTTGCTCATTGGCTCAGAAGGCTAATTGATGATTAGAAAACCCTTGTGCAATCATGTTCACACATCTGAAAACAGTTTAGCTCGTTACAGAAGCTACAAAACTGACCTTCCTTTGAGCAGATTGAGTTTCTGGAGCATCACATTTGTGGGGTCAATTAAACGCTCAAAATGGCCAGAAAAAGAGAACTTTCATCTGAAACTCGACAGTCTATTCTTGTTCTTAGAAATGAAGGCTAGTCCACAAAATTGTTTGGGTGACCCCAAACTTTTGAACGGTAGTGTATATATATATATATATATATATATATATATATATATATATATATATATATATATATATATATATATATATATATATATATATATATATATATATATATATATACATATGAAATACTTGAGTTGGTGAATTCTAGCTGTAAATATACTCTCCTCTTAACCACGCCCCCAACCACGCCCCCCCCACCCACCACCTCCCGATATTGGAGGTCTCAAGGTTGGCAAGTATGGTTATTAGTGTCAACATTGCCACTTTTTCTCGTTACATTTCACCTGTTTACTCTTTTATTACACTTTTTTATGTTTTACATTTTTATCGTAGTATTTTCAGAATGTGCTGGGGGCCGTTGACAAATTAGCTGGGGGCCACAAATGGCCCTCGGGCCGCACTTTGGACACGCCTGATTTATTACAATACAGTAGAGTAGTTTTAAGATCCACACTTTACCCCTTTTTTGTGTGTGACACCCCCGCCATTCCTCCGTTTTTTTTTTATGCTTGTCCATTTTTGCCATCTTTGCGCCGGGTTCATCTGGAGGCTGCGGCAGATTATTCAAACTGAGAAGTCACGTTTCATTTTCGCGGAGGAAGCCGTCGGTGACTTTGATAGATTACAGCGAGAAAGAAGTGTCCTAATTGAAATGAATATCACAATCTTGCGCTGCGTATTTGTCTGGGCTGCCCCTGAGAAGCAGACAAATAAGAGCACACACACTTCAATAAGACGAGCAACACTGCTAATAAATGTTGTGATAAATAACAACTATTGTGAAATGAAGGTACCATATTTTACAGACTATAAGGCGCACTTAAAATACTTTTTTTTCCTCATAACCCGGTGCGCCTAATGTGCGGAATAATTGTGGTTGTGCTTACCAACCTCGAAGCTATTTTATTTGGTACATGGTGTAATGATAAGCGTGACCAGTAGATGGCAGTCACACTGTTAGAATAATTATGTATATATTATCACACTAACTTTTGTATGCTTAAAGTCCGTTGCTTTAGTTATTAGCTATTGTGCTCAAGTTAGACTTTTCTAATCTATGCAAGGACAAAACTTCTTTGTTTTAGCCCGCTAACAGCCAAGGACTTCAAGGACCTCAACGAAGATAAGATGACAACACGCAGATGAAGCGGGGACAAGGCGAAATCACAAGGCCCCCCAGCACATTCCGTCACGTATTGTGCGTCCTGGACCTGCTTTGCATAATATATGTGACCACTCCTTTTAGAGGCGGCCTTAGTGTTGTTGACTGTGGAACTCCTGAATAAAAAGAGGGATGCCGGAGCTGAACCTTGGAGCGTAGGGCGAGACTGTGACAAAGTGTGCAGCTCCATGCGTTCTCCTCATGAGCTAAATTGAACTCTGTCTCTGCATGATTCCTTGCTTCTTGTCTGATTAATAGATGTCATCAGCGTTTGAACCTGACACACACATAAGAGATACGTGGAGACTGCAATATGACTCAAGTAAAAAACACCGACGTTTTATATGTTCCTTTGAAAATACAGAACATTACACACGGCGCTCAAAAATCTATCAAAATGTTTTAGTAGGACTTTGGTAAGCTATGAAGCCACCGCTTGATGGATTGTACTGTGCTTCAACATAGGAGTATTATTATGGTGTGTGTATAAGGTAAGACATATTATCTGGTGTTTTGTTTCGCAATATTATGCAAAAGCAACTTTTCTTACCTTCTGGTACCTGCTGATCTGTATTTGGGATCTGCATGAGTCCTGAAAAACTGTAGTCCATGTTGACGCTGTAGTCGATAAGCTTCAACAACTTTAGGACACATTTAGAACAACTTTAGGACACATTTAGAACACCGTTAGGACACATTTTAGAACACCTTTAGGACACATTTAGAACACTTTTAAGACACATTTAGAACACCTTTAGGACACATTTAGAACAACTTTAAGACACGTTTAGAACACCTTTAGACCATTAGGACACATTTAGAACACCATTAGGACACATTTAGAACAACTTTAAGACACGTTTAGAACACCTTTAGGACACCATTAGGACACATTTAGAACACCATTAGGACACATTTAGAACAACTTTAGAACACCATTAGGACACATTTAGAACAACTTTAAGACACATTTAGAACACCATTAGGACACATTTTAGAACACCTTTAGGACACATTTAGAACACCTTTAGGACAACTTTAGAACACATTTATAACAACTTTAGGACACGTTTAGAACACCATTAGGACACATTTTAGAACACCTTTAGGACACATTTAGAACACCTTTAAGACACATTTAGGACACCTTTAGGACACATTTAGAACAACTTTAGAACACCATTAGGACACATTTAGAACAACTTTAGAACACTTAGAACACCTTTAGGACACATTTAGAACACCTTTAAGACACATTTAGAACACCTTTAGGACACATTTAGAACACTTTTAAGACACATTTAGAACACCTTTAGGACACATTTAGAACAACTTTAAGACACATTTAGAACACCTTTAGGACACCATTAGGACATATTTAGAACACCACTAGGACACATTTAGAACAAATTTAGAACACCATTAGGACACATTTAGAACAACTTTAAAACACCATTAGGACACATTTAGAACAACGTTAAGACACATTTAGAACACCATTAGGACACATTTAGAACAACTTTAGAACACCATTAGGACACATTTAGAACAACTTTAGAACACTTAGAACACCTTTAGGACACATTTAGAACACCTTTAAGACACATTTAGAACACCTTTAGGACACATTTAGAACACCATTAGGACACATTTAGAACAACTTTAGAACACTTAGAACACCTTTAGGACACATTCAGAACACCTTTAAGACACATTTAGAACACCTTTAGGACACATTTAGAACACCTTTAAGACACATTTAGGACACCTTTAGGACACATTTAGAACAACTTTAGAACACCATTAGGACACATTTAGGACAACTTTAGAACACTTAGAACACCTTTAGGACACATTTAGAACACCTTTAAGACACATTTAGAACACCTTTAGGACACATTTAGAACACCATTAAGACACATTTAGAACAACTTTAGAACACTTAGAACACCTTTAGGACACATTCAGAACACCTTTAAGACACATTTAGAACACCTTTAGGACACATTTAGAACAACTTTAGAACACCATTAGGACACATTTAGAACAACTTTAGAACACCATTAGGACACATTTAGAACACCTTTAGGAAACCATTAGGACACATTTTAGAACACCTTTAGGACACATTTAGAACACCTTTAGGACAACTTTAGGACACATTTAGAACAACTTTAGGACTCATTTAGAACACCTTTAGGACAACTTTAGAACACATTTAGAACACATTTAGAACAACTTTAGGACACATTTATAACAACTTTAGGACACATTTAGAACACCATTAGGACTTATTTTAGAACACCTTTAGGACACATTTAGAACACCTTTAAGACACATTTAGAACACCTTTAGGACACATTTAGAACACCTTTAAGACACATTTAGAACACCTTTAGGACAACTTTAGGACACATTTACAACAACTTTAGGACACATTTAGAACAACTTTAGAACACATTTTAGAACACCTTTAGGGCACATTTAGAACACCTTTAGGACACATTTAGAACACATTTACAACAATTTTAGGACACATTTAGAACACCTTTAGGACACATTTAGAACACCTTTAAGACACATTTAGAACACCTTTAGGACACATTTAGAACACCATTAGGACACATTTTAGAACACCTTTAGGACACATTTAGAACACCTTTAGGACACATTTAGAACACATTTACAACAACTTTAGGACACATTTAGAACACCTTTAGGACACATTTAGAACACCTTTAGGACTTTAAGGTGTTTTAAATGTGTCCTAAAGGTGTTCTAAAATGTGTCCTAAAGTTGTTTTACATGTGTCCTAAAGTTGCAAATAATCTTACAGGACATTACTATAGAATTGACACTCTGTACACTGACTACTCTAAAGTATATCCAAGCTGTATTTGTGGTATACTCTTATGAAAAGATGTACTGCAGTAAAAATGGTTAAAGGGTGTACTTCTGTGAGATATTGTATATGCTCATGTGCCTATTCAAGATATTTTCAATATATTATTTATTCATAAAGTGTACATTTGGGCTTAATGTATTTACTACATATCATAACCAGTTGTATGCATGTTTATTATGTGTGACAAATTCACACATGCACGTGTAGTTTGTAAGACAAACACCACCAAAGGCTGCCTTATTGTTTTTTTATGTGAATATTATTATTATGTCTTATTGTCGGATGTTTGCTGTGTCGTCCACCAGTTGCATTTGTGTCATGTCTTGAAACTTGAAAGTCAATAGTAAACTTTTGTTTATGTTCCAATGCAGTGGACATCCTTTCGCTGAGTATTTTTTTGTAAATCCAACTTTTCTTACCTGCTGGTACCTGTTTTTGTGTATTTGGAATTGGGGGTTCCCGGGCGTGGCCACCGCTGCTGCTCACTGCTCCCCTCACCTACCAGGGGGTGATCAAGGGTGATGAGTCAAATGCAGAGAATAATTTAGTGTGTGTGTGACAATCATTGCTACTTTAACTTTAACTTAATAGGCGACTTAGTGAAATCCTGGAGAGGTTGAGAACGCTTGGCTTTATTTACTCAAATATCCTCCTGAGAACCAGCGTCCTCTGCAGTTGACATCTGTTTTCGGTCTATTTCTTTTGTCAGGGTTACACATTTCGGAAAAAAAAAAAATACTAAAATGGCCGGCTCCCAGGAGGATACAGGACATTTAGTGTACACAGTTTACTAATAAAAGCCTGGTTTATTTGTTGTATGAGCACTTTAGCTCGGCTGCACCCATAACAGTACATACGTGTTATTGTTGGGTAGGTTATTATTTACCCAAGCTCAACAAAAGTGACAATTCCTGAAGTGTTTACACACATAAATCGGAGCCCAGGTCCAAGCCCCACCTCCCAGGCCCGAGCTGGTCCCGGGGCTGATAGAGGTCAGCGCGGAGCAGGAAATGGGGGGGCGGTTACTCGGCGCCACACCGATGATGACCAGTGGTTTGGAAAGCATAAGCTCATCCATCATGACATCCGCTATCTCGTGACCCGGCTCAGGGTGTGAATCGATGTCCAGTGTGTAGCACTTTGTTGTCGGTGTTGTGAAGTCAACATGGCTGATTGTTGTAATTATAGTCTTTGCAGTTCAGTGAGTGTGTGTGTGTGTGTGTGGGAGAGTGTGTGTGTGTGTGTGTGTCAAAAGGTGGAATAGCAAGGGTGCACTGCAAAAAGTCATTGTTCAAAAACAAAGAAACAAAAATACAAAAATTAGGGGTATTTTATTTGAATTAAGCAAAATTATCTGCCAATAGAACAAAAACATTTGGCTTATCAAGACTTTCCAAAACAAGTCAAATTAGCTAACCTCAATGAACCCAAAAATACCTTAAAATAAGTATATTCTCACTAATAACAACTGTACTACCACTGTATATGAGTACGTGTTTTCTATTGTTTCATTGAAAATGAAACAGCAAAGTTCATTTGGCTGTCATCTGTTTTAATTATGCTTAAAATAAGAAATGATTACTTTAAAAAAGTAGTTTTATACTTGTGAGTGTTGATGACACAGCTTTGCAACAGTTGATATTCTAGTTTTAAGCATGTTTTACTCGATATAGGTCATCAAATCTCAGCAACAAGCTGTAATATCTTACTGACATCATTTAGGACCAAAACCCTTAAAACAAGTAAAACCCTCTAAAATAAAATCTTATGTATGGCCGCGAAAGTCCCGGGATGCCCAAAATGTCCAAAACGTGCCCAGCAAAGTCCCACGGGAAGGCGGGGAGAAAAGTGAGAAAAGTCGGCAAAAGTCCCCAAAAATGTTCAAAATACCTACCCAGGTTCGAGTGCCACAAGTCCCGCCGCCGGCCGCAAAAGTCCGGCCAAGATGCCCAAAATGTCCAAAACGTGCCCAGCAAAGTCCTACGGGAAGGCGGGGAGAAAAGTGAGAAAAGTCGGTAAAATGTTCAAAAATCACACCCGGGTTTGTGTGCCACAAGTCCCGCCGCCGGCCGGGATGCCCAAAATGTCCAAAACGTGCCCAGCAAAGTCCCACGGGAAGGCGGGGAGAAAAGTGAGAAAAGTCGTCAAAAGTCCCTAAAAATGTTCAAAATACTTACCCAGGTTCGAGTGCCACAAGTCCCGCCGCCGGCGGGGATGCCCAAAATGTCCAAAACGTGCCCAGCAAAGTCCCACGGGAAGGCGGGGAGAAAAGTGAGAAAAGTCGGCAAAAGTCCCTAAAAATGTTCAAAATACTTACCCAGGTTCGAGTGCCACAAGTCCCGCCGCCGGCCGCAAAAGTCCGGCCAGGATGCCCAAAATGTCCAAAATGCGCCCAGCAAAGTCCCACGGGAAGGCGGGGAGAAAAGTGAGAAAAGTCTGTAAAATGTTCAAAAATCACACCCGGGTTTGTGTGCCACAAGTCCCGCCGCCGGCCGGGATGCCCAAAATGTCCAAAACGTGCCCAGCAAAGTCCCACGGGAAGGCGGAGAGAAAAGTGAGAAAAGTCGGCAGAAGTCCCCAAAACTTTTCAAAATACCTACCCAGGTACGAGTGCCACAAGTCCCGCCGCCGGCCGCAAAAGTCCGGCCAGGATGCCCAAAATATCCAAAACGCGCCCAGCAAAGTCCCACGGGAAGGCGGGAGAAAAGTGAGAAAAGTCGGTAAAAGTCCCCAAAAATGTTCAAAATACCTACCCAGGTTCGAGTCCCAAAAGTCCAGCCGCCGGCCGGGATGCCCGAAATGTCCAAAATGCGCCCAGCAAAGTCCCACGGGAAGGCGGGGAGAAAAGTGAGAAAAGTCTGTAAAATGGTCAAAAATCACACCCGAGTTCGTGTGCCACAAGTCCCGCCGCCGGCCGGGATGCCCAAAATGTCCAAAACGTGCCCAGAAAAGTCATACGGGAAGGCGGGGAGAAAAGTGAGAAAAGTCGGCAAAAGTCTCTAAAAATGTTCAAAATACTTACCCAGGTTCGAGTGCAACAAGTCCCGCCGCCGGCCGCAAAAGTCCGGCCAGGATCCCCAAAATGTCCAAAACGTGCCCAGCAAAGTCCCACGGGAAGGTGGGGAGGAAAGTGAGAAAAGTCGGTAAAATGTTCAAAAATCACACCCGGGTTTGTGTGCCACAAGTCCCGCCGCCGGCCGGGATGCCCAAAATGTCCAAAACGTGCCCAGCAAAGTCCCACGGGAAGGCGGAGAGAAAAGTGAGAAAAGTCGGCAAAAGTCCCCAAAAATGTTCACAATACTTACCCAGGTTCGAGTGCCACAAGTCCCGCCGCCGGCCGCAAAAGTCCGGCCAGGATGCCCAAAATGTCCAAAACGCTCCCAGCAAAGTCCCACGGGAAGGCGGGGAGAAAAGTAAGAAAAGTCTCTAAAATGTTCAAAAATCACACCCGGGTTTGTGTGCCACAAGTCCCGCCGCCGGCCGGGATGCCCAAAATGTCCAAAACGTGCCCAGCAAAGTCCCACAGGAAGGCGGGGAGAAAAGTGAGAAAAGTCGGCAAAAGTCCCAAAAATGTTAAAAATACTTACCCAGGTTCGAGTGCCACAAGTCCCGCCGCCGGCCGGGATGCCCAGAATGTCCAAAACGCGCCCAGCAAGGCGGGGAGAAAAGTGAGAAAAGTCGGTAAAATGTTCAAAAATCACACCCGGGTTCGAGTGCCACAAGTCTTAAGACTTTTTGCACTCCATGTGGGACTCGAACCTGGGTAGGTATTTTGAAAATTTTTGGGACTTTTGCCGACTTTTCCAACTTTTATCTCCCCTCCCCGTGGGACTTGGCTGGGTGTGTTATGGACATTTTGGGCATACCGGGACTTGCGCGGCCGGTGGCGGGACTTGTGGGACTCGAACCTGGGTAGGTATTTTGAACATTTTTGGGGACTTTTGCCGACTTTTCTCACTTTCACCCCCACTTCCCGTGGGACTTTGCTGGGTGCGTTTTGGACATTTTTTGCATCCCGGGACTTGTGCGGCCGGCGGCGGGACTCGTGGGACTGGAACCCGGGGAGGTATTTTGGACGCAATTGGTACTTTTGACCATTTTGCCTGCATTTCCCCCTCTTCTACCCCGCCTTCCTGTGCACCATTGCTGGGTGTGTTTTGGACATTTGGACAAAAATAGTTTCAAGCATGTTTTACTCAATATAGGTCATCAAATCTCAGCAACAAGCTGCAATATCTTACTGAGATCATTTAGGACCAAAACACTTAAAACAAGTAAAACACTCTAACATCAAATCTGCTTAGTGAGAAGAATTATCTTATCAGACAGAAAATAAGCAAATATCACCCTTATTTGAGATATTTCATCTTACTTAGATTTCAGTTTTTGCAGTGTGTGTGATTGCAAGATGTGTGAGTGTTTGTGTTTGTGCGCAGGCATCGCATTGTTGGGCAGTCAAACGGTACATTAGTGGTACGTAAGGCTTCGACACACCCCGGCTGTCCTCTGCAAGTACGCAGGTTTCGCAACTATTTCGGGTTCCCCCTCCAGTCTGCGGCAGAACCGCATCGCCTCTCTGCAGAGCACCGTGTGGTTATTTTTCCAAAACACACACAAACGTGCGCTCGGAACATTCGGAGTCTTTCAAAGAAAGACAAACTGGTGGCTGCAAAGAACAACAAGGATGGACGGAAGAAACAAAGAGATGCCAAAGTCATGCCCAACTGGCCGTGGGCCACACAGGGGCGGCCGCGGCTGTTGGCGGCTCCGGCGGACTGGAGGCCACATCAACGCACCTCTCAGCCTCCGCCTCCAAACCATCCAAGACTGCTCCGCCACAACCCTCGTGAAGACGGCGACCACATTACGTACACGCTCATACCAAGAGCCATAACAAGCTTCTTTGCAAAGAGAGGAAAATCATGTTTAGTGCACAGCTATGTAGTTGTCTGGCAATATGAATACTGAAAGTTAGTCAGGAAAAGTCCTTTGCTATGACTCAGCAAAACAAAAACAATTAAAGGCGCACAACAGTACGAGTTGTCATTATTTTCATCTTTATTATGTTAGATCCACTATGGACTGGACTCTCACTACTATGTTAGATCCACTATGGACTGGACTCTCACTATTATGTTAGATCCACTATGGACTGGACTCTCACTATTATATTAGATCCACTATGGACTGGACTCTCACTATTATGTTACATCCACTATGGACTGGACTCTCACACTATTATGTTAGATCCACTATGGACTGGACTCTCACTATTATGTTAGATCCACTATGGACTGGACTCTCACACTATTATGTTAGATCCACTATGGACTGGACTCTCACACTATTATGTTAGATCCACTATGGACTGGACTCACACTATTATGTTAGATCCACTATGGACTGGACTCTCACTATTATGTTAGATCCACTATGGACTGGACTCTCACTATTATGTTAGATCCACTATGGACTGGACTCTCACACTATTATGTTAGATCCACTATGGACTGGACTCTCACTATTATGTTAGATCCACTATGGACTGGACTCTCACACTATTATGTTAGATCCACTATGGACTGGACTCTCACACTATTATGTTAGATCCACTATGGACTGGACTCACACTATTATGTTAGATCCACTATGGACTGGACTCTCACTATTATGTTAGATCCATTATAGACTGGACTCTCACAATATTATGTTAGATCCACTATGGACTGGACTCTCACACTATTATGTTAGATCCACTATGGACTGGACTCTCACAATACTATGCTAGATCCACTATGGACTGGACTCTCACACTATTATGTTAGATCCACTATGGACTGGACTCTCACACTATTATGTTAGATCCACTATAGACTGGACTCTCACAATATTATGTTAGATCCACTATGGACTGGACTCTCACACTATTATGTTAGATCCACTATGGACTGGACTCTCACACTATTATGTTAGATCCACTATGGACTGGACTCTCACACTATTATGTTAGATCCACTATGGACTGGACTCTCACACTATTATGTTAGATCCACTATAGACTGGACTCTCACAATATTATGTTAGATCCACTATGGACTGGACTCTCACACTATTATGTTAGATCCACTATGGACTGGACTCTCACACTATTATGTTAGATCCACTATGGACTGGACTCACACTAATATGTTAGATCCACTATGGACTGGACTCTCACACTATTATGTTAGATCCACTATGGACTGGACTCTCACACTATTATGTTAGATCCACTATGGACTGGACTCTCACACTATTATGTTAGATCCACTATGGACTGGACTCTCACACTATTATGTTAGATCCACTATGGACTGGACTCTCACACTATTATGTTAGATCCACTATGGACTGGACTCTCACAATACTATGTTAGATCCATTATGAACTGGACTCTCACAATATTATGTTAGAACCACTATGGACTGGACTCTCACTATTATGTTAGATCCACTATAGACTGGACTCTCGCAATATTATGTTAGATCCACTATGGACTGGACTCTCACACTATTATGTTAGATCCACTTTGGACTGGACTCTCACACTATTATGTTAGATCCACTTTGGACTGGACTCTCACACTATAATGTGAAGTGAAGTGAAGTGAAGTGAATTACATTTATATAGCGCTTTTTCTCAAGTGACTCAAAGCGCTTTACATTGTGAAACCCAATATCTAAGTTACATTTAAACCGGTGTGGGTGGCACTGGGAGCAGGTGGGTAAAGTGTCTTGCCCAAGGACACAACGGCAGTGACTAGGATGGCGGAAGCGGGGATCGAACCTGCAACCCTCAAGTTGCTGGCACGGCCGCTCTACCAACCGAGCTATACCGTCCGTATGTTAGATCCACTATGGACTGGACTCTCACAATATTATGTTAGATCCACTATGGACTGGACTCTCACTATTATGTTAGATCCACTATGGACTGGACTCTCACACTATTATGTTAGATCCACAATGGACTGGACTCTCACTATTATGTTAGATCCACTATGGACTGGACTCTCACACTATTATGTTAGATCCACAAGGGACTGGACTCTCACTATTATGTTAGATCCACTATGGACTGGACTCTCACTATTGTGTTAGATCCACAATGGACTGGACTCTCAAACTATTATGCTAGATCCACTATGGACTGGACTCTCACAATATTATGTTAGATCCACTATGGACTGGACTCTCACTATTATGTTAGATCCACTATAGACTGGACTCTCACTATTGTGTTAGATCCACAATGGACTGGACTCTCAAACTATTATGCTAGATCCACTATGGACTGGACTCTCACAATATTATGCTTGATCCATTTTGGACTGGACTCTCACTATTATGTTGGATCCACTATGGACTGGACTATATATATATATATATATATATATATATATATATATATATATATATATATACACACACACACACACACAAGTGTGTTTAGCATGTTAGTGCAGAGCCAGTACCTCCCTGGTTGGAATTGGGGGTTAAATCACCAACAATGATTCCCGGGCGCGGCCACCGCTGCTGCTCACTGCTCCCCTCACCTCCCAGGGGGTGATCAAGGGTGATGAGTCAAATGCAGAGAATAATTTCGCCACACCTAGTGTGTGTGTGTGACTATCATTGGTACTTTAACTTTTTAAACTTTTGTTTTCTATGTGTCGGAATGCCTTGGACACCAGCACCATTTTGAGTGATCCACAACTTGGCACGTATGCGTGAGTGAGATTAAAAAGTTGTTGTTTTTCCGTGCAGAGGTCACAGTGTGTGCACTGCTAATATATATTTAGAAGCCGGGAACATATACATTGTGAGCCACATGAAAGCAACTCCCGACTGCAGGCCAAGTGGGGCGCCGGCAGAGGAAAAAGACGGCGGAAGGCAAACAGCCAATCAATTCCCCCGCGCACCCTGCCAGCGTGGAGATAGGCTCCTCCAACTGCCCAAATCCGGAGCAAGCCCTCTCTCCTCCCAATGAGGGGACACACAGTTAAAGCCTCTCCCAATGTCAAGTGGCATTTATTAAACACACGCAGAGACGAGCGGTTTCTCCTGCCAGGGTCCCCGGTGGTCCGTGTGGTCCAAGCGGCGCTGCCAAGCCCCGCTTTCTCCTCGTCTTAGTTTGCGTCGCGTACTCCGCGTTTGACATTTGGCCAGCTTTGTGCTAATCCTCCGCAGGAGTCTCAGGTACACGCAAACAAAGTGTCTGATAAAGAACCGGGGCGGAGATAAATAAGCCATTAGAAGAACAAAACCTCAGGGAGATCCGTTCGGCGCCTCCGAAGAGGAGACGTTGCCACACTCTGAGGATGCGAGAGGATTTAGGAGCAAATCACATTTTTATTTCTCCCTCCTCCTTTGTGTGTGGAGATGTTTTTTGGCGCGGGGGTGCGGTAGGGTGGCATCTTTCACAGGCGACTGGCGGAATCATGGGTGGTAAATCTGCGCTGCTAGAAACGCAGAGGTTGGGAGAGGAGGCCCCCACGGAGCCGCAGATTAACTCTATTTGTCTTTCGCATGTGAAGTCGCTGCGTCTTATTTTGTGTCGCGCCGCAATCTGCAAGTGCAGACCGTCCTGCCCGCGGACCCCGAGTTGCCCGCTTATTGTCTCTGTTTGGCGTCGGCTGTCCGGCAACCAGAAGAACACGGGACTTCGTATCCAAGGATAATCTTTGTTTGCTGGCCGCGTTTAATGCCGTGTCCCCGGGTGTACCCGAGCTTTTTGCAGGAAGAATAGCAGCGCCGGGTTAGAGGGAGAGCGTGGGATTAGGAGTGCGGCGGCCCCTAATCCTTGGGTGACCAGTGCTGAGGCCCAAAAGAGCGCTTACATAAATGCGAGCGGAATAGTTTGCAAAACTAGCGGGGCCGGCTCTTTGTCTTTGGCTCGCAGCGAAGCGCATTAAGCTGATCTGGAGACGAGGCGGGGCGACATGAGAAGCTACTTTTATCAGTTCACAGTTTCAGAGGATATTGCAAATCAATTTATTAGATTATGAGGCCTGCTTTGAGCTCTGCTTTTTCTCCCCTCCCCATCCGTCCTCCGGCTTCAATCGTAGTGTTTTAAAGGAAACTCTATTTCTAGATTATGGAGCACTTTATCACACAACTGGGAAGCATAAATTCAGGCCAAGACATCCTAAATCCTATTTTCCCTCTACATCCCTTTACGCTAATGTATCTTTGTGTTCTCAAGGACATGGACATGATGGACATGTTGTCCGTTCTCACCTCTCTAAGGCCCCTTCTACACTAAGTCCTTTAACCCCTTGAACAAATAACTATTTAGCCTAAGCCCCGTTTCAGCCATACTAAACCAGCGTTTAAGGTCCCCCTCCTCGGACAAATTTTTACACGGGTAAGTCAGCCATGTAATTCTTGAATCTCCGTCACTTAGCTTTGTATGGACTCATTGATGTCATGACCGGGGGGTCGCAGCTTGCTGCGAAGTTTGTTCTCCCGGGATGCAAACGGACTTTTCCCGACAAGGGTAGCAGGTAGGAACATATTTATTAAAGGCCTACTGAAATGAGATTTTCTTATTTAAACGGGGATAGCAGATCAATTCTATGTGTCATACTTGATCTTTTCGCGATATTGCCCTATTTTTGCTGAAAGGATTTAGTAGAGAACATCGACGATAAAGTTTGCAACTTTTGGTCGCTGATAAAAAAAAGCCTTGCCTGTACCGGAAGTAGCGTGACGTCACAGGTTGAAGGGCTCCTCACATTTGCACATTGTTTACACCAGCAGCGAGAGTGATTCGGACCGAGAAAGCGACGATTACCCCATTAATTTGAGCGAGGATGAAAGATTTGCGGATGAGGAAAGTGAGAGTGAAGGATTAGAGTGCAGTGCAGGACGCCAGGGTGTATCTTTTTTCGCTCTGACCGTAACTTAGGTACAAGAGCTCATTGGATTCCACACTTTCTCCTTTTTCTATTGTGGATCACGGATTTGTATTTTAAACAACCTCGGATACTATATCCTCTTGAAAATGAGAGTCGAGAACGCAAATGGACATTTGCAGTGACTTTTTATCTCCAAATGCTTCGGAGCTAACGTGATAGCATCGTGCTTAATTGCAAATAAAAACAGAAGAAATAAGCCTCTGACTGGAAGGATGGACCGAAGATCAACAATACTATTATTACTTCTACTATCAGGAGACACCAAACCAAACCCTGGACCTGTAACCACACGGTTAATGCTGTCCAGCCTGGCGAAGCCTAGCAATGCTTTTGCTAATGACGCCATTGAAGCTAACTTAGCTACGGGACCTCGACAGAGCTATGCTAAAAACATTAGCTCTCCACCTACGCCAGCCCTCATCTGCTCATCACCACCCGTGCTCACCTGCGTTCCAGCGATCGATGGCGCGACAAATGACTTCACCCGATCATCGGTGCGGTCGGCGGCTAGCGTCGGATAGCGCGTCTGCTATCCAACTCAAAGTCCTCCTGGTTGTGTTGCTGTAGCCAGCCGCTAATACACCGATCCCACCTACAACGTTCTTCTTTGCTGTCTCCATTGTTCATTTAACAAATTGCAAAAGACTCACCAACACAGATGTCCAGAATACTGTGGAATTATGTGGTGAAAACAGACGACTTAAGCTGGCCACCGTGCTATTCCAAAATGTCTGCTTCAACCCGTGACGTCACACGCAAACGTCATCATACCGAGGCGTTTTCAGCCAGATATTTCGCGGGAAATTTAAAATTGCACTTATAAGTTAACCCGGCCGTATTGGCATGTGTTGCAATGTTAAGATTTCATCATTGATATATAAACTATCAGACTGCGTGGTCGGTAGTAGTGGCTTTCAGTAGGCCTTTAATCTAACTACAAAATAACAGGCAAAAACTCTCTTAACTGTGGCATGAAAAAAACAAGACTTACGTAGAGGGTTGCGTGACAATAGCGTGAAGCAAACAACTAGCATAAACTATAGCATAGCAAGAAACAAAAAACTAACATAACTATGGCATGGAACGACTCTGAAACTGTGGCATGAAACAACTAACATGAACTATGGCATGAAACAACATGAAACTGTGGCATGAAACCAATAATGACGCCAGGACGACTGACCCGCAAAAGTGGGCTTAAATCATGTCTCTTGATTGGAAACAGGTGCGTGTCCCGAACACCAGAGGCAGGTGAAAATCATAAGTCGCCATGGTAACTAAAACCAACAAGGGTGCACACAAAAACAGGAACTATGGACTCTAAAACTAACAGAACATAACCAAAACAAGATTCCGGACCACGGATCATGACAATTGATCGTTTACAAACTGAGTTCGGAGAGGAAGTGACGCCAGAAAGACCGCGCCACACACAGGAAGTGACGTCAGAAAGAACGCGGCACAGCAAGCTTTGTAATAAAGCGGTTTCGTAACTCGGAGCTAACCACTGGAAAGATGGAGGCGAGTCATCCAGACATGCCCGTGTTTCTCCTTCTTCTACATGTACAGACACTTGTGGAAATCACACATGAATACCTTAAGAGAAAGCCATTGCAGCTATTTGGGATACAACACTTCTCAGACGGCAAGAGAACTTTCCAATGTCCGGCCGGGTCAGCGGTGTTTCTACTTAGCGAAAAACTTTGTCCATTTGTCGAAGGAGAGACAACAAGACTGCGAGCTCCCGTGGATGTGATAAAAAAGGTATTATCTGGCCGTCGAGGAAAATGGCGAATGCATTTGTACTGGCAAAGCAGCAGACTGTATCAGTTATTGTCCGCCATGTATGTCACAGACTCAACGTCTAGGTCCAGAGTATATAAAGTTACCAAAAAGAAATGGAAAATGAAGGTGAAGGCAAAAGAGTGAGGAGTGTCCTGACCAGATATCTAGATCCCTAGTTTGATTGATGTCAAATGTTCTTCATCACATTGTTTACGTGTCTAATAAAGATGTGATTAATGTATTATGTCTCAGGTGTGATTCACTACAATAGGGCCCCACAGCACACTGGATTCCAGTTCATTGAAATACCACAACACTGGATATTGTTCAGATAAGTTACATTTAAGAACTTGCACACAAAGCAACACTGGAGGTGACTATGACGTGGGCATTTTCCGCGCATGCGTACTAGGTCGTGGGGGTCTTAAAAGGTAGCATTGTTGTGTGTGGACACGGATAAGGTTATGTGTGATTTACCCTGGGTAACCTAAAGCCCCTTCTACACTAAGCCGGCTAAGGTTATCCAGGGTAAATCCCACCTAACCTTATCCTTGTCCACACACACACAATGGTCGTTTAAGACCCCACTCCCCCACTCCAGCCACCGGCGCAACGCAACCTAGTACGCATGCGCGGAAAATGCACACGTCATAGTCACCTCCAGTGTTGCTTTGTGTGCAAGTTCTTGAATGTAACTTATCTGAACAATATCCAGTGTTGTGGTATTTCAATGAACTGGCATCCAGTGTGCTGTGGGGCCCTATTGTAGTGAATCACACCTGAGACATCAAAAAACTTATCAAATATTTATTAGACACGTAAACAATGTGATATAGAACATTTCACATCAATCAAACTAGGGATCTAGATATCTGGTTAGGACAACTCCTGACTCTTTTGCCTTCACCTTCATTGTCCATTCCTTTTTGGTGACTTTATATACTCTGGACCTAGACGTTGAGTCCGCGACATACATGGCGGACAATATCTGATACAGTCTGCTTTGCCAGTCCGAGTGCATTTGATGTTTTCCGTAGTCTTCCCTCGACGGCCAGGTAATACAAAGCACACGCTACCTTTTTTTAAATCACATCCACGGGAGCCCGCATTCTCGTTGATTCTCCTTCGACAAATGGACAAAGTTTTTCGCTAATTAGAATCACAGCTGAACCGGACATTGGAAAGTTCTCTTGCCGTCTGAGAAGTGTTGTATCCCAAATAGCTGCAATGACTTTCTCTTTAGGTTTTCATGTGTGATTTCCACGAGCGTCTATACATGTAGAAGAAGGAGAAACACGGGCATGTCTGGATGACTCGTTTCCATATTTCTAGTGTTTACTTCCTAGTGGAAACAGGTTGTTATGAAGCTGGCTGTGGCGCGTTCTTTCTGATGTCACTTCCTGTGTGGGGTGCAGTCTTTCTGGCGTCACTTCCTCTCTGAACTCAGTTTGTAAAGGATCAATGATTCAAGAAATACACGGCGGATTTACCCGTAAAAATGTGTCAGAGGAGGGAAACCTTAAACGCTGGTTTAGTGTAGCTGAAACGGGGCTTAGGCTTAATAATTATTCGTTTAAGGAGTTATCCGGCTTAATGTAGACAGGGCGTAAAACATAAACCAATACAGAGTTGACATCTTTTGAGTTGGTACTTCTACTGTGTGCTGGTCTCTGCTGCACTCGGAGGAAGCAATCGATATAATAAAAAGCAGATATTTCTTGGCCCACATGAAGCAAGAAAGTGCAAGAACACGCTGCTGCAATTAATCTTCAGCAAGTGATCCAATTATCCAATTGAAGCTATAATTTATGGACATGCGGCTCGTCCCATGCTAAGAAAAAAACCTCCGATTTCTTCCTCAAGACCAATGAGATGATTCCTTAAATGTTATTATCCTTGTTGGGAGATTGTTTCTTCCCAGGGATTTTCCTCTCTGTGCGTTCCAAAGCTTCTCGTGCATCCCTGCTACGACAAAGATAATTTTGTGCTCTTTAATTCCACGCTTCTCTCGTGGTGGGCCGACTTAGACTAAGACCCTTAAGGACGGCTGTCCCTTTTGCCTTTTTGGATCTTTTTGGATCGCGGGTGCAGGATTCATGCAGTGGATGATACACCAAACTGTGTAGAAAAATTGTTGTTGTTTTTTTAAATGCTTTGTTTAGCTGAACTCCATCATCTGTTAGCTTCTGTGCTAACTGAAGTCTGATAAATGTACTTGATTTCGTATGAAGACTCCCTTAATTCTGTTTTTTAGCACACCTGGGTTTGTGTTTTTCAGTTGCCATGGGTGCTGATTATTTTCACCTGCCTCTGATTAGTGTTCGGAATGCTCACCTGCTCCCGGGCACTAATCAAAGAGCTATTTATTCCTGCTTTTCACCACACTCAGTCTGGCTGTCTTGTTTGCGCTATGCAACAAGTTACTGATTCCATGCTAATTTTTCCCGTTAGCTATTTCTTTAGCTTCCCGGGCAATCGGCACGGTTTTCTGTATTTTTGTATTTTGCCTTATTTATGAAGAATAAATCATTCTCCGACCTGCACGCTGCCTCCGGAGTTCCGTCCGCATCCTGGGAAAACGATTTGTGCATTAACATGCCACCCCGACGTGACATATTTGGCACGATGTAAAGCACAGGTGTCAAACTCAAGGCCCGGGGGCCAAATCTGGCCCGCCACATTATTTTATGTGGCCCGCGAAAGCCTGTAAATAATATGCATTAATAAAATGCTTCATCTTTTCTTACTCAATATATTTGTTCTTTCCCTTTTGACATTAAATATCTTGTACTGCATGCAATTGCATATCTTTAAAAATTAAATATTATCAAAATGTAAATATTATATTATCATGTATTCCAAAAAATTGTTTTGTTAAAATACAGATACTGTACTTAAATATCTGCTTGACTTATGATTTCAAAACAAATTATCAATCAAATTGTAGACTGTAAAATTGACAATCAATCAATCAATCAATCAATGTTTATTTATATAGCCCTAAATCACAAGTGTCTCAAAGGGCTGTACAAGCCACAACGACATCCTCGGTACAGAGCCCACATACGGGCAAGGAAAAACTCACCCCAGTGGGACGTCGGTGAATGACTATGAGTCATAGATTTTACGGTTAAATGGCGCCGACTGAGTTTTTTTTTTTTTTTACCGTAAAATCAACTTTGGTACTGTTTTTTCCATATACAGTAAGACAGTAAAACATAAAAAACAAACAAACAAAAAAAACATTAAAACAAGATTTTACAGTAAAAACAAACAAACTGGCAACTCTGTTGCTTGATTTTTACCGCTAAAAAAACAGTGGTGTTGTTTCTCCATTCCATTCCATTTATACATTTTTTGTAAATGCTGTAAAAAAACCCTACTGCTTTTACTGTAAAATTCTGGTGACTGAGCTGCCAGTTTTTAAAGTAAAATTGTAATTTTTTTTTGCAGTTTATGTACAAAAATACATTGTTAATGTATTATATATACATATATATATATTCGGTAACACTTCAGTATGGGGAACATATTCAACATTAATTAGTTGCCTATTAAAAGGTTAGGGTTAGGGTTAGGGTTGGGACTAGGGTTAGGGTTAGGGTTGGGGTTGGGATTGGGGTTGGGGTTAGGGTTAGGGTTAGGGTTGGGGTTGTAGTTGGGGCTGGGGTTAGGGTTAGAGGCTTAGGGTTAAGACTAACTAAGACTCTTAGATAATGGCTTACTGGTTGTATAATAAGGCCATGCAGAATAAGGCATTAATAAGTACTTAATAATGACGGGGGGTTGGGATTGGGGTTGGGGTTGGGGTTAGGGTTAGGGTTAGGGTTGGGGTTGTAGTTGGGGTTGGGGTTAGGGTTAGGGTTAGAGGGTTAGGGTTAAGACTAACTAAGATTCTTAGATAATGGCTTACTGGTTGTATAATTAGGCCATGCAGAATAAGGCATTAATAAGTACTTAATAATGACTAATTAAGAACCATTATGTTACTAATTTGCATGTTAATAGGCAACTAATTAATGGTCTATATCAGGGGTCACCAACCTTTTTGAAACCAAGAGCTACTTCTTGGGTACTGATTAATGCGAAGGGCTACCAATTTGATACACACTTCAATAAATTGCCAGAAATAGCCAATTTGCTCAATTTACCTTTAACTCTATGTTATTATTAATAATTAATGATATTTACACTTAATTGAACGGTTTAAAAAAGGAAAAATCCAATCTGCACTTTGTTAGAATATATAACAAATTGGACCAAGCTATATTTCTAACAAAGACAAATCATTATTTCTTCTAGATTTTCCAGAACAAAAATTTAAAAAGAAATTCAAAAGACTTTGAAATAAGATTTAAATTTGATTGTACAGATTTTCTACATTTGCCAGACTATTTTTTTTGAATTGTAATCATAATAAGTTTGAAGAAATATTTCAAAAATATTCTTCGTCGAAAAAACAGAAGCTGAAATTAAGAATTAAATTAAAATGTCTTTATTATTCTTTACAATAAAAAAATTAATTTACTTGAACATTGATTTAAATTGTCAGGAAAGAAGAGGAAGGAATTTAAAAGGTAAAAAGGTTTATGTGTTTAAAAATCCTAAAATCATTTTTAAGGTTGTATTTTTTCTCTAAAATTGTCTTTCTGAAAGTTATAAGAAGCAAAGTAAAAAAAATTATGAATTTATTTAAACAAGTGAAGACAAAGTCTTTAAAATATTTTCTTGGATTTTCAAATTCTATTTGAGTTTTGTCTCTCTTAGAACTAAAAATGTCGGGCAAAGCGAGACCAGCTTGCTAGTAAATAAATAAAACTTAAAAAATAGATAAGTCCTGGTAAGTCTTGCTATTTCAGCTATTTTTAGAACAGGCCAGCGGGCTACTCATCTGGTCAGGGGTCACCAACGCGGGCACCGCGTTGGTGACCCCTGGTCTATATGTTCCCCATACTAAAGTGTTACGGTATATTCATATATATTGTTAAAAGCGGCCCTCTGAGAGCAACCAATACTGCCATGTGGCCCTCAATGAAAACCAGTTTGACCCCCCTGAAGTAAAGGTTTGCAAACCCCTAAGGTCGCACATAGAAGCGTTTGTAAATCGAGGTTCCGCTTTATTTCTCATCGGAAAAATTGCTTTGGTTTTTGTCAGACCTTTTGGAATGGATTATTCGCAAAAAGTGTCATGATCTGTGGTCTGGATAATGTTTTTCGTTATTTTTTGTTAGTTTTGGACTCTTTAAGTTCCTGTTTGCGCTCCCTTGTTTCTTTAGTTACCATGGCGACTTATTAGTTTCACCTGCCTCATGTGTTCGGGACACGCACCTGTTTTCATAACGGGGGGGGGGGGGGGGGGGTCGCAACTTACTGCGAGGTTTGTTCTCCCGGGAAGCAATCAGACTATTCCGGTCAAGGTGTGAAGGTAGGAACATATTTAATTATTCAAAACTCGAAAGGGTACAAAAAACAGAAAACAACCCGAAGGCAAGCGTGCCTATCGCACGCGGAAGCTAAGGCAAAAACTTAGGACATGAAACAACTAACAAAACTGTGGCACAGAACAAACAAGACTTACTGATGATTGGAGGATGCGGGAAGAACTGTGGACACTTTGTGATTTTGGATCACATCGGACTGTCTACCCCGCAGGTTTGAGGACCAGTCATAGACAATTTAGAGTGAAAAGCAAATTTTATTTTCACTCATATACAAAACATTCTAACTTGGATAGTTTCCCTGACTTGGAGACTCTCCCGAAGGACAGTGCAGCGAAGACACAACAAACTCCCTTCCTTCTTGTCTCTCATGGACACACACCTGTTGTTGTTGACTTTGGACTAGCGACTGCACGACATCGAGGCTGCGGAACAGAGACACACTGCAGGCTTACACACAAACATGCATCCACAAAAATATACAACAAACACATACAACGCCCTCGACGCAAATCCCATAGGGGTGATGAAAGGATGATCAGCGCTTGAGAGCTGCGGCCCACCACCATGACCCCGCACTCCCTTCCCTCTGTTGCTAGATATCTCGAGATGTATGTTGTAATATGTATATGTGCTTCGCTATGGAGGTTTTTTTTCCCACTCCAGACTGGGCCCCTTTAGGAGCCCAGTCTGGAGTGTATTTTTTTACTCATCCTACCCCAGCGTTTTACCTTTTTCCCCATCTTTTACCCATCAGCGTTCCTGTTCTGTAACCCTGTACACTGTTTGTTTGTCTAATCTTGAACGGGTTTGTGCTGAAAACAAAGTTTTGTCGTACTTGTGCAATGACAAGAAAGACCTATCCTATCCTATCCCCATCCTTAGTGTGGCATGAAACAAATAACTAGCAAAAACTTGGAGTCGGACATGGAACGAGCATAATGAATTAAGCATGAAACAAGTTGTTTGTTCTATGCCATAGTTTGGTTAGTTGTTTCATGTCTATAGTTTCATGTCCTAAGTTTTTGCCTTAGCTTCCGCGTGCGATAGGCATGCTTGCCTTCGGATTGTTTTCTGTTTTTTGTACCGTTTTGAGTTTTGAATAATTAAATATGTTCCTACCTTCACGCCTTGTCCGGAATAGTCTGATTGCAACCCGGGAGAACAAACCTCGCAGTAAGTTGCTACCCCCCCGTTATAAAAACAGGTGCGTGTCCCGAACACATGAGACAGGTGAAACTAATAAGTCGCCATGGTAAATAAACAAACAAGGGAGCTCAAACAGGAACTAAAAGAATGAATGAATGAATGAATGATCTTTATTGTCATTGTGCATGTACAGGTACAGGTCCAACGAAATTTAGGTTGCTTCCCTAAGGTGCTTTGCATTTAAAAAAAAAGAAGAAACCACACAATATACAAAAACAACACAATATACACAATATGCAATATGGCCTAAGACCACTCTAAGAGGCAATGTAGAAAAAACGAGACAGTAAAAAGTATAAAGTGACTAGTGAACTGACTAGAGAGGAGTAATGCTGGTTCCCAGTGTGCTGAGGGGATGGGAGTCAGCATTTCCTACCTCCTATGCTGTGCAGGCATTTTATTTTGGATTAAATATGTAAATAAATATGATAACTAGAGATATATGCGTTAAAATGTAATATCGGAAATTATCGGTATCGTTTTTTTTATTATCAGTATGGTTTTTTTTTTTTTTTTTTTTTTTTTTTAATTAAATCAACATAAAAAACACAAGATACACTTACAATTAGTGCACCAGCCCAAAAAACCTCCCACCCCCATTTACACTCATTCACACAAAAGGGTTGTTTCTTTCTCTTATTAATATTCTGGTTCCTACATTATATATCAATATATATCAATACAGTCTGCAAGGGATACAGTCCGTAAGCACACATGATTGTGCGTGCTGCTGGTCCACTAATAGTACTAACCTTTAACAGTTAATTTTACTCATTTTCATTCATTACTAGTTTCTATGTAACTGTTTTTATATTGTTGTACTTTCTTTTTTATTCAAGAAAATGTTTTTAATTTATTTATCTTATTTTACTAATTTTTTTAAAAAGCACCTTATCTTCACCATACATGGTTGTCCAAATTAGGCATAATAATGTGTTAATTCCACGACTGCATATATCGGTTGATATCGGTATCGGTAATTAAAGAGTTGGACAATATCGGAATATCGGATATCGGCAAAAAGCCATTATCGGACATCCCTAATGATAACTATTGTCCAGTTGGCGTGTAATCGCTGATTGCACAGTCCCGGATCGTCCAAAGGTCCAAAACTAACAAAAAACTAACAAAAACATAATCCAGAGCACAGATCATGACAAAAAGTGAGGATCCACTGCATGAAGAGACACCATTAAACTAAGTCCTGATAGGTTGTGTGTGTGCCTGCGAGTCTTTGTTTTGTTGGTTGCAACATGAACTCCTCTTACCACTTGGAAAAGGAAAGAAAACAGAAAACAAATAGTGGAAAAAGCACAAAAAGGATTGCAAAGTGATGAAAAGGAGGTTATTTGCTTGGTCGCGGTCGGAGCCCATTTGCGCCCATTTGCATCTGGGCTGAAACCTGCAGCTGAGAGCATCTCAGCGACGTATAATGACCGGTTGTCACAACAACACGGGAGGTGGCCCCGCCGGCAAAATGACAGCCCTGTCACTCCTCCGCAGAGACAGAGTGCTGGCAACCTGTAATTCCGCTCCCCGGCGCGGCCTCCTTCCTGCCCGCCGCCTGGTTAAATGGCACCTTTTGAAGGAAGTAAATCTGCAAAGTTGTGTTTAATAACATTGGCAGAGGCGAATGCGCGAGGTGTATTTGTGGAGGTGGGCGTCGGGTAAGCGTATCCCAGGGTTAAGAGGGATTTGTCATTTGTTTGTGAGCGCGGCGCCTAATCTGTTCATTGAAACGTCCCATCTTTTCAGCTGAAGTCAATGAAAAACAATTATGGCGCGTGTGTGAGGTGCCTGGTCCTTAATGTCTTCCCGCGCATGTTGTGAAGCCACTCATGCTGCTCCAGTGTTAACTGAGAGGATCACAACATAATTATGTGCCGCCTCTGGAGCTTGAATTAGCACTTGACCTTTGACCCCCCCACCCCCAAGACTTGTAATGTACAAAAAAATCATACACACAAATACAGTACATACCTACACACTCAATGTTCGTGCATCCACACGCACATCCACTGTACAAACATACATATACACATACATGTACATATACATTCACTGTATAAACATACATATACACATACATGTACATATACATTCACTGTATAAAAACATACATATACACATACATGTACACTACCGTTCAAAAGTTTGGGGTCACCCAAACAATTTTGTGGAATAGCCTTCATTCCTAAGAACAAGAATAGACTGTCGGGTTTCAGATGAAAGTTCTCTTCTTCTGGCCATTTTGAGCGTTTAATTGACCCCACAAATGTGATGCTCCAGAAACTCAATCTGCTCAAAGGAAGGTCAGTTTTGTAGCTTCTGTAACGAGCTGAACTGTTTTCAGATGTGTGAACATGATTGCACAAGGGTTTTCTAATCATCAATTAGCCTTCTGAGCCAATGAGCAAACACATTGTACCATTAGAACACTGGAGTGATAGTTGCTGGAAATGGGCCTCTATACACCTATGTAGATATTGCACCAAAAACCAGACATTTGCAGCTAGAATAGTCATTTACCACATTAGCAATGTATAGAGTGTATTTCTTTAAAGTTAAGACTAGTTTAAAGTTATCTTCATTGAAAAGTACAGTGCTTTTCCTTCAAAAATAAGAACATTTCAATGTGACCCCAAACTTTTGAACGGTAGTGTATATATACATTCACTGTACAAACACTTTGAGAGAGTTTAAAGGCCTACTGAAATGAATTTTTTTTATTTAAACGGGGATAGCAGATCCATTCTATGTGTCATACTTGATCATTTCGCGATATTGCCATATTTTTGCTGAAAGGATTTAGTAGAGAACATCGACGATAAAGTTCGCAACTTTTGGTCGCTGATAAAAAAAGCCTTGCCCGTACCGGAAGTAGCGTGACGTCACAGGCTGGAGGGCTGCTCACATTTCAATATTGTTTACAATGGATCGAGAGAGATTCGGACCGAGAAAGCGACGATTACCCCATTAATTTGAGCGAGGATGAAAGATTCGTGGATGAGGAACGTTAGAGTGAAGGACTAGAATGCAGTGCAGGACGTATCTTTTTTCGCTCTGACCGTAACTTAGGTACAAGCTGGTTCATTGGATTCCACACTTTCTCCTTTTTCTATTGTGGATCACGGATTTGTATTTTAAACCACCTCGGATACTATATCCTCTTGAAAATGAGAGTCGAGAACGCGAAATGGACATTCACAGTGACTTTCATCTCCACGACAATACATCGGTGAAGCTCTTTAGCTACTGAGCCTACCGTGATAGCATCGGGCTCAAATGCAGATAGAAACAAAATAAATAAACCACTGACTGGAAGGATAGACAGAAGATCAACAATACTATTAAACCGTGGACATGTAAATACACGGTTAATAATTTCCAGCTTGGCGAAGCTTAAAAATGCTGTTGCTAACGACGCCATTGAAGCTAACTTAGCAACGGGACCTCACAGAGCTATGATAAAAACATTAGCGCTCCACCTACGCCAGCCAGCCCTCATCTGCTCATCAACACCCGTGCTCACCTGCGTTCCAGCGATCGACGGAAGGACGAAGGACTTCACCCGGTCATCCGTGCGGTCGGCGGCTAGCGTCGGCTAGCGCGTCTGCTATCCAAGTCAAAGTCCTCCGCTAATACATCGATCCCACCTACAGCTTTCTTCTTTGCAGTCTTCATTGTTCATTAAACAAATTGCAAAAGATTCACCAACACAGATGTCCAGAATACTGTGGAATTTTGCGATGAAAACAGAGCTTTTTGTATTGGATCCAATGGTGTCCGAATACTTCCATTTAACTATTGACGTCACGCGCATACGTCATCATATATAGACGTTTTCAACCGGAAGTGTGGTGGGAAATTTAAAATGTCACTTTATAAGTTAACCCGGCCGTATTGGCATGTGTTGCAATGTTAAGATTTCATCATTGATATATAAACTATCAGACTGCGTGGTCGGTAGTAGTGGCTTTCAGTAGGCCTTTAAGTCCATTTTAAAAGATGGAGAAACCAGTTCTCTTGGGAAATGTACTTGCTTTGAAGTTGAATGATTACTTCATCGTTTTAAATTATGTTTGACCTGTTGTGGTGTGACTGCTGTTGTTCTGTTGTATTGTCTCTGTGTCATTATTACTATTGGAACTTTTGTTTGTGGCGCCCTCTTTGTCAGGTCGCGCTTGAAAAAGAGATTTTACCTGGTTAAATAAAGGAAATTGATTGATGGATTAATTGATTGATTTGGCCGTACTTTTTGACACCCCTGCCGTAGGGGAAACTGGGTAACACACGGCACACTGACAAAGCTTAACCTATTGTTACTATAACAATCTACAAGGATAATATTGTTGGCTTCTCTTTCCTCCCCTCCATGTATCTGCTTTCTTTTGCATTTCAAGTTATCATATACATAGATGTATTGTTGCATTTGAAACAATTGTATTGTTGATAATAGAGGTAAATTATTTTCATTATTCATTATCAATAGAGCTATTTCTATTGGCATTTGTATTGCTCCATTTGTAGTGTACTAATGCTCATTGTCATTTCTGTATTATTAATATTTATTTCACTAACTGCTTCTTTGCTACCACTTTCACCATCATATTTGTACATATCCTATTTGCTGATGTTGTTCTATTGTTGTTGTTGTTGTTATTGTCTCTCTGTCTTATCCCCCTCTTGTCCCCTCAATTTCCCCCTCAGTCTCCCTTTTTCCCCTCTTTCTATCCCCTCCTGCTGCACCAAATAATAATATAAATCAATTTAATAAAGTCCAATACAAATAAGGCAAGAAGAGAAATATCCTACACTTCTCTTTTGTAAAGTAAATGTGTACAGCCGATATGGGCATCTACATCTACTATATGATTTAGATCAGTGGTCCCCAACCACCGGGCCGCGGCCGCGCAAGAAATTAAAAAAAAAAAAATATATATATATATATATATACCGTTCAAAAGTTTGGGCTCACATTGAAATGTCCTTATTTTTGAAGGAAAAGCACTGTACTTTTCAATGAAGATAACTTTAAACTAGTCTTAACTTGAAAGAAATACACTCTATACATTGCTAATGTGGTAAATGACTATTCTAGCTGCAAATGTCTGGTTTTTGGTGCAATATCTACATAGGTGTATAGAGGCCCATTTCCAGCAACTATCACTCCAGTGTTCTAATGGTACAATGTGTTTGCTCATTGGCTCAGAAGGCTAATTGATGATTAGAAAACCCTTGTGCAATCATGTTCACACATCTGAAAACAGTTTAGCTCGTTACAGAAGCTACAAAACTGACCTTCCTTTGAGCAGATTGAGTTTCTGGAGCATCACATTTGTGGGGTCAATTAAACGCTCAAAATGGCCAGAAAAAGAGAACTTTCATCTGAAACTCGACAGTCTATTCTTGTTCTTAGAAATGAAGGATATTCCACAAAATTGTTTGGGTAACCCCAAACTTTTGAACGGTAGTGTATATATATTTTTATTTTTTTTATTTTTATTAAATCAGCATAAAAAAACACAATATATACATTATATAGCAATATAGATCAATACAGTCTGCAGGGATACAGTCCGTAAGCACACATGATTGTATTTCTTTATGAAAAAAAAAAAAAAAAAAAAAAAAAAAAAAAAAAAAAAAAAAAAAAAAAAAAAAAAAAAAAATCCCCCCTTCGGGTCAATTTTCAAGCGTTGACCGGTCTGCAGCTACAAAAATGTTGGGGACCACTGGTTTAGATGAGAAGCAGGACAGGACAAAAAAAAAGAAAAAAAAAAAAAAAAAATCATCTCCTTCTGTCTTTTTGGAAAAACTTTGCCTGCGACGAATCCAAAATGCCAGTGACTCGCTCGGCTGCCTCTGCAGATGCCAGATTGTTGTGCAGGCAGCAAAGAAAGACATGTGAACCTGTGCAGAGACAAAGTCGAAGAAGCGTCAGGGAAATTAGCGAGAAAAGCATTACAATTTGTCACTGTTGCATAAATCTTGCTGACGTGCTCTGTCACGTTAATGGCTGCCTCAGTGCGAGGCTGTGCAAAGTTGCGCGGTTGCAGAAAAAAAACTATATGTTCCGACATCACCTTATTTGCATAATTTACCAAAAGCCAATGAGGCAGCTCAAGGAGTGCGGCTGATAGTAATAAGTGTTTGGGAAAGGCAGAAAGATCACTAATGGTTTGCCTATGGGGATTTCTTCACGCCATGGGGGAGGAAAATGAGAAATATTTTTCAAACAGCGGGGGTAAAGGTTTTAAAACGGCGAGCACATGGGGAGATAAAGATGTTGCTGCCACGGGGTGCTTCGGGGGGGGAAACACAAAGGCGAGGATGACAAAAAGAATGCCCCCGTAATTTTGGCATTAAGAGGTAATAATCATGTTTCAGCGGCGATATTAAACATGGCAACCCGCGACGCCGCCATAAAATAAATATATAAATGGAAAGTGGCGGGCGAGGAGGAGGAGGAGGAGGAGGAGGAGGAGGGGGGTGTGGGGGGCCCATCAGGTAGAGAGGTAATGAGGTGGCGTCTGGCGGCGCGCAGATGGAGGGGGATGCTGGTTGTGGGCTCGGTGCGAGAGTAAACAAAGAGCGACGTGAGGAGAGTTGTGGGATCATGTCGGTGTTAGAGATCTCCGGCCTCCCGCTGGGAGGGATCGTCATTAAAGGGCCTAAAAGAGATGCCATGCAACGTCTTCCAGGCTGAGGCTGCTTGTTTATACTTATTCATTTATACATACTGCGGAGAATGCATATATATATGCATAAGAGTTACTTCTTTATTCGTAGTCATGTTTGAAGCAGCTAGTGTTTGTCCATTTGTACTCTTTCATACTTTCATTTTATGTCCGCAAGTAAACTGTGTGTGTTACTTTGAAGACTTGGAATGTAGGAGTTGGAGTACTCCCTTATATCTTATCTGTAGTCGAACATTGAGCCTGTATTTCTTTCTGGAGAGGGTGGGGGCTGTTTGCGATTCAAGAAGTAGTCTCTTTCCGTTTGAATGCCGGATCAACTAGAGCAGCCAATACGAATGTATTAATTAAGTTGGTCTCCCAAAGCTTTGGAATAAACTAGAAAATATTCCAATTCTGTCTTGATGGTCCTTCTTACTCAGCATATATGTCATCGAAAGAATTTGGGATTGACCAATAACTTAGATTCTCTTGGAGGAAGAACTGGTCTGACGCAACAATACATATATATATATATATATATATATATATATATATATATATATATATATATATATATATATATATATATATATATATATATATATATATATATATATATATATATATATGCAAATTAGGACAATTCTAAGGGTCTCATGAATCTGTTTTATTGAGGGAGGGGCTTGCTGTCATGACAGGTCGGACTTGTGTTTGTTTTCTGGTACCTTATTTCCTTTTTTCCTTTGCCACCGCTTTAGTCAGAGTGCTGTCTCCTTCACCTGCCCCCTGATAGGCAATCGGGACCATACTTGCCAACCCTCCCGATTTCCCCGGGCGACTCCCGAATTTCAGTGCCCCTCCCGAAAATCTCCTGGGGCAACCATTCTCCCGAATTTCTCCCAAATTTCTCCCGATTCCCACCCAGACAACACTATTGGGAACAAGCCTTTAACGCGCCACATTGTGAACCCACACCAAACAAGAATGACAAACATATTTTGGGAGAACATCCGCACCGTAACACAACATAAACACAACAGAACAAATACCCATAACCCCTTGCAGCACTAACTCTTCCGGGACGCTACAATATACACCCCCCCAGCTATCACCAAACCCCGCCCCCCCAAAACTCATTTGTATACTCTAGCCTTTAAATAGACCCCCCTTTTAGACCAGTTGATCTGCCGTTTCTTTTCTGCTCTGCCCCCCTCTCCCTTGTGGAAGTTCTGTGGCCACGGATGAAGCGCTGGCTGTTCAAAGTCGGGAACCGGGGTGGACCGCTCGTCTGTGCATCGGTTGGGGATGTCTCTGCGCTGCTGACCTGTCTCTGCTCGGGATGGTCTCCTGCTAGCCCAACTATGGACTGGACTCTCACTATTATGTTAGATCCACTATGGACTGGACTCTCACACTATTATGTTAGATCCACTATGGACTGGACTCTCACACTATTATGCTAGATCCACTATGGACTGGACTCTCACTATTATGTTAGATCCACTATGGACTGGACTCTCACTATTATGTTAGATCCACTACGGACTGGACTCTCACTATTATATTAGATCCACTATGGACTGGACTCTCACACTATTATGTTAGATCCACTATGGACTGGACTCTCACTATTATATTAGATCCACTATGGACTGGACTCCCACACTATTATGCTAGATCCACTATGGACTGGACTCTCACTATTATGTTAGATCCACTATGGACTGGACTCTCACTATTATGTTAGATCCACTATGGACTGGACTCTCACTATTATGTTAGATCCACTATGGACTGGACTCTCACTATTATGTTAGATCCACTATGGACTGGACTCTCACTATTATGCTAGATCCACTATGGACTGGACTCTCACACTATTATGCTAGATCCACTATGGACGGGACTCCCTCTATTATGCTTGATCCACTATGGACTGGACTCTCACTATTATGTTAGATCCACTACGGACTGGACTCTCACTATTATGTTAGATACACTATGGACTCGACTCTCACACTATTATGTTAGATCTACTATGGACTGGACTCTCACACTATTATGTTAGATCCACTATGGACTGGACTCTCACACTATTATGTTAGATCCACTATGGACTGGACTCTCACACTATTATGTTAGATCCACTATGGACTGGACTCTCACACTATTATGTTAGATCCACTATGGACTGAACTCTCACAATATTATGTTAGATCCACTATGGACTGGACTCCCACTATTATGTTAGATCCACTATGGACTGGACTCTCACACTATTATGTCAGATCCCCTATGGACTGAACTCTCACACTATTATGTTAGATCCACTATGGACTGGACTCTCACAATATTATGCTAGATCCACTCAACGTCCATTGCATAAACATTGATTGATTGATTGATTGATTGATTGATTGATTGACTGATTGATTGATTGATTCAGTGGAACACAACTTGATTCCTCTTTTCCAGCATTGGTAATGATTGTTAATGCGTCTTATCAGCAATGACTCTTGAGGTTTGTGGTTAAAACATACTTTGCTTTGTCATGTGCTTAGTTGTGTTGCATACTTCTCTTAAGGAAGTACAATGGGTTAACGTGCAGAGCCCTGAAGTACTAAAGGAAGTGTTGAAAAAGTGTCTCTGTAATATATTTATTCAATCAACCGACTGTATCGGATTAGTCTTTCCACTGCCGACATTAAGCCGAGTGCAAACAAATGTTTGAGCTCCAAACTCCAGCGCAAACTCTCGGACTAACAAGAGCCTCGGCGAGGCTGCTGTGAATGTCAGCGGGCGTCTGCCTTCCACTTCCCACGAAGGAGCCGATAAGCGGGCGCTGGCTGAGACGAGCGGCCAGGGCGACGCATTGCGATAATGACATTTGGGGAGGGGATGGCGTTGGAAGCTGTTAAGCTCTCTCTTTGCAGCAAGAAGATTAGTGCACGAGATGGGACTGAATGACGGTGAAGGTAGCGTCCCTAGCCGGGCGGATTTGGCATGCAGAGGTCCGCTAAAAGCCAAGAGCTCACTTTCCACCGAGGAACAATCGTCCTTCACGCGTCGAGAGTAAAGACAATCTTGGTCGCCACTTGCTACTAATGTATGGCTTTACCTTTTGCACTGTGGTACGCAGTCCACTGTGAGACGCTGATAAACCTTTTTTGTATTTCTTAACGTTTTGGCAATAGAAATTATTGCCCTGACAGAACCTTTAAGGCAGGGGTCGGCAACAATGTCTCATTAGCACCCCTGCTGGTGACATCTGTCTAAATTATGGTCGTCCCAAAAAGGAGGGATTTTTTCAAATTGACTGTGTGTCGCTTTTAAAAGTGCTCCCCCTCTGGTCAACATATGAAATAACAAGTGTGTGTAAGATATTGAAATGTGCCCCCTTTGGCCAAAATTAATTTAAAAATTAAATATGTATATAGAGACATACTGTAATAATTTGAAGTAAATAATGAAGATTAAAAACCAATTACAGACAAAAAAATAAAAAATAAAAATAAATGAACTAAAAGCAGTCTTTTTCTCACACTGTCGACTTTTTTCTTATAAAATTGGGAAAAATTTCTCATATTCTTTCTGTTTCTGTAATATTGCAATATTTTCTCGTAAAATTATTACTTTTTCATAAAAAATGGTGACATTTGTCATATAAAATTCTCGTAAAATATTGAAATTTTTTGACTAAAAATATGACTTTTGTCATAATTTTGCGAAGTGAATGTCCGATTTTTATTATAATATTGCCAACATTTTACAGTTTTCTTATAAAATTGTGACTTTTGTCGAGTAAAATTACGACTCTTTTCATAAAATTGTTAAAATTTTAAGCTTTTCTTGTAAAATTGCGAACGTTATTGAGTAAAATTCAAATTTTTATCATAATGTTGCGCAAATGTTCAGTTTTTCTTGTAACATTTTGACTTGCGTTGAGTAAAATTACAACAAATTACAACAAATTTCCATACTTCTATTAGCCCCGGGTCCAGTGGACCCAGACATCTTATATGTATTCTGATATATGTTCTTCACAGAAAATGAGCCAAAGTCAGTGAGTCTCAGTTTGAAAAATTCATTAATTGTAGGGATGTCCGATAATGGCTTTTTGCCGATATCCGATATTCCGATATTGTCCAACTCTTTAATTACCGATACCGATATCAACCGATACCGATATCAACCGATATATGCAGTCGTGGAATTAACACATTATTATGCCTAATTTGGACAACCAGGTAGGGTGAAGATAAGGTACTTTTTAAAAAAAATTGTAAAATAAGATAAATAAATTAAAAACATTTTCTTGAATAAAAAAGAAAGTACAACAATATAAAAACAGTTACATAGAAACTAGCAATTAATGATTATTTGTAAAATTAACTGTTAAAGGTTAGTACTATTAGTGGAGCAGCAGCACGCACAATCATGTGTGCTTACGGACTGTATCCCTTGCAGACTGTATTGATATATATTGATATATAATGTAGGAACTAGGGATGTCCGATAATGGCTTTTTGCCGATAGCCGATATGCCGATATTGTCCAACTCTTTAATTACCGATACCGATATCAACCGATACCGATATCAACCGATATATACAGTCGTGGAATTAACACATTATTATGCCTAATTTGGACAACCAGGTATGGTGAAGATAAGGTACTTTTTTAAAAAAATGAATCAAATAAAATAAGATAAATAAATTAAAAACATTTTCTTGAATAAAAAAAGAAAGTACAACAATATAAAAACAGTTACATAGAAACTAGTAATTAATGATTATTTGTAAAATTAACTGTTTAAAGGTTAGTATTATTAATGGACCAGCAGCACGCAAAATCATGTGTGCTTACGGACTGTATCCCTTGCAGACTGTATTGATATATATTGATATATAATGTAGGAAGCAGAATATTAATAACAGAAAGAAACAACCCTTTTGTGTGAATGAGTGTGAATGGGGGAGGGAGGTTTTTTGGGTTGGTGCACTAATTGTTAGTGTATCTTGTGTTTTTTATGTGGATTTAATTAAAAAAACCAAAAAAAAACCGATACTGATAATTAAAAAAACGATACCGATAATTTCCGATATTACATTTTAACGCATTTATCGGCCGATAATATCGGCAGACCGATATTATCGGACATCTCTAGTAGGAACCAGAATATTAATAACAGAAAGAAACAACCCTTTTGTGTGAATGAGTGTAAATGGGGGAGGGAGGTTTTTTGGGTTGGTGCACTAATTGTAAGTGTATCTTGTGTTTTTTATGTTGATTTAATTTAAAAAATAAAAATAAAAAAACAAAAAAAAACGATACAGATAATAAAAAACCGATACCGATAATTTCCGATATTACATTTTAACGCATATATCGGCCGATAATATCGACATCTATAATTAATTTGATCATTTTTATTTTAATAATTAAAAATGAAAACGGGTCCCACAGACCCGAACACCACACACGATCTACCCACTAAAAAGTTTCGGCCGTACAACAGCAGCCGCGGACAACTTTCTCCGAAGCGTCGCCCACCGGCCTTCACGTACCTTAAACTCTTCTGTGTGTGTTCGCCTTCAGGGAGCGTGTATTCACCCAGATTTTTGTCCAGCTCTTGATGTCCCCTCCTGCCCACACACCACTCATTTTTATTCATTATCCTCTCTGACAGCGCAGGAACGTAATGGAAAGCGCTTTGTCATTTCTTTAGCGTCTGACAGCGTGCATGAAGATCAGCGTGAAGAATGCGAGCGTGTCCGGATGACGAAGCCACCGGAGGATTCATCCCGTGTCAGAAGACGGTCGGCGTTTAGGTGGGACGGGGGAGGGGCCGCAACAGCGCGCGTTGACCTCCAGCACATGCCCGCCGTTCCCTGGCGGCGTGGCGGCGGCATGGAAACTGAGTGCAACGCGATGAAAGAAAAAAGGGTGCCGGAGTGACAGGGAAGTCATCTCGAGAGAGAGGAGATTGGTCTCGAAACCGGCAACTTCAGTCAGGCCTGTCAGCTTTCCCTTCTGACCACCCCCCCACCTTGTCATCACTTTTTCAATAAAAATAACCAACGGTACAAAAAGCAGCACTTGAGACTAGAGATGTCCGATAATTTTGGCCTGCCGATATTATCGGCCGATATATGCATTAAAATGTAGTATCAGAAATTACCGGTATCGTTTTTTTTTATTATCGGCATCGTTTTTTTTAATTTTATTTTTTTAATTAAATCAACATAAAAAACACAAGATACACTTACAATTAGTGCACCAACCAAAAAAACGTCCCTTCCCCATTCACACTCATTCACACATTGTTTCTTTCTGTTATTAATATTTCTGGTTCCTACATTATATATCAATATATATCAATACAGTCTGCAAGGGATACAGTCCGTAAGCACACATGATTGTGCGTGCTGCTGCTCCACTAATAGTACTAACCTTTAACAGTTAATTTTACACATTTTCATTCATTACTAGTTTCTATGTAACTGTTTTTATATTGTTGTACTTTCTTTTTTATTCAAGAAAATGTTTTTAAGTTATTTATCTTATTTTACTAATTTTTTAAAAAAGTACCTTATCTTCACCATACCTGGTTGTCCAAATTAGGCATAATAATGTGTTAATTCCACGACTGTATATATCGGTTGATATCGGCATCGGTTGATATCGGTATCGGTAATTAAAGAGTTGGACAATATCGGCATATCGGATATCGGCAAAAAGCCATTATCGAACATCCCTAGTTCCTACATTATATATCAATATATATCAATACAGTCTGCAAGGGATACAGTCCGTAAGCACACATGATTGTGCGTGCTGCTGGTCCACTAATAGTACTAACCTTTAACAGTTAATTTGACAAATTTTCATTCATTACTAGTTTCTATGTAACTGTTTTTATATTGTTGTACTTTCTTTTTTATTCCAGAAAATGTTTTTAAGTTATTTATCTTATTTTACTAATTTTTTTAAAAAGTACCTCATCTTCACCATACCTGGTTGTCCAAATTAGGCATAATAATGTGTTAATTCCACGAGTGCATATATCGGTTGATATCGGTATCGATTGATATCGGTATCGGTAATTAAAGAGTTGGACAATATCGGAATATCGGATATCGGCAAAAAGCCATTATCGGACATCCCTACTTGAGACTTTTAAACAGGGCGACATCGGAAATATTGATTCGCAATAAAATGCGATGTTTTTATTTCACTTAAAGGCCTACTGAAATGAAATGTTCTTATTTATTCTATTCTATCCATTTTATGTGTCATACTTGATCATTTTGCGATATTGCCATATTTTTGCTGAAAGGATTTAGTAGAGAACATCGACGATAAAGTTCGCAACTTTTGGTCGCTGATTAAAAAAAAGGCCTTGCCTGTACCGGAAGTAGCGTGACGTCACAGGTTGAAAGGCTCCTCACATTTCCGATTGCGATTCGGGCCGAGAAAGCGACGATCACCCCATTAATTTGAGCCAGGATGAAAGATTCGTGGATGAGGAACATGAGAGTGAAGGACTAGAGTGCAGTGCAGGACGCATCTTTTTTCGCTCTGACCGTAACTTAGGTACAAGCTGGCTCATTGGATTCCACACTTTCTCCTTTTTCTATTGTGGATCACGGATTTGTATTTTAAACCACCTCGGATACTATATCCTCTTGAAAATGAGAGTCCAGAACGCGAAATGGACATTCACAGTGACTTTTATCTCCACGACAGTGGAGGTGGCAGTATAAGTGTCCACATAAGCGGCCATAAGACCCCAATTCAGTAGTGTACACAATTTAATTTTCACAATCTAGAGGTTAAAGGCCTACTGAAAGCCACTACTAGCGACCACGCAGTCTGATAGTTTATATATCAATGATGAAATCTTAACATTGCAACACATGCCAATACGGCCGGGTTAACTTATAAAGTGACATTTTAAATTTCCCGCTAAACTTCCGGTTGAAAATGTCTATGTATGATGACGTATGCGCTCCGTAGCTAAAGTGTTTCGTCGATGTATTGTCGTGGAGATAAAAGTCACTGTGAATGTCCATTTTGCGTTCTGGACTCTCATTTTCAAGAGGATATAGTATCCGAGGTGGTTTAAAATACAAATCCGTGATCCACAATAGAAAAAGGAGAAAGTGTGGAATCCAATGAGCCAGCTTGTACCTAAGTTACGGTCAGAGCGAAAAAAGATACGTTCTGCACTGCACTCTAGTCCTTCACTCTCACGTTCCTCATCCACAAATCTTTCATCCCGGCTCAAATTAATGGGGTAATCGTCGCTTTCTCGGTCCGAATCGCTCTCGCTGCTGGTGTAAACAATGGGGAAATGTGAGGAGCCTTTCAACCTGTGACGTCACGCTACTTCCGGTACAGGCAAGGCTTTTTTTATCAGCAAACTTTATCGTCGATGTTCTCTACTAAATCCTTTCAGCAAAAATATGGCAATATCGCGAAATGATCAAGTACAGGGGTCACCAACGCGGTGCCCGCGGGCACCAGGTAGCCCGTAAGGACCAGATGAGTCGCCCGCTGGCCTGTTCTAAAAATAGCTCAAATAGCAGCACTTACCAGTGAGCTGCCTCTATTTTTTAAATTGTATTTATTTACTAGCAAGCTGGTCTCGCTTTGCCCAGACATTTTTAATTCTAAGAGAGACAAAACTCAAATAGAATTTGAAAATCCAAGAAAATATTTTAAAGACTTGGTCTTCACTTGTTTAAATAAATTCATTAATTTTTTTACTTTGCTTCTTATAACTTTCAGAAAGACAATTTTAGAGAAAAAATACAACCTTAAAAATGATATTAGGATTTTTAAACACATATACCTTTTTACCTTCAAGTAAGTTTATTTTTTTTATTGTAAAGAATAATAAATACATTTTAATTTGATTCTTCATTTTAGCTTCTGTTTTTTCGACGAAGAATATTTGTGAAATATTTCTTCAAACTTATTATGATTAAAATTCAAAAATATTATTCTGGCAAATCTAGAAAATCTGTAGAATCAAATTTAAATCTTATTTCAAAGTCTTTTGAAATTTTTTTAAAATTTTTGTTCTGGAAAATCTAGAAGAAATAATGATTTGTCTTTGTTAGAAATATAGCTTGGTCCAATTTTGTTATGTATTCTAACAAAGTGTAGATTGGATTTTAACCTATTTAAAACATGTCATCAACATTCTAAAATTAATCTTAATCAGGAAAAATTACTAATGATGTTCCATAATTTTTTTTTTTAATTTTTCAAAAAGATTCGAATTAGCTAGTTTTTCTCTTCTTTTTTTCGGTTGAATTTTGAATTTTAAAGAGTCGAAATTGAAGATAAACTATGTTTCAAAATGTAATTGTCATTTTTTTTCGTGTTTTCTCCTCTTTTAAACCGTTCAATTAAGTGTAAATATCATTAATTATTAATAATAACATAGAGTTAAAGGTAAATTGAGCAAATTTGCTATTTCTGGCAATTTATTTAAGTGTGTACCAAACTGGTAGCCCTTCGCATTAATCACTACCCAAGAAGTAGCTCTTGGTTTCAAAAAGGTTGGTGACCCCTGATCAAGTATGACACATAGAATGGATCTGCTATCCCCGTTTAAATAATAAAAAAAAACATTTCAGTAGACCTTTAAATTTGGCACAAACTGCGTACAAACCCTGATTATGGCAGATCCATTACTTTTTACGCATGCAGGGTAGGAAAAAAGTAGCAGCTTATAGTCTGGAAAATACGGTAACTCACAAAGTGTGTTGTACAGATAGATAAATATTATCTAGTTAAATATTAATTCAATTCAGGGGGGTCGCAGTAAAATGATTGTCCCCCAGGAGGGTCGTGACAGAAAGTAATGGAGAAGATTGTTACAAAGCTTGTGTTCAGGGTGTAATTGATGATTTATGATCAACCAAGGAGTGATATGTTGTTACTGTGAACATTACAGTGTTATATTCGTGGAGAATAACAGAAGAATCAGACTGCAGGATATTCAAGCGACCACCTCCCGACTGCAGAGGCTGGTAGGTGTTTGTGTTCGCTCTTTGGAGATCACATCTGTCTCGGCTGATGTTTTGTCACGGACCTTGTCTGAATTCCCAGGTGTGGCCTCACGCTGGGGTGGAGGTCCAAATGGCGCCGGGCGTCCGAGTAGGAGAAGAATGGGAGGGGAGCGTGTGCATGTTTGTGTTTGCTGTAATGTACAGTGGTGGTCAAAAGTGGACATACACTTGTAAAGGACATCATGTCATGGCTGTCTGGAGTTGCCGATCATTTCTACAACTCTTATTTTGTGTTTGGAGCACATACTTGTTGGTCACAAAAAACATTCATGAAGTTTGCTTCTTTTATGAATTTATTATGGCTCTACTGAAAATGTGAGGGTCAAAAGTATACATACAGCAATGTTAATATTTGCTTACATGTCCCTTGGCAAGTTTACCTGCAATAAGGCGCTTTTGGTAGCCATCCACAAGCTTCTGCTGGAATTTTTGACCACTCCTCTTGACAAAATTGGTGCAGTTCAGCTACATTTGTTGGTTTTCTGACATGGACTTGTTTGCCATGGTATTGTGACCAAACAGCCCAATTGTTGTTTCATCTTACATCACATGGACAAAGATAAGACCATCCATCCATCCATCTTGTTCCGCTTATCCAAGGTCGGGTCGCGGGGGAAGCAGCCTAAGCAGGGAAGCCCAGACTTCCCTCTCCCGAGCCACTTCGTCCAGCTCTTCCCGGGGGATCCCGAGGCGTTCCCAGGCCAGCCGGGAGACATAGTCTTCCCAACGTGTCCTTCCCGGGGTCTGCCCCGTGGCCTCCTACCGGTCGGACGTGCCCTAAACACCTCCCTAGGGAGGCGTTCGGGTGGCATCCTTAACAGATGCCCGAACCACCTCATCTGGCTCCTCTCGATGTGGAGGAGCAGTGGCTTTACTTTGAGCTCCCCCCGGATGGCAGAGCTTCTCACCCTATCTCTAAGGGAGAGACCCGCCACCCGGCGGAGGAAACTCATTTCGGCCGCTTGTACCCGTGATCTTGTCCTTTCGGTCATAACCCAAAGCTCATGACCATAGGTGAGGATGGGAACGTAGATCGACCGGTAAATTGAGAGCTTTGCCTTCCGGCTCAGCTCCTTCTTCACCACAACGGATCGATACAGCGTCCGCATTACTGAAGACGCCGCACCGATCCGCCTGTCGATCTCACGATCCACTCTTCCCTCACTCGTGAACAAGACTCCGAGGTACTTGAACTCCTCCACTTGTGGCAGGGTCTCCTCCGTAACCCGGAGATGGCACTCCACCCTTTTCCGGGCGAGAACCATGGACTCGGATTTGGAGGTGCTGATTCTCATCCCAGTCGCTTCACACTCGGCTGCGAACCGATCCAGTGAGAGCTGAAGATCCTGGCCGGATGAAGCCATCAGGACCACATCATCTGCAAAAAGCAAAGACCTAATCCTGCTGCCACCAAACCAGATCCCCTCAACGCCTTGACTGCGCCTAGAAATGCTGTCCATAAAAGTTAAGACCTTCTGGAGGAAAGTTCTGTGGTCAGATGAAACAACAATTGAGATGTTTGTCCACAATACCCAGCAATATGTTTGGAGGAGAAAAGGTGAGGCCTTTAATCCCAGGAACATCACCCTACCGTCAAGCATGGTGGTGGTAGTATTATGCTCTGGGCCTGTTTTGCTGCCAATGGAAATAGTGCTTTAAATGGGACAAGGAAAAAGGAGGATTGCCTCCAAATTCTTCAGGACAACCTAAAATCATCAGCCCAGAGGTTGGGTCTTGGGCGCATTTCGGTGTTCCAACAGGACAATGACCCCAAACACAAAGTGGTAAAAATAATGGCTAAATCAGGCTAGCATTAAGGTTTTAGAATGTTCTTCCCAAAGTCCTGACTTAAACGTGTGGACAATGCTGAAGAAACAAGTCCATCTGCCCCCTCGCTGGGTTATTCCGGTTCCGGTGACCATGGATGAGGTGCTGGCTGTCCAGAGTTGAGACCCGGGGTGGACCGCTCGCCTGTGCATCGGTTGGGGACGTCTCTGCGCTACTGACCTGTCTCCGCTCGGGATGGTCTCCTGCTGGCCCCACTATGGACTGGACTCTCACTGTTATGTTGGATCCACTAGGGACTGTACTTAGAGGGGGGGTTATCCACATATGCGATCCTCCCCAAGGTTTCTCATTGTCATTCACATCGACGTCCCTTGGGTGGGCTCTGTGCCGAGGACGTCGTTGTGCCTTGTGCAGCCCTTTGAGACTTTTGTGATTTAGGGCTATATAAATAAACATTGATTGATTGATTGATGTTAGAAAACCAACAAATTTAGTTGAACTGCACCAATTTTGTCAAGAGGAGTGGTCAACAATTCAAGCAGAAGCTTGTGGATGGCTACCAAAAGCGCCTTATTGCAATGAAACTTGCCAAGGGACATGTACGCAAATTCATGGACTTGTTTTTTCAGCATTGTAGGTCAACAACAGAACTTGTTTTCAGCACAAACCCGTTCAAGATTAGACAAACAAACAGTGTGCAGGGTTACAGAACAGGAACGCTGATGGGTCGCCATAGCCATGTTTGGAGCAGCTAGTACTTTTCCTTTGTATATTCTACCAGTCTCTCTTTGTCTTCAGATTGTCTTTTTAGTGTCTTAAACCATCAGGAATGTGAAACCAAACCCCCAAATCTTCCTTATCAGTGTTGCGAGGGGGTTTTCTTTGTGTGCGATGAGTTGGCTTTTCCGTTTGAATGTCAGATCAACTAGAGCAGTGGTTCTTAACCTGGGTTCGATAGAACCATAGGGGTTTGGTGAGTCGGCCTCAGGGGTTCGGCAGAGCCTCCGCCGCGAAGGTCAAAACACGCCCGACTCATCGTGTAAATAAAAACTTCTCCCTATCGGCGTATTATGGATACCCCCAAACAATGTTCCCTCTAATTTTCCATATGTGTGAGCAAACGCAAAAACTCCTTGAGCATTCGGTGGAGCACATGTGGTCACACCTGCAGCACGCCTGTCCCAAACCTGACTAAATAACAAGTTGAAGGTTTTATTATTGTAATCAAATGACAACAGTCATTTCCATGAGATTATTTTCTATTATAAGTGTTTTGGCCCCCTTACAATGACTATAACATATTGTTTTTCATGAGCTGTGTACTAGTATTATATGTCTGGGTGGGGGGGTCCTACTTTGGAAATAATGTGTACCCCTTTCAGATATCGCATTTAGTTTCTACTAAAACATTCACATGTTGCACAATGAGATGTAAACATGGGATTATGTGTACATTCCTGTATCTGTCTGTTTGTAAAATATATATCTATTAGTATTTCTTTACTGCGATGAGGTGGCGACTTGTCTAGGGTGTACCCCGCCTTCCGCCCGATTGTAGCTGAGATAGGCTCCAGCGCCCCCCGGGACCCCGAAGGGAATAAGCGGTAGAAAATGGATGGATTCCCTTCGGGGTCGCGGTGGGCGGTGGAGCCTATCTCAGCTACAATCGGGCGGAAGGCGCGGTACACCCTGGAGAAGTCGGCACTTCATCGCAGGGCCAACACATATAGACAGACAACATTAACACACTAGGGCCAATTTAGTGTTGCCAATCAACCTATCCCCAGGTGCATGTCTTTGGAGGTGGGAGGAAGCCGGAGTACCCGGAGGGAACCCACGCAGTCACGGGGAGAACATGCAAACTCCACACAGAAAGATCCTGAGGCCGGGATTGAACTCACGACTACTCAGGACCTTCGTATTGTGAGGCAGACGCACTAACTCTTCTGCCACTTTCTTTAATATAATAACATCATTTTATGATTACGGTTCGGGTTCGGTGAATGCGCATTTGAAATTGGTGGGGTTCGGTACCTCCAACAAGGTTAAGAACCACTGAACTAGAGTAGCCGATATGAATGTATTGGTTAAGTCAATCTCCTAAAGCTTTAGTAAAACTTGAAAATATTCCAATTCTGTCTTGATGGTCCTTCTTACTCAGCATATATGTCATCAAAAGAACTTGGGATTGACCAGCAACTTAGATTCTCTCGGAGGAAGAGCTGGTCGACGCAACAAGACCCATAATAAATTCGTAAAAGAGCCAAACTTCATGAATGTTTTTTGTGACCAACAAGTATGTGCTCCAATCACAAAAAAAATAAGAGTTGTAGAAATGATTGAAAACGCAAGACAGCCATGACATGATGTTCTTCACAAGTGTATGTAAACTTTTGACCACGACTGTAAGTTTTGCACAATACTTTTTGTCGGCTGGCATCTCCTCTGCAGTGTTTCATAGGAGAAGACTTGGAATCAGCACTTCCCCAAAAACGCAGCCGTCTCCTGGCGTAATTTGTGGCCTCAGTGGGCTTTTTGTCTTCTCACTTTCATGATGTTTATTCGCGCGAGCGCCGCAAACAGATTCCGCGAGCGGCGGCAGCCGTGAGAAGCATGGACGAGCACAGCAGGTACTCCTGAGCCCGCACTGTAACAAATACCTCTTAAAGACTCTTATTTAAATGCCCCATCTGCTTTGACAGGTGCTGTTTGAAATCTAACCCCACGGGGGACAGCCTTGTAACTTTTTACGCGCCTCTTTGTAACCGCGCGAGCAGAAACGGCGGGAGGCAGCCTCTCTTGTCAACCCGCCGCACTTTGAAAAAGAATATTGTAGGAATAAAAAATACACAAAAAAAAAGGGTGGGGGGTGTGTGAGGCATACTGATGCTTTAGCAAACTTTGACTCAAAGATTCTTCTTCTTGTGGCGCATTCTTGCAGCTCCAGTTTTGATGCCCTGCACATATTGTGGGGGGGGGGGGGGGGGGGGGGGGGGGGAACCCAACAGTAAAATGTAAGGATATACACATACATGTACATATCCATTCACTGTACAAACATACATATACACATACATTCACTGTACAAACATACATATACACATACATGTACGAATACATTCACTGTACAAACATACATATACACATACATGTACATATACATTCACTGTACAAACATACATATACACATTTTGTACATATACATTCACTGTAAAAACATACGTATACACATACATGTACGTATACATTCACTGTACAAACATACATATACACAATATATGTATATATACAGTCACTGTACAAACATACATATACACATACATGTACATATACATTCACTGCACAAACATACATATACACATACATGTACATATTCATTCACTGTACAAACATACATATACACATACATTCACTGTACAAACATACAAATACACACATATGTACATATACATTCACTGTACACACATACATATACACATACATGTACATATTACATTCACTGTACATACATACATACATATACACATACATGTACGTATACATTCACTGTACAAACATACATATACACATACATGTACATATACATTCACTGTACAAACATACATATACACATACATGTACATATACATTCACTGTACAAACATACATATACACATACATGTACATATACATTCACTGTACAAACAACATATACACATACATGTACATTTACATTCACTGTACAAACATACATATACACGTACATGTACATATACATTCACTGCACAAACGTACATATACACATTTTGTACATATACATTCACTGTACAAACTTACATATACACGTACATGTACATATACATTCACTGTACAAACATACATATACACATACATGTA
>NC_084731.1:12843756-12845242 GCF_033978785.1 Entelurus aequoreus | reverse complement strand
ACACTTGTTATTTCATATGTTGACCATAGGGGGAGCACTTTTAAAACCGACACACATTCAATTTGAAAAAAAAATCCCTCCTTTTTGGGACCACCCTCATTTCACCAGCAGGGGTGCTAATGAGGCATTCTCTATTAGATGCAATGTTATTGGGACCATGATTTATGTCATCACTTGTTCACACCTCCTCATATGGAAGATACTTTTCCTTCATCATGTCTCAAGAAGGGTAGAACTACAAGAAACACACACACACACACACACACACCATACACACAAACACTTTTGTATTTGTTACCTTCTTGAGACCTCCGGAAAATGCCTACCTCTTTAGGACCACCCTTTCTAGATATATAAAAAGGTGTATTTACAACATTAATAATATATACAAATTATGTTAATATGAAAAACTTGTTGTGAAAAATGAGTTGGAATTTCACCAAAAAAAAGTTCAAAATTTCACAAGAAAAACTTTGAATTTTGGCAGTATTATAATAAATACTAATTTTAGTACGTAATTTTACTCAATGCAGGTCAAAATGCTACAAGAAAAACTGTATATTTGCGCAATATCGTGATAAAAGTTGGAATTTTACTCAATAACAGTCGCAATTTTACAAGAAAAGCTGACAATTTGGGGAATTTTATGAAAAGAGTCATAATTTTACTCGACAGAAGTCACAATTTTATAAAAAAAACGGTTAAATGTTGTCAATATTATAATAAAAATCGGACATTCACTTGGCAAAATTATGACAAAAGTCATTAATTTTACTCAAAAAAATGTCACTATTGTACGAGAACAACAACAACAATTGGCAATATTGTGATACAAGTCGGAATTTTATATGACAAATGTCAGCATTTTGCATGAAAAAGTAATACTTTTACATGAAAAATTAATAATTTTACGAGGAAATATTGCAATATTACAGAAACAGAAAGAATATGAGAAATTGTTCCCAATTTTATAAGAAAAAAGTCGACACATCGTGAGATAAAAAAATATTTTTTATTTTTTGTCTGTAATTTGTTTTTAATCTTCATTATTTACTTCAAGTTATTACAGTATGTCTCTCTCTCTCTCTCTCTCTCCTCTCTCTCTCTCTCTCTCTCTCTCTCTCTCTCTCTCTCTCTCTCTCTCTCTCTCTCTCTATATATATATATATATATATATATATATATATATATATATATATATATATATATATATATATATATATATATATATATATATATATATATATATATATATATATATATATATATATATATATATTTTAGAATACATTTTGGCCATAGGGGGCACATTTCAATTTCCTACACACACTTGTTGTTTCATATGTTGACCAGAGGGGGAGCACTTTTAAAACCGATACACAGTCAAAATCCCTCCTTTTTGAGATTACCCTCATTTCACCAGCAGGGGTGCTAATGAGACATTGTCTATTAGATGCAATGTTATTGCGACCATGATTTATGTCAT
>NC_084731.1:12798756-12841256 GCF_033978785.1 Entelurus aequoreus | reverse complement strand
TGTAATTGTTTTTTAATCTTCATTATTTACTTCAAGTTATTACAGGATGTCTCTATACACGTATTTTTAATTTTTTTAAAATACATTTTGGCCAAAGGGAACGCATTTAAATTTTCTAAACACACTTGTTATTTCATATGTTGGCCAGAGGGAGAGCACTTCAAATTTTTTACACACACTTGTTATTTCATATGTTGACCAGAAGGGGAGCACTTTTAAAAGCGACACACAGTAAATTTTTCAAAATCCCTCCTTTTTGGGATCACCCTCATGTTGATAGATGTCACCAGCAGGGGTGCTAATGAGACATTGTCTATTAGATGCAATGTTATTGGGACCATGATTTATGTCATCACTTGTTCACACCTCCTCATATGGAAGATACTTTTCCTTCTTCATGTCTCAAGAAGGGTAGAAATACAAGAACACACACACAAACACACAATTTGTATTTACAACATTAATAATATATACAAACTATGTTAATATGAAAAAGCTTGTTGTGAAAAATGAGTTGAATTTCACAAGAAAAAGGTCACAATTTCACAAGAAAAACTTAGAATGTTGGCAGTATTATAATAAAAGTTGTAATTTTACTCAACGCAAGTCAAAATGTTACAAGAAAAACTGGACATTTGCGCAACTTTATGATAAAAGTTGGAATTTTACTCAATAACGGTTGCAATTTTACACAAAAAGCTTAAAATGTGCCAATTTTATGAAAAGAGTTGTAATTTTACTCGACAAAAGTCACAATTTTATTAAAAAAAAACTGTAAAATGTTGTAATGTTATAATAAAAATCGGACATTCACTTGGCAAAATTATGACAAAAGTCATAATTTTACTCAAAAAATGTCACTATTGTACAAGAACAACAACCATTGGCAATATTGTGATAAAAGTCAGAATTTTATATGACAAATGTCACCATTTTGCAATAAAAAAGTTATAATTTTACATGAAAAATTAATAATTTTACGAGGAAATATTGCAATATTACAGAAACAGAAAGAACATGTTCTCAATTTTATGAGAAAAAAGTCGACACATTGTGAGAAAAAGACTGCTTTTAGTTCATTTTTTTTTTATTTTTTATTTTTTGTCTGTAATTGGTTTTTAATCTTCAAGTTATTACAGTATGTCTCTATATACATATTTTAATTTTTTAAACACATTTGGCCAATTTCTTACACACACTTGTTATTACATATGTTGACCAGAGGGGGAGCACTTTTAAAAGCGACACACAGTCAATTTTTCAAAAATCCCTCCTTTTTGGGACCACCCTCATGTTGATAGATGTCACCAGCAGGGGTGCTAATGAGACATTGTCTATTAGATGCAATGTTATTGGGACCATGATTTATGTCATCACTTGTTCACACCTCCTCATATGGAAGATACTTTTCCTTCTTCATGTCTCAAGAAGGGTAGAAATACAAGAACACACACACACACACACACACACAATTTGTATTTACAACATTAATAATGTATACAAACTATGTTAATATGAAAAACTTCTTGTGAAAAATGAGTTGGAATTTCACAATAAAAAGTTCACAATTTCACAAGAAAAACTTTGAATTTTGTCAGTATTATAATAAAAGTTGTAATTTTACTCAACGCAAGTCAAAATGTTACAAGAAAAACTGAACATTTGCGCAATATTATGATAAAAGTTGTAATTTTACTCAATAAGTCACAATTTTACAAGAAAAGCTTAACATTTTGGCAATTTTATTAAAAGAGTCGTAATTTTACTCGACAAAAGTCACAATTTTATAAGAAAACTGCAAAATGTTGTCAATATTATAATAAAAATCGGACATTCACTTGGCAAAATTATGACAAAAGTCATAATTTTACTCAAAAAATGTCACTATATACGAGAACAACAACAATTGGCAATATTGTGATAAAAGTCAGAATTTTATATGACAAATGTCACCATTTTTTATGAAAAAGTAATAATTTTACGAGAAAATATTTCAATATTACAAAAACAGAAAGAATATGTTCCCAATTTTATGAGAAAAAAGTCGACACATTGTGAGAAAAAGACTGCTTTTAGTTCATTTTTAATTTTTTTTTAATTTTTTGTCTGTAATTGGTTTTTAATCTTCAAGTTATTACAGTATGTCTCTATATACATATTTTATTTTTAAACACATTTTGGCCAATTTCTTACACACACTTGTTATTTCATATGTTGACCAGAGGGGGGAGCACTTTTAAAAGCGACACACAGTCAATTTTTCAAAAATCCCTCCTTTTTGGGACCACCCTCATGTGTGATAGATGTCACCAGCAGGGGTGCTAATGAGACATTGTCTATTAGATGCAATGTTATTGGGACCATGATTTATGTCATCACTTGTTCACACCTCCTCATATGGAAGATACTTTTTCCTTCTTCATGTCTCAAGAAGGGTAGAAATACAAGAACACACACACACGATTTGTATTTACAACATTAATAATATATCCAAATTATGTTAATATGAAAAAGCTTGTTGTGAAAAACGAGTTGGAATTTTACAAGAAAAAGGTCACAATTTCACAATAAAAACTTAGAATTTTGTCAGTATTAAAATAAAAGTCGTAATTTTACTCAACGCAAGTCAAAATGTTACAAGAAAAACTGAACATTTACGCAATATTATGATAAAAGTTGGAATTTTACTCAATAACAGTCACAATTATACAAGAAAAGCTTAAAATTTGTGCAATTTTATGAAAAGAGTCGTAATTTTACTCGACAAAAGTCACAATTTTATAAGAAATCTGTAAAATGTTGTCAATATTATAATAAAAATCGGACATTCACTTGGCAAAATTATGACAAAAGTCATAATTTTACTCAAAAAATTTCACTATTTTACGAGAACAACAACAATTGGCAATATTGTGATAAAAGTCAGAATTTTATATGACAAATGTCACCATTTTGCATTAAAAAGTAATAATTTTACGAAAAAATAATGCAATATTACAGAAACAGAAAGAATATGAGAAATTGTTCCCAATTTCATAAGAAAAAAGTCGACACATTGTGAGAAAAAGACATTTATTTTTTTAAATAATAATTTTGTGTGTAATTGGTTTTTAATCTTCATTATTTACTTCAAATTATTACAGAATGTCTCTATATACATATGTTATTTTTTAAATAATTTTTGGCCAAAGGGATCACACTTCAATATCTTACACACACTTGTTATTTCATATGTTGACCAGAGGGGGGAGCACTTTTAAAAGCGACACACAGTCAATTTGAAAATCCCTCCTTTTTGGGACCACCCTCATGTTGATGGATGTCACCAGCAGGGGTGCTAATGAGACATTGTCTATTAGATGCAATGTTATTGGGACCATGATTTATGTCATCACTTGTTCACACCTCCTCATATGGAAGCTACTTTTCCTTCTTCATGTCTCAAGAAGACATACAAGAAAAACTTAGAATGTTTGTCAGTATTATAATAAAAGTCGTAATTTTACTCAACGCAAGTCAAAATGTTACACGAAAAACTGAACATTGCGCAATATTATGATAAAAGTTGGAATTTTACTCAATAACAGTCACAATTATACAAGAAAAGCTTAAAATTTGGGCAATTTTATGAAAGGAGTCGTAATTTCACTCGACAAAAGTCACAATTTTATAAAAAAAAACTGTAAAATGTTGTCAATGTTATAATAAAAATCGGACATTCACTTGGCAAAATTATAACAAAAGTCATCATTTTAGTAAAAAAATGTCACTATTTTACAAGAACAACAACAACAATTGGCAATATTGTGATTAAAGTCAGAATTTTATATGACAAATGTCACCATTTTGCATTAAAAAGTAATCATTTTACATGAAAAAGTAACAATTTTACGAGAAAATATCGCAATATTACAGAAACAGAAATTGTTCCCAATTTTATGAGAAAAAAGTATACACGTGAGAAAAAAAGTGCTTTTAGTTATTTTTATTTTTTTGTTGAATTTTGTGTCTGTAATTGGTTTTTAAATCTTCATTATTTACTTCAAGTTATTATAGTATGTCTCTATACACATATTTTAATTTTTTTAAATACATTTTGGCCAAAGGGAACGCATATACATTTTCTAAACACACTTGTTATTTCATATGTTGGCTAGAGGGAGAGCACTTCAAATTTTTACACACACTTGTTATTTCATATGTTGACCAGAGGGGGGAGCACTTTTAAAAGCGACTCAATTTTTCAAAAATCCCTCCTTTTTGGGACCACCCTCATGTTGACAGATGTCACCAGCAGGGGTGCTAATGAGACATTGTCTATTAGATGCAATGTTATTGGGACCATGATTTATGTCATCACTTGTTCACACCTCCTCATATGGAAGATACTTTTTCCTTCTTCATGTCTCAAGAAGGGTAGAAATACAAGAACACACACACACACACACACACACACACAATTTGTATTTACAACATTAATAATATATACAAACTATGTTAATATGAAACACTTGTTGTGAAAAATGAGTTGGAATTTCACAATAAAAAGTTCACAATTTCACAAGAAAAACTTTGAATTTTGGCAGTATTATCATAAAAGTTGTAATTTTACTCAACGCAAGTCAAAATGTTACAAGAAAAACTGAACATTTGCGCAATATTATGATAAAAGTTGGAATTTTACTCAATAGCAGTCACAATTTTACAAGAAAAGCTTAACATTTTGGCAATTGTATTAAAAGAGTCGTAATTTTACTTGACAAAAGTCACAATTTTATAAGAAAACTGCAAAATGTTGACAATATTATAAAAAAATCGGACATTCACTTTGCAAAATTATGACAAAAGTCATCATTTTACTCAAAAAAACCCGTTGGAAATATTGTGTTAAAAGCCAGAATTTTATATGACAAATGTCACCATTTTGCATTAAAAAGTAATCATTTTACATGAAAAAGTAACAATTTTATGAGAAAATATTCTAATATTACAGAAACAGAAAGAATATGAGAAATAGTTCCCAATTTTTTGAGAAAAAAGTTGACACATTGTGAGAAAAAGACTGCTATTAGTATATTTTTGTCTGTAATTGTTTTTTAATCTTCATTATTTACTTCAAATTATTGCAGTATGTTAAGTTAAAGTTAAAGTACCAATTATCGTCACACACACACTAGGTCTCTCTCTCTCTCTCTCTCTCTCTCTCTCTCTCTCTCTCTCTCTCTCTCTCTCTCTCTCTGTATATATATATATATATATATATATATATATATATATATATATATATATATATATATATATATATATATATATATATATATATATATATATATATATATATATATATATATATATATATATATATATATATATATATATATATATATATATATATATATATATATATATATATATATATATATATATAATAGGGATGTCCGATAATGGCTTTTTGTCGATATCCGATATTCCGATATTGTCCAACTCTTTAATTACAGATACCGATATCAACCGATACCGATATCAACCGATATATGCAGTCGTGAAATTAACACATTATTATGCCTAATTTGGACGACCAGGTATGGTGAAGATAAGGTACGTTTTAAAAAATAATAATAAAATAAGATAAATTAATTAAAAACATTTTCTTGAATAAAAAATAAAGTAAAACAATATAAAAACAGTTACATAGAAACTAGTAATTAATGAAAATGAGTCAAATTAACTGTTAAAGGTTAGTACTATTAGTGGAGCAGCAGCACGCACAATCATGTGTGCTTACGGACTGTATCCCTTGCAGACTGTATTGATATATATTGATATATAATGTAGGAAGCAGAATATTAATAACAGAAAGAAACAACCCTTTTGTGTGAATGAGTGTGAATGGGGGAGGAAGGTTTTTTGGGTTGATGCACTAATTGTTAGTGTATCTTGTGTTTTTTATGTTGATTTAATGAAAAATAAATAAAAAATAAAAACGATACAGATAATAAAAAAAAACTATACCGATAATTTCCGATATTACATTTTAACTTATTTATCGGACATCTCTAATATATATATATATATATATATATATATATATATATATATATATATATATATATATATATATATATATATATATATATATATATATATATATATGTGTACATATATGTATATATATGTACACATTAATAATATATACATACTATGCATATAAAACAAGGTAAGCTTTTTATAAATTTTGGGGGAGGGGGGAAATTTTGTCTGTAATTAGTTTTTAATCTTCATCATTCAAGTTATTACAGTATGTCTCTATATACATATAGACCGATTTAAAAAAAAAAAAAAATTGGCCAAAGGGGGCGCATTTCAATTTATTACACACTTGTTATTTCATATGTTGGCCAGAGGGGGAGCACTTCAAATTTTTTTTACACACACACTTGTTATTTCATATGTTGACCAGAAAATGGGAGCACTTTTAAAAGCGACACACAGTCAATTAGAAAAATCCCTCCTTTTTGGGACCACCCTCATGTCACCAGCAGGGGTGCTGTGGAAGCTACTTTTCCTTGTTGATGTCTCAAGAAGGGTAGAAATACAAGAACGCACACACACATACACACATACACACACTCTCACTTCGCCTGAACACATTTGACATAAGCAAAGCTATTCTCTTTGGGTGATGCTAAAAGAAACATGGCCTGTTTCATCTCGTCAGCGGCGCAGGCCTGCAAGGTAGCGTCAATAATTCATGGCGTCGTTGTCGAGGCCGACATCTGAGAGACCGTTACCGCGGCGAATTAAAATCAATTACACCGTGGTGCTCACAGCCCTCCCCGAGTCAGATAGGTGCGATTCTTGTGGGTTTTTTTGGAGTCCGGAAGAAGTCGCTGCTGTGTAATTTCCCGACAGTAGAAAATGTGGGAGCTTTCAGAGAAAACAAAAGTGAGCATGCAGAAACAAATTGGCAGACATCTTGGCATCAGCTACTGCTCACTACTTCCAGTGTGATTTCCTCCCGTGTGTTTCAGACCTGTCTATCACTTTTCCCGCTGGAAACTAACCACACAATTATCCATTTTGAACACATTTTACTTATTTTCTTCTTCCTTTTCTATGCACACACACACAAAAGCAACAATGTCTAGGGCCCCGTTTCTGTATGTTGGCTCCACTTCCCCTCCGATAAGACTCAGGTGTTTCTTTCTGCCGCCTAATAAGAATAATAATAGCCATGTTTAGTCTGCGTCGGCCCCAGAACACAATCCAGTCCGGTGGTTGACAATAAAGCAGGAACCATCCTTGCGACCTGGTTGCTGATAACCGTCTCCACGGTAATGGCCCTTCATTGTTGTACGCACACAATGGCGGCCGTGGCCGTGCCACCCTGTTGGGGCTTTTTGAAGTGTCGCACGCGCCCGCAGTGCCACCGGCATGAATGATTGACCGGTGACGCAAATGGGAGACCACGGCCCTAATGGAATGTATGCTTCGGCGCTGGCAAAGAGGCTCCATTCTTACATTCAAGCAGCCAGTAGTTGATTGATGATTAATGAACAACCAATCATTCTTTATTATTTTTTATTACCTCTTTAGGACCACCCTTTCTAGATATATAAAGATTTGTATTTACAATATTAATAATGTTTACATACTATGCATATAGAAAAAACTTATTTTTTTCGTTTGTAGTTGTTTTTTAATCTTCATTATTTACTTCAAGTTATTACAGTACAGGTATATCTCTATATACAGTTTCCCCCCCCGATTTTTTAGAATACATTTTGGCCAAAAGGGGCGCCTTTCAATTTCTTACACACACTTGTTATTTCATATGTTGGCCAGAAGGGGAGCACTTCAAATTTTTACACACACTTGTTGTTTCATATGTTGACCAGAGGGGGAGCACTTTTAAAAGCGACACACAGTCAATTTGAAAAAGCCCTCCTTTTTGGGACCACCCTAGTTTGTATTTACAACATTAATAATATATACAAACTATGTTAATGTAAAAAAGCTTGTTGTGAAACATTTCACAAGAAAAACTTAGAATTTTGTCAGTATTATAATAAAAGTTCTAATTTTACTCAACGCAAGTCAAAATGTTACAAGAAAAACTGAAAATGTGCGCAACATTATGATAAAAGTTGGAATTGTACTCAATAACAGTCGCAACTTTACAAAAAAAGCTTAAAATGTTGTACATTTTATGAAAAGAGTCGTCATTTTACTCGACAAAAGTCACCATTTTATAAGAATACTGCAAAATGTTGTCAATATTATAATGAAAATCGGACATTCACTTGGCAAAATTTTACACACTTGTTATTTCATATGTTGAGCAGAAGGGGAGCACTTCAAATTTTTACCCACACTTGTTGTTTCATATGTTGACCAGAGGGGGAGCACTTTTAAAAGCGACACATTCAATTTGAAAAAGCCCTCCTTTTTGGGACCACCCTAATTCACACACACACAATTTGTATTTACAGCATTAATAATATATACAAACTATGTTAATATGAAAAAGCTTGTTGTGAAAAATGAGTTGGATTTTCACAATAAAAAGGTCACAATTTCACAAGAAAAACTTAGAATTTTGACAATATTATAATACAAGTCATAATGTTAGTCAACACAAGTCAAAATGTTACAAGAAAAACTGAACATTTGCGCAATATTATGATAAAGGTTGGAATTTTACTCAGTAACAGTCACAACTTTACAAGAAAAGCTGAACATTTTGGGAATTTTTTGAAAAGAGTCGTAATTTTACTCGACAAAAGTCACAATTTTATAAAAAACTGTAAAATGTTGTCAATGTTAGAATAAAAATCGGACATTCACTTCGCAAAATAATGACAAAAGTCATTATTTTACTCAAAAAAGTCACTATTTTACAAGAACAACAACAATTGGCAATATTGTGATAAAAGTCTGAATTTTATATGACAAATGTCACCATTTTGCATTAAAAAATTAATAATTTTACATGAAAAAGAAACAGAAACAGAAATTGTTCCCAATTTTATGAGAAAAAAGTCGACACATTGTGAGAAAAAGACTGCTTTTAGTTCATTTTTTTGTTGTTGATTTTTTTGTCTGTAATTATTTTTTAATCTTCATTATTTACTTCAAGTTATTACAGTATGTCTCTATATACACACATATTTTTTTTTTTTTTTAATTAATTTTGGCCAAAGGGGGCGCATTTCAATTTCTTACACACACTTGTTATTTCATATGTTGGCCAGAGGGGGAGCGCTTCAAATTTTTACCCACACACTTGTTATTTCATATGTTGACCAGAGGGGGAGCACTTTTAAAAGCGACACACAGTCAATTTGAAAAATCCCTCCTTTTTGGGACCAACCTAATTTTGATAGATGTCACCAGCAGGGGTGCTAATGAGACATTCTTTCTTTCTTTCTTTCTTTCTTTCTTTCTTTCTTTCTTTCTTTCTTTCTTTCTTTCTTTCTTTCTTTCTTTCTTTCTTTCTTTCTTTCTTTCTTTCTTCATACTTCTGTTAGATGCAATGTTATTGTGACCATGCTTTATGTCCTAACGGAATTTATGGTTGGGCGCTGGCGAGGAGGCTCCATTCTTACATTCATGCAGCCAATAGTTGATTGCTGATTAATGAACAACCAATCATTATTTATTATTTTCATTGTGTGCATTCTGAAAAGCAATTATTTTTGGACAAAAATGACTAAAATTCTATGAATTCCACTTTGTTTCCCCCAGTCAAAATGATAGAAACTTCCAAATGTCCAGTTGAGTTATTTTGTGTGAATATTTTTGGATTGCATTACTTTTTTGTACGATTCAGTCGTCATTGCATGTTTTGGAAATGATTAGTGTGAAGTGAATTAGTGAATTGTATTTATATAGCGCTTTTCTCTAGTGACTCAAAGCGCTTTTACATAGTGAAACCTAATATCTAAGTTACATTTTTAACCAGTGTGGGTGGCACTGTCTTGCCCAAGGACACAATGGCAGTAACTCGGATGGCGAAAGCGGGAATCGAACCTGGTAAAAAAACAGAGCTGTTTTTTTGGGGGGTTTTTTACCAAAAAAAACAGCAGTATCGTTTTTCCATTTACAGTAATATACACTCCATTTTTAGGTGAAAATATTGCAACTTACCATATTTTTTTTAACATTTTAGTCTAAACAAAATCTACTCATAAAACTGCATGAAAAACTGGTGTACTAATAGCATTCACTGTTAGAAGCGGCCCTCTGGGGCCAAACATGACTGCAATGTGGCCCTCAGTGAAAACCACTTCTTTCAGGGACTTAACAGTTAAAATAAAAAGTTAAAGTACCCATGATTGTCACACACACACGAAGTGTGGCAAAATTATTCTCTGCATTTGACCCATCACCCTTGATCACCCCTTGGAAGGTGAGAGGAGCAGTGAGCAGCAGCGGTGGCCACGCCCGGGAATAATTTCTGGTGATTTAACCCCCAATCCCAACCCTTGATGCCGAGTGCCAAGCAGGGAGGTAATGGCTCCCATTTTTATAGTCTTTGGTATGACTCGGCCTGGGTTTGATAACATGAAATTGTCATGATCCGTGGTCCGGACCATGTTTTTGTTATGTTCTGTTTTTTTTGGACATCTGGAATCTGTCCTTGAGGACTGGCTGCTGTCATGATCCGTGGTCTGGATCATGTTTTTGTTATGTTCTGTTAGTTTTGGACTCTTTTATTTCCAGTTTGCCTCATGCCTGGACTACGTAAGTCTTGTTTTTGTCATGCCATAGTTTCATAAGTTATCTATGTCCATAGTCGATGCTAAGTGTTAGCTTTTGGCTCCAAGTGCAATCAGCGCGTTGTGCCTTCGCCTTGTTTTCCGTTTTTTTGTACCTTTTGAGTTTTGAGAAATAAATATGTTCCTACCTGCACGCCTTGTCCGGAATCGTCCGTTTGCATCCTGGGAGAACAAACCTGGCAGTAAGCTGCGAAAACCATGTCATGACAGAAATTGATTCCGAAGTTCTCACAATCAATTTTCAATGATCCTCTGCATTTAACCCATCACCCTTGATCAATCCCCTGGGAGGTGAGGGGAGCAGTGAGCAGCAGCGGTGGCCGCGCCCTGGAATAATCTTTGGTGATTTAACCCCCAATTCCAACCCTTGATGCTGAGTGCCAAGCAGGGAGGTGATGGGTCCCATTTTTATAGTCTTTGGTATGACTCGGCCTGAGTTTGATAACATGAAATTGTCATGATCCGTGGTCCGGATCATGTTTTTGTTATGTTCTGTTTTTTTTTGACATCTGGAATCTGTCCTTGAGGAGGGGTACTGTCATGATCCGTGGTCTGGATCATGTTTTTGTTATGTTATGTTCTGTTCGTTTTGTACTCTTTTAGTTTCTGTTTGCCTCATGCCTGGACTACGTAAGTCTTGTTTATTTCATGCCACAGTTTCATAAGTTCTCTATGTCCATAGTCGATGTTAAGTGTTAGCTTTTGGCTCCAAGTGCGCCTTGTTTTCCGTTTTTTTGTACCCTTTGAGTTTTGAGAAATAAATATGTTCCTACCTGCACGCCTTGTCCGGAATCGTCCGTTTGCATCCTGGGAGAACAAACCTCGCAATAAGCTGCGAAAACCATGTTGTGACAGAAATTGATTCTAAAGTTCTCACAATCAATTTTAAATGATCCTCTGCATTTAACCCATCACCCTTGATCAATCCCCTGGGAGGTGAGGGGAGCAGTGAGCAGCAGCGGTGGCCACGCCCGGGAATAATTTCTGGTGATTTAACCCCCAATTCCAACCCTTGATGCCGAGTGCCAAGCAGGGAGGTAATGGGTCTCATTTTTATAGTCTTTGATATGACTCGGCCTGGGTTTGATAACATGAAATTGTCATGATCCGTGGTCCGGACCATGTTTTTGTTATGTTCAGTTTTTTTTGGACAACTGGAATCTGTCCTTAAGGACTGGCTGCTGTCATGATCCGTGGTCCGGATCATGTTTTTGTTATGTTCTGTTAGTTTTGGACTCTTTTAGTTCCTGTTTGCCTCACGCCTGGACTACATAAGTGTTGTTTATTTCATGCCACAGTTTCATAAGTTCTCTATGTCCATAGTCGATGCTAAGTGTTAGCGTTTGGCTCCAAGTGCGATCAGCGCGTTGTGCCTTCGCCTTGTTTTCCGTTTTTTTGTACCTTTTGAGTTTTGAGAAATAAATATGTTCCTACCTGCACGCCTTGTCCGGAATCGTCCGTTTGCATCCTGGGAGAACAAACCTGGCAGTAAGCTGCGAAAACCATGTCGTGACAGAAATTGATTCCAAAGTTCTCACAATCAATTTTCAATGATCCTCTGCATTTAACCCATCACCCTTGATCAATCCCCTCGGAGGTGAGGGGAGCAGTGAGCAGCAGCGGTGGCCGCGCCCGGGAATAATCTTTGGTGATTTGACCCCCAATTCCAACCCTTGATGCTGAGTGCCAAGCAGGGAGGTGATGGGTCCCACTTTTATAGTCTTTGGTATGACTCGGCCGGGGTTTGATTACATGAAATTGTCATGATCCGTGGTCCCGACCAAGTTTTTGTTATGTTCTGGTTTTTTTGGACATCTGGAATCTGTCCTTGAGGAGGGGTACTGTCATGATTTGTAGTCTGGATCATGTTTTTGTTATGTTCTGTTCGTTTTGTACTCTTTTAGTTCCTGTTTGCCTTTACGCCTGGACTACGTAAGTCTTGTTTATTTCATGCCACAGTTTCATAAGTTCTGTATGTCCATAGTCGATGCTAAGTGTTAGTTTTTGGCTCCAAGTGCGCCTTGTTTTCCGTTTTTTTGTACCCTTTGAGTTTTGAGAACTAAATATGTTCCTACCTGCACGCCTTGTCCGGAATCGTCCGTTTGCATCCTGGGAGAACAAACCTGGCAGTAAGCTGCGAAAACCATGTCGTGACAGAAATTGATTCCAAAGTTCACACAATCCAATTTTTAATGATCCCTTTTTTAAACGACATGGCAAAAACCGCTTTTTGGAATGCAGGCGCGGCGTCGACGCTTTTGTCAGGACTCTGAAAAGTCCCAAGACGCCGGGAGTCCCAAAGACCCCCAGTGTGACTGACAGTGTAAGGACATGGAGTCACGTCTTTTTGGTACCTCTTGAGCGCCGTTGACGTGACAGCAGAGGGACTTCTGGGGGCCGGATGGCGTCCATTGTTAAGTTGACAGCCTGCTTGCCAGAAGACGTCACAGTTTATCCACGCATTTACCGCCACTGCTCGCTGCCTTATCAAGCAAATGGCCGCGTAACAGGAATGAACAAACAGAGCGCAGATCTGATTCTCTTCGATTGGAAACAGAGTGTTCAGGCCGCAGTGAGTCATTGCACGTGGCCCCACTTCCTTTTGATCTGCGCCACAGAAATGATACAAATCACATTTGGCCCCGGCGAAACACAATAAGCGTGATGGAGAACATATTCATTTATTTGCAAGGAGCTTTACGCGCGGCGCGGGTCCCGCCCTTATCTGATGGCGAGACATCGACTTCCTCTTCCAGGCAAAATGCGGAGACGCAGCAGCGACGATGGCGATGCGCGATGGCCGCGGCGACTCGAAAGTGGTCGGATTTACAGACGCGCTGATTCCATCAAGATGTGGATTACCCCAGGAAATAAGATGGCGTGATGTTTATCTGAACTGTGATGATGGACAGACCTTTTTGTCTGGATCACATTGCTCAGAAGTTGCGTTTTGTGTCATTTCAAGTTTAAAGCAGGACAAATTACAGTGCCCCGCAAGCCCCTAAGGGACAAGCGGTAGAAAATGGATGGAAATTGCAGTATTTGTGTTGTCCGTCAGTGTCCATCAGTCCCCTGGAATGGTGCCATTACCGAAGGCAATAGGCCAGCAAGAGTCATCGTTGTGGCAGCATTAATGTTGCGGCTGCTATAGTAGTTATTATTATTATTAGCTTGTTGACAATGAGTCAGACCTCCCAATTTTATAAAGGTAATGATCAGACATTACTTTAGTATACGGGAGTATCATAACTTTGGAGGTGGTGACGCCCCTGACAAGCACTAGATCTATCGTATTACTGTTGCGATGCGTCAGTTCATTTATGATTTGTGTAAGACCACAGCTATCAATTATAGTCTGGAGCGCCACGCACGGAGGGTCCGATGGGGTATTCATATGGATATTAAAGTCCCCCATTATGACTATATTGTTGGCGTGCGTCACTAGATCAGCAAAGAACTCTGAGAATTCACTGATAAAGTCCGAATAGGGCCCTGGGGGGACGGTAGATAACAGCCAGGTAGAGAGGCAGCGGTGTGACAGACCTCATAGTAAGCACCTCAAACGAGTTATATTTATTATTTAGGTTAGGGGAAAGGTTAAAGTTTTCATTGTATTTTAGTGCGATCCCCCCCCCCCCCTCACCTCTTTTAAGGGGACGGGCAATATGCGCATTCGTATAGTTAGAAGGAATGTGTAATGTTCATATTGTTGTTACTCAGCCAGCGTTTGTGGGTCTGATGGACCCGTTACATTTTGTGGCTTTTAATGCCTCACAATCAAAAACTTTTATGTTAAAATACTGAACAGATGTTTACCTTATCCAAATAAACATCTGTTCAATCAAACACTTTTATGTTAAAATACTGAACAGATGTTTACCTTATCCCAATAAACATCTGTTCAGTATTTTAACATACAAGTGTTTGATTGTGAGGCATTAAAAGCCACAAAATGCAACGGGTCCATCAGACCCACAAACACTGTCTGAGTAACAACAATATGAACATTACACATTCCTTCTAACTATACGAATGCGCATATTGCCCGTCCCCTTAAAAGAGGTGGGGTGGTCGCACTAATATACAATGAAAACTTTAACTTTACCCCTTACCTTATTCCAATAAACATCTGTTCAGTATTTTAACATACAAGTGTTTGATTGTGAGGCATTAAAAGCCACAAAATGCAACGGGTCCATCAGACCCACAAACACTGTCTGAGTAACAACAATATGAACGTTGCACGGGAAATTTCTATGCCAGTTTCTGCATCCCACAGGGATTTTTCTTTTTGTGTTTCTGCACCTGCGGTTCCCACACAAGTTTGCAACATTGTTCGTCAACACTGTCTGCTCTCATTTTCTCGCACATTTGACCCTCTGATGTTCTGTGTACCTACACTCTGTCCTCCTCCTGTCTAGGCCTGCTGTGTGTGTGTGTGTGTGTGTGTGTGTGTGTGTGTGTGTGTGTGTGTGTGTGTGTGTGTGTGTGTGTGTGTGTGTGTGTGTGGTACACAGAACATCAATTTCCACACTTCTGTTAGCCCCGGGTCCAGTGGACCCACACATCTTATATGTAGTAGAAATGTGTAGGGGGGTGTATGGTGTGTGGTCATTAAATATGTATTCTGATATATGTTCTTTACAGAAAATGAGCCAAAATCAGTGAGTCTCAGTTTGAAAAATGAATTAATTGTATCATTTCTATTTTAGTAAAAAATTAAAACGGGTCCCACAGACCCGAACACCACACACTTAAGCGTACTACGCTACTGTATTCTAATGTTGGTCATGATGCTGGTACTTATTGCAAAAAATATTACAGTATATTATCGTACTTTCCAAACCTTTTCTGTCTAAATAAAAATAAATACTTAAATATCTGCTTGACTTATGATTTTACAGCAAACTACCCATCACATGAATAAAAATGACAATAAATGCTACGGTGTTCTTTACAGCATAATACTGTAAATTGAAAAAAACCTACCATTTATTTGCATTAAAATTCTGTTGACTGAGCTGCCATATTTTTACTGTAAAATCTCGTTTTTAACGGTGTGTTACTGTAAATGGAAAGACGTTACATTTGTTTTTACGGTAGAAAAACTGGCAACTAAGTTGCCAGAATAAAAAAATAACTTGTACTGTTTTTCCATGAACAATATCATGTTGTAAAAACAAATGTCAATTTAACACAAAAATTCTGGCAACTAAGCTGCCAGCTTTTTCTGCAAAAATCCCCCAAAAAACAGTTTTTCCATTTACCGTAAAATGTTGTATAAAATTAAAAAAAACCCACTATATTTTACAGCAACATTTTGTAAATGTAAAGTCTACTTAAAACAATTTATATAATTATTAATGAAATCCAGAGGCAAATTCATACTGTGGAGGGAGGCGTGGCCAGCGCTCCTGCAGGCGCAAAGGTCACCGCCTCTGTCTATGGTGCTGAGGACGAGCACCGTCGGATAGGGGCGGGGCATGGGCATGACGGCGAGACACAGCTGGCAGGTGATTAGATTTCACAGGTGGTACGTAATAATCTAATCATCTGTTGTCTTTAACATTAAGCGGCCGGGAGCAGGAGGGGAGAGAGGATACGGACGTGGCCGAAAAGTCGCGTCCTGCTAGAGAGAAAACTTGTGACAAAACAAATTAGTTATAATTCAGTGTTTCCCTGGACTCCGGGTAGCAGAGAAGGCAGGCAAGTGCAGGAAAGAAGCACCAGGGAAACACCAGTGACACAAACACGTGGAAAGCTGATGTTCAAACACGTTGAGGCACAAACAAAATGACCCGGCCCCTACTAAACTAATAATAACTGTCATGTGAGATCATGACATTAGTGACGTTCTTGTCAAACAACTAAATCATATCCCCACATGACAGTTATTATTATTTTCTGGTATTTTGTATTAGTTGCCTCCATTTGCCACTCTTCTTCTGGTCTGAGCGCTGGCAGCTGTCCCGGATCGGTTGCCAATCAGGATGCTTTTTATGCCAGCCCTGTCCTCTGGATGGGCCCGGGTCATTTTGTTCGTACCTCAACGCGTTCATACACCAGTTTTCCATTTTGTGTACGTCCCCGTTGCACATATTTGTTTCTGCGTTACCTGTATTTCTCTAATAACATGACATTTTGTCATTTAAGTTTGGTCCACATTCTATGTAAAGAAAATAAAGCAAGGTGGAAAGAAAGCTATATAAACATTTTTAATAAATAAAGACAATTGTAATAAGAGTAAAAAATAGGAATCAATGGACAATAATACATATATTATGAATATGGCAGAATAAGTAGATACATAAAATATAAATTAAATAATCTATTGGTGATGATCAATTGAATGTTGCATTATCAATCATTGTAATGTTATAGTTATGTGTGTTGTGTCTTATTTCGTTTTGTAGATGAGATTTAATATTGTTCAGGTCCTTGATCTTAACATTTGACAACCAAACAATTACACAAGGAGACTCGGTAAAGAATCTGGGTATTATCTTCGACCCAACCCTCTCGTTTGAGTCACACATTAAGAGTGTTACTAAAACGGCCTTCTTTCATCTCCGTAATATCGCTAAAATTCGTTCCATCTTGTCCACTAGCGACGCTGAGATCATTATTCATGCGTTCGTTACGTCTCGTCTCGATTACTGTAACGTATTATTTTCGAGCCTCCCTATGTCTAGCATTAAAAGATTACAGTTGGTACAAAATGCGGCTGCAAGGCTTTTGACAAAAACAAGAAAGTTTGATCATATTACGCCTATACTGGCTCACCTGCACTGGCTTCCTGTGCACTTAAGATGCGACTTTAAGGTTTTACTACTTACGTATAAAATACTACACGGTTTAGCTCCAGCCTATCTCGCCGATTGTATTGTACCATATGTCCCGGCAAGAAATCTGCGTTCAAAGAACTCCGGCTTATTAGTGATTCCCAGAGCCAAAAAAAAGTCTGCGGGCTATAGAGCGTTTTCTATTCGGGCTCCAGTACTCTGGAATGCCCTCCCGGTAACAGTTAGAGATGCTACCTCAGTAGAAGCATTTAAGTCCCATCTTAAAACTCATTTGTATAATCTAGCCTTTAAATAGACCCCCCTTTTTTAGACCAGTTGATCTGCCGTTCCTTTTCTTCTCTCCTCTTCTCCCCTGTCCCTTGCGAGGGGGAGTTGCATAGGTCCGGTGGCCATGGATGAAGTGCTGGCTGTCCAGAGTCGGGACCCCGGGTGGACCACTAGCCTGTGCATCGGTTGGGGACATCTCTGCGCTGCTGACCCGTCTCCGCTCGGGATGGTTTCCTGTTGGCCCCGCTGTGGACTGGACTCCCGCTGATGTGTTGGATCCACTGTGGACTGGACTTTCACAATGTTATGTCAGACCCACTCGACATCCGTTGCTTTCGGTCTCCCCTAGAGGGGGGGGGGGGGGGTTACCCACATATGCGGTCCTCTCCAAGGTTTCTCATAGTCATTCACCGACGTCCCACTGGGGTGAGTTTTTCCTTGCCCGTATGTGGGCTCTGTACCGAGGATGTCGTTGTGGCTTGTACAGCCCTTTGAGACACTTGTGATTTAGGGCTATATAAATAAACATTGATTGATTGATTGATTGATTGATGGCTTTGACAAAAAGCACTTTAAAGGCCTACTGAAAGCCACTACTACCGACCACGCAGTCTGATAGTTTATATATCAATGATGAAATCTTAACATTGCAACACATGCCAATACGGCCGGGTTAACTTATAAAGTGACATTTTAAATTTCCCGCTAAACTTCCGGTTGGAAACGTCTATGTATGATGACGTATGCGCGTGACGTCACGACGGCAACGGAAGTATTCCTACCCAATGTGTCGCCATACAAACTGCTCTGTTTTCATCGAACAAATCCACAGTATTCTGGACATCTGTGTTGGTGAATCTTTTGCAATTTGTTTAATGAACAATGGAGACTGTAAATAAGAAAGTTGTAGGTGCGATCAGTGTATTAGCGGCGGACTACAGCAACACAATCAGGAGGTTGTGTTGTGTTTGAGCTGGATAGCAGACGCGCTACCGTGAGTACAGCTTTGGCTTCCAAACATTTGATTACTTGCCTGTACGTACGTGTCGCTATGTGCAAGGCACGTACGTAACTTTGGGGAAATATATGTTTCTTGCCGACTCTGATGGCGGCCGGGGTGTCGTCGAAAGCTACAACGCCCGCCGCCGCTCCGTAGCTAAGTTAGCTTCAATTGTTAAGCTTCGCCAAGCTGAAAATTATTAACCGTGTATTTACATGTTCATGGTTTAATAGTATTGTTTATCTTCTGTCTATTGTTCCAGTCAGGTTTTTTTTTAATTTTGTTTCTATCTGCATTTGAGCCTGATGCTATCACGTTAGCTCCGTAGCTAAGTTAGCTTCAATTGTTAAGCTTCGCCAAGCTGGAAATTATTAACCGTGTATTTACATGTTCATGGTTTAATAGTATTGTTGATCTTCTGTCTATCGTTCCAGTCAGGGTTTTTTTAAATTTTGTTTCTATCTGCATTTGAGCCTGATGCTATCATGTTAGCTCCGTAGCTAAGTTAGCTTCAATTGTTAAGCTTCGCCAAGCTGGAAATTATTAACCGTGTATTTACATGTTCATGGTTTAATAGTATTGTTGATCTTCTGTCTATCGTTCCAGTCAGGGTTTTTTTTAAATTTGTTTCTATCTGCATTTGAGCCTGATGCTATCACGTTAACTCCATAGCTAAGTTAGCTTCAATTGTTAAGCTTCACCAAGCTGGAAATTATTAACCGTGTATTTACATGTTCATGGTTTAATAGTATTGTTGATCTTCTGTCTATCGTTCCAGTCAGGGTTTTTTTAAATGTTGTTTCTATCTGCATTTGAGACAGATGCTATCAGGGGCGGTATAGCTCGGTTGGTAGAGCGGCCGTGCCAGCAACTTGAGGGTTGCAGGTTCGATCCCCGCTTCCGCCATCCTAGTCACTGCCGTTGTGTCCTTGGGCAAGACACTTTACCCACCTGCTCCCAGTGCCACCCACACTGGTTTGAATGTAACTTAGATATTGGGTTTCACTATGTAAAGCGCTTTGAGTCACTTGAGAAAAAGCGCTATATAAATGTAATTCACTTCACTTCACTTCACTATCACATTAGCTCCGTAGCTAAAGTGCGTCAACGATGTATTGTCGTGGAGATAAAAGTCACTGTGAATGTCCATTTCGCGTTCTGAACTCTCATTTTCAAGAGGATATAGTATCCGAGGTGGTTTAAAATACAAATCTGTGATCCACAATAGAAAAAGGAGAGAATGTGGAATCCAATGAACCCTTGTACCTAAGTTATGGTCAGAGCGAAAAAAGATACACCCTGCACTGCCTCTCTAGTCCTTCACTCTAATGTTCCTCATCCACAAATCTTTCATCCTCGCTCAAATTAATGGGGTAATCGTCGCTTTCTCGGTCCGAATCTCTCTCGCTCCATTGTAAACAACGGGGAATTGTGAGGAATACTAGCTTCTGTGACGTCACGCTACTTCCGGTACAGGCAAGGCTTTTTTTTTATCAGCGACCAAAAGTTGCGAACTTTATCGTCGATGTTCTCTACTAAATCCTTTCAGCAAAAATATGGCAATATCGCGAAATGATCAAGTATGACACGTTTAAATAAAAAAAAAAAATTTCTGTAGGCCTTTAACCTCCATGTAGATTTTGCATATAATTCTCCGAAAAATGCCTTGAAATTTCCCCCGCTTTCTTGCCGATGCCAACGCTTTCACAATTGTACACGGCAACGTGTTTATTTCAACTCACATATGGCCGAGTGTCACGTTGCCGTGGCAACCCCCGTGCACTGCAAATGAAATAAAGAATAATTGAGTTGAGGAGTGTGTGGAAGTATTTTGTAACTGCAGGGATTCAAAAGTATCAAATTAAGGGCATAATTATAGTTTAGTAATGTTATTAACTTTAAAGTGATGGTATGATTCTTTTAAGGACGGGGACATTTTGTCTTCGGTTGTCTCTTATGTAACAAAAACTACAAAGTGACTAAATACGTAACTAATTAATACCCGGAGCTTAAAATGTAGATACTGTGACATTAATAACGAGGTCATTTCAACATGAAGGTTGCATGCACGTATTTATAGCCAAAAGGTTGTATTTGTATTTGTCCCAATACCTTTGACTCATTAGTGCAGTGTTTTTCAAACTTTTTTGAGCCAAGGCACATTTTTTTGCGTTGAAAAAATGCGGAGGCACACCACCAGCAGAAATCATTAAAAAAAGAAACTCAGTTGACAGTAAAAAGTCGTTGTCGCAATTGTTGGATATGACTTTAAAGCAGGGGTCACCAACGCGGTGCCCGCGGGCACCGGGTAGCCCGTAAGGACCAGATGAGTAGCCCGCTGGCCTGTTCTAAAAATAGCTCAAATAGCAGCACTTACCAGTGAGCTGCCTCTATTTTTTTAAATTGTATTTATTTACTAGCAAGCTGGTCTCGCTTTGCTCAACATTTTTAATTCTAAGAGAGACAAAACTCAAATAGAATTTGAAAATCCAAGAAAATATTTTAAAGACTTGGTCTTCACTTGTTTAAATAAATTCATTATTTTTTTACTTTGCTTCTTATAACTTTCAGAAAGACAATTTTAGACAAAAAATACAACTTTAAAAATGATTTTAGGATTTTTAAACACATATACCTTTTTACCTTTTAAATTCCTTCCTCTTCTTTCCTGACAATTTAAACCAATGTTCAAGAACATTTATTTTTTATTGTAAAGAATAATAAATACATTTTAATTTAATTCTTCATTTTAGCTTCTGTTTTTTCGACAAAGAATATTTGTGAAATATTTCTTCAAACTTATTATGATTAAAATTCAAAAAAAAATATCCTGGCAAATCTAGAAAATCTGTAGAATCAAATTTAAATCTTATTTCAAAGTCTTTTGAATTTCTTTGAAAAATAGTGTGTGAATGTGAGTGTGAATATTGTTTGTCTATCTGTGTTGGCCCTGTGATGAGGTGGTGACTTGTCCAGGGTGTACCCCACCTCCCGCCCGATTGTAGCTGAGATAGGCTCCAGCGCCCCCCGCGACCCCGAAGGGAATAAGCGGTAGAAAATTGATGGATGGATGGATAATTTTTGTTCTGGAAAATCTAGAAGAAATAATGATTTGTCTTTGTTAGAAATATAGCTTGGTCCAATTTGTTATATATTCTAACAAAGTGCAGATTGGATTTTAACCTATTTAAAACATGTCATCAAAATTCTAAAATTAATCTTAATCAGGAAAAATTACTAATGATGTTCCATAAATTATTTTTTTTAATTTTTTCAAAAAGATTCGAATTAGCTAGTTTTTCTCTTCTTTTTTTTCGGTTGAATTTTGAATTTTAAAGAGTCGAAATTGAAGATAGACTGTGTTTCAAAATGTAATTGTCATTTTTATGTGTTTTCTCCTCTTTTAAACCATTCAATTAAGTGTAAATATCATTAATTATTAATAATAATATAGAGTTAAAGGTAAATTGAGCAAATTGGCTATTTCTGGCAATTTATTTAAGTGTGTATCAAACTGGTAGCCCTTCGCATTAATCAGTACCCAAGAAGTAGCTCTTGCTTTTAAAAAGGTTGGTGACCCCTGCTTTAAAGCATAACCAAGCATGCATCAATATAGCTCTTGTCTCAAAGTAGGTGTACTGTCACCACCTGTCACATCACATCATGACTTATTTGGAGTTTATTGCTGTTTTCCTGTGTGTAGTGTTTTACTTCTTGTCTTGCGCTCCTATTTTGGTGGCTTTTTCTCTTTTTTTGGTATTTTCCTTTAGCAGTTTCATGTCTTCCTTTGAGCGATATTTCCCGCATCTGCTTTGTTTTAGCCATCAAGAATATTTCAGTTCTTTTTAGCCTTCTTTGTGGGACATTGTTGATTGTCATGTCATGTTCGGATGTATATTGTGGACGCCGTCTTTGCTCCACAGTAAGTCTTTGCTGTCGTCCAGCATTTCTGTTTTTGTTTACTTTGTAGCCAGTTCGGTTTTAGTTTCGTTCTGCAAAGCCTTCTCTAAGCTTCAATGCCTTTTCTTAGGGGCACTCACCTTTTGTTTATTTTTGGTTTAAGCATTAGACTCCTTTTTACCTACACCCTGCCTCCCGCTGTTTCCGACATCTACAAAGCAATTAGCTACCGGCTGCCACCTACTGATATGGAAGAGTATTACACGGTTACTCTGCCGAGCTCTAGACAGCACCGACACTCAGCAAAAACACATAATTTGCAGACTATAATTACTGGTTTGCAAAAAATATTTTTAACCCAAATAGGTGAAATTAGATCATCTCCCACGGCACACCAGACTGTATCAGGGGTTGAAAAACACTGCATTATTGTATGTTCCCATTACCGATCAAACGTTCATGTTGCAAAGAAAAAATCTGCATAAAGCGCTCAAGACAGCAGGCAGCTTGCAGGTAAGAAGAGTTTTATCCAAAAAACCAGAAGGCAAAAAGTACAAACTCTTGTAGCCGGGCTAACCAAGCCTAGCATAGCAAAGATAACTTAGCATAGCTTAAAGAGGGGACGGAAACGTTAGCACATAACCAACACCAACATTACAGTCTGGTGTAGCAAACATCGGACCAGCAAGGAAGGCAGGGTGAACTGGACAGATATAGGGGAGTCATTAGTGGCTATGACAGGTGGGGACACTAATCAATAAACAGATACAGGTGCGTGAGCTCCGACACAACAAAGGAGGATGAGGATTGCTGGCAACATAAATAAATATATACTAACACTATTGGGAGAACAACAAAGGACATGAGACCACAATTCCAACCATGTTTAAAGAGCAGATTTAATTATTTATGTACCATTTTTTAATCTTTTTTATTATACTGTTTTGTATGCACATTTCTCACTGCGAGGCAAATATACCTGTGGGCACAAATCAAGAAATCTAATCTAATCTTTTTCCTGCTTTGTTTGCAATGCTTAGTAATTAAGACCAAAATCAATAGATGGAAAACTCCAACTGACTTGAAACATTTACCCGTATTGTTGTGGTCATTGAAGAAGTGTCATTAAGAGAGTCACAGCTGATACCCTCCTGAGAACCAGCGTCCTCTGCAGTGGACATTTGTGTTCTGCACATTCCCCCCCCCCCCCCCCCCCCTGAGAAGTCTACGTGAAATAGACCAACAATAAATGTCCACCGCAGTGGACGTTGGTTCTCAGGGGGGATATATGCACTTCTTTAATGTGAGAGAACAGACTAGCAGGTTTTTGGGTGGTGAATGACTGTCTTTGATTCCGTCCATTCATCCGTTTTCTACCGCTTGTCCCTGTGGGGGTCGCGGAGGGTGTGAGGGGGGGGGGTTTGGCTGCTGGAGCCGATCCCAGCTGCACTCGGAGGGAATGCAGGCCAGGGTACTCACAGGGTACTCATCGCAGCTGTCTTTGAATGTGTTTTTATATTTGATAAAGTTTACCCCATATATATATATATATATATATATATATATATATATATATATATATATATATATATATATATATATATATATATGTATATATGTGTATATACATGTATATGTGTTTATATATATATATATATATATATATATATATATATATATATATATATATATATATATATATATATATATATATATACTGTATATACATATATGTACATATATATATACTGTATATACATATACATATATGTATATACATATATATATATATATATATATATATATATATATATATATATATATATATATATATATATATATATATATATATATATATATGTATATATATATATATATATATATATATATATATGTATATACATATATATATATATATATATGTATATATATATATATATATATATATATGTATATACATATATATATATATATATATATATATATATATATATATATATATATATATATATATATATATATATATATATATATATATATATATATATATATATATATATATATATATATATATATATATATATATATATATATATATATATGACCGATGAAGTAGCGACTTGTCCAGGGTGTACCCTGCCTTCCGCCCGATTGTAGCTGAGATAGGCTCCAGCGCCCCCCGCGACCCCGAAGGGAATAAGCGGTAGAAAATGGATGGATGGATGGATGGATATATATATATATATATATATATATATATATATATATACATATATGTATGTGTATATATGTGTGTATATATATATATATATATATATATATATATATATATATATATATATATGTGTATATATGTGTGTATATATATATATATATATATATATATATATATATATATATATATATATATATATATATATATATATATATATATATATATATATATATATATATATATATATATATATATATATATATATATATATATATATATATATGTGTATGTGTATATATGTACATATATATATATATATATATATATATATATATATATATATATATATATGTGTGTGTGTGTGTGTGTGTGTGTGTGTGTGTGTGTGTGTGTGTGTGTGTGTGTGTGCATAGTTAGGAATAGGGGTGTCATTCTTTATTTTTTTTCATTATTTTTTTTAATCCCTTTTTACATTTTTTACTGCACCGCAGCCACATACTTTCCCCATCCCCTACCCCATCCTAGAAGGTGCACGCCTGCACATTTTCCGCAGCACAACATCAAAACCAACAACATTTTGTCGCCATGAAAGGTTTTTAAACACGATACATTGTCGCACATTTCTCACGACACAAACGCTGAAGTCGGTTTCTGAAAGTCCTCACTGGGGTTTTCTAGAAGTCCAGTTTTCAAGGACAAAAAAAACAACAACTTTTGCATGTGGACAAAAGGCCAAAATGCATTTTTTAAAACCAACATTTAAAATCATGCATGTGGACATGGTCCAAGTGGCAGTTTTTCCCCTTACACAACCTAAAACTGAATAAGGCCCTTGTGTGTGTTGTGTGCTGCTCATCCAACAGGAAGCCCATCGTGACCCCAGGCCAGCGCTCATAGAGCAGCAGATGTCACTCCTTTACCCTCGTCCCCACTTTATAATTATCTTATTCCATTTTAGCCGCGCGCACGCCGTCTGAAGGGAATCCATTTGTACGGAAAACCCTGTAATTAAGTGTACTGCTTTGCCCTCTGCTTTGCTAATGGCTTTATTTTGACAGTGTTAATTGTCATAATTGTCAGAACGGTACCTCTGACACTCGGTGAGGAACCGTTGTGTGCTGATGAAAGTGTTGTCATACATACTTCATCTCAGCCAGCTAATGCGGGCTAAGGCTTTCCTCCCTCTCACTGAGTCTTATGGGACGTCGCAGCGTCGCTTCTCTAATTGCCTCTAATGAAACACCAGCCAGGGAGGTGATCCACTCTTATTTAGATCTCCTACGGAAGGACAAACTGGTAAAAAATGGAGAGGAGATGGAAGGCATGCAGGGAACACCCCATATGTACATTCAATTGCCTCATTGTAGATGCAAACTTAAAACTGATGCATTCATTATTTTATTTATTTATCTATTTTTTAATAAAAAAAATAAAATAAAAACAAATGGTGCATTCTAATCAAAACTTATTTAGATCTCCCTTTTCAAGAGATACGGAAGGACAAACTGGTAAAAAAAATGGAGAGGAGATGGAAGGCATGCAGGGAACACCCCATATTTACATTAGATTGCCTCATTCTAGATGCAAACTTAAAACTGATGCATTCTTTATTTATTTTCTTTTTTTTCTGGAATTAATTTTAAAAAAAATAAAAAAAATTGTGCATTCTAATCAAAATTTATTTAGATCTCCTTCTTTTCAAGAGATATGAAAGGACAAAAAGGGGTACAAATTGGAGAGGAGACACCCCATATTTACATTGAATTGCCTCATTTTTTATTAATTAAAAAACAACAACTGGTGCATTCTTTATTTATTTTTCTTACAAAAAAAACTGGTGCATTCTCATCAAAACGTATTTAGATCTCCTTTTCAAGAGATATGTAAGGACAAACAGGGGTAAACAATGGAGAGGAGATGGAAGGCATGCAGGGAACACCCCATATTTACATTCAATTGCCTCATTCTAGATGCAACCTTAAAACTCATGCACTCTTTTTTTTTTTATTAATTAAAAAAAACAAAAAAAACTGGTGCATTCTCATCAAAACATATTTAGATCTCCTTTTCAAGAGATATGTAAGGACAAACAGGGGTAAAAATGAAGAGGAGATGGAAGGCATGCAGAGAACACCCCATATTTACATTCAATTGCCTCATTCTAGATGCAAACTTAAAACTGATGCATTCTTTATTTATTTTCTTCTTCTTTTTTAATTAATTAAAAAAAAACAAAAAAAAACTGGTGCATTCTAATCAAAATTTATTTAGATCTTCTTTTCAAGAGATATGAAAGGACAGAAAGGGGTAAAAATTAGAGAGGAGATGGTAGGCATGCAGGGAACACCCCATATTTACATTAAATTGCCTCATTTTTTTATTGATTAAAAAAAACAACTGGTGCATTCTTTATTTATTTTTCTTTATTTCTTTATTTATTATTATTTTTTTAAATTAATTAAAAAAAACTAAAAAAAACTGATGCATTCTTTATTTATTTTTCTTTATTTATTTCTTTATTATTATTATTTTTTAAATAATAAAAAAAAACAAAAAAAAAAACTGGTGCGTTGTAATCATATTTACATTCAATTGCCTCCTTCTAGATGCGACCTTAAAACTGATGCACTCTTTTTTTTTAATAAATTAAAAAAAACACAAAAAAAACTGGTGCATTCTCATCAAAACATATTTAGATCTCCTTTTCAAGAGATACAGAAGGACAAACAGGGGTGAAAATGGAGAGGAGATGGAAGGCATGCAGGGAACACCCCATATTTACATTTAATTGCCTCATTCTAGATGCAACCTTAAAACTCATGCACTCTTTTTTTTTTATTAATTAAAAAACAAAAGAAAAAAACTGGTGCATTCTAATCAAAACTTATTTAGACTTCCTTCTTTTCAAGAGACATGTAAGGACAAACAGGGGTAAAAATGAAGAGGGGATGGAAGGCATGCAGGGAACACCCCATATTTACATTCAATTGCCTCATTCTAGATGCAACCTTAAAACTCATGCAATCTTTTTTTTATTAATTAAAAAACAAAACAAAAATCTGGTGCATTCTAATCAAAACATATTTAGACCTCCTTCTTTTCAAGAGATATGTAAGGACAAACAGAGGTAAAAAAATGGAGAGGAGATGGATGGCATGCAGGGAACACCCCATATTTACATTCAATTGCCTCATTCTAGATGCAACCTTAAAACTCATGCACTCTTTTTTTTTATTAATTAAAATACACAAAAAAAACGGGTCAAAACGTATTGAGATCTCCTTTTCAAGAGATATGGAAGGACAAACCGGGGTGAAAAAAGGACAGGAGATGGAAGGCATGCAGGGAACACCCCATATTTACATGCAACCTTAAAACTGATGCATCCTTTATTTTATTTTTATTTTTTAAATTAATTAAAAAAAACAAAAAAAAGGTGCATTCTAATCAAAACTTATTTAGATCTCCTTCTTTTCAAGATATATGTAAGGACAAACAGGGGTAAAAATGGAGAGGAGATGGAAGGCATGCAGGGAACACCCATTTACATTAAATTGCCTAACTTTTTTTATTCATTAAAAAAAACAACAACTGGTGCCTTCTTTATTTATTTTTCTTTATTTATTTATTTAAAAAAAATAATAATTTAAAAAAAAATAAAAACAAATGGTGCATTGTAATTATATTTACAACCTTAAAACTGATGCATTCTTTTTTTTGTAATTAATAAAGAAAGAAACACTGGTGCATTCTAATCAAAACTTATTTAGATCTCCTTCTTTTCAAGAGATACGGAAGGACAAACAGGGGTACAAAAATGGAGAGGAGATGGAAGGCATGCAGGGAACACCCCATATTTACATTAAATTGCCTCATTCTAGATGCAACCTTAAAACTGATGCATTTTTTAAAAAATTAATTAAAACAAAAAAACACAAAAAAACTAGTGCATTTTAATCAAAACTTATTTAGATCTCCTTCTTTTCAAGATATATGGAAGGACAAACAGGGGTGAAAATGGAGAGGAGATGGAAGGCATGCAGAGAACACCCCATATTTACATCAAATTGCCTCATTCTAGATGCAAACTTAAAACTGATGCATTTTTTTTATTTTTTATTAATTAAAAAAAATAATAAAAAATGGTGCATTTTAATCAAAACTTATTTAGATCTCCTTCTTTTCAAGAGATACGGAAGGACAAACAGGGGTAAACATGAAGAGGAGATGGAAGGCATGCAGGGAATACCCCATATTAACATTAAATTGCCTCATTTTTCTTTATTAATTAAAAAAAACAAAAAAAAACTGGTGCATTCTTTATTTATTTTCTTTCTTTTTTTTTTTTTTAAATTAATTTTAAAAAAACCAAAAAAAACTGGTGCATTGTAATCAAAACTTATTTAGATTTCCTTCTTTTCAAGAGATATGTAAGGACAAACAGGGGTAAAAATGGAGAGGAGGTGGAAGGCATGCAGGGAATACCCCATATTTACATTTAATTGCCTCATTTTTTTTATTAATTAAAAAACAAACAAAAAAAAAACTGGTTCATTCTAATCAAAACATATTTAAATCTCCTTCTTTTCAAAATATACGGAAGGACAACAGGAGTAAAAAATGGAGAGGAGATGGAAGGCATGCAGGGAACACCCCATATTTACATTCAATTGCCTCATTGAAAGGGAGAAGCTGTAGCAAATGGATGGATGGATAGATGCAACCTTAAAACTGATGCATTCTTTTTATTTTTATTTTTTTTATTTTTTTTATTAATTAATAATACGAATAAATAATGGTGCATTCTAATCCCAACTGAAAACTAAAAACTATCTTAATTGCATATAAAGAATGCATGGCTGTGCATGTTGTTGGCACGGCAGTGCTCATGTGTGAACAGCAGATGGTGCTATACCAAGCCTTCTTTTCAGGCCTTTCTCAGAGAAGCAGGACAACATGTTGGACTCCCAACAATACGTTAGACGCATGTGACACCGTGAACTTGATAGCTGAGCGCAACTTGTTTTCTGCCATAGAACCCAGAGGAAGAATAATCCAACTGCAATTATTGCTGCTGCAGCAACAACAACAACAACAACAACAACAGGGTCACAGAACAGATAACTACGGCAAGTTCAAAGGCACTGATTTAGATGTGTGTGTGTGTGTGTGTGTGTGTGTGTGTGTGTGTGTGTGGGTGTGTGTTCTTGTATTTCTACCCTTCTTGAGACATGAAGAAGGAAAAGGAGCTTCCATATGAGGAGGTGTGAACAAGTGATGACATAAATCATGGTCCCAATAACATTGCATCTAATAGAGAATGTCTCATTAGCACCCCTGCTGGTGACATCTATCAACATGAGGGTGGTCCCAAAAAGGAAGGATGTTTCAAATTGACCGTGTGTCGCTTTTAAAAGTGCTCCCCCTCTAATCAACATATGAAATAACAAGTGTGTGTAACACATTTAAATGCGCCCCCTTTGGCCAAAATTAATAAATAAAAAAAATGTATATAGATACATATTGTCATAGCTTGAAGTAAATAATGAAGATTAAAAGCCAATTACAAACAAGACATTAAAAAAATGCCTTTAAGTATTTTTCTCACAATGTGTCGACTTTTTTCCTGTTAAAATTGGGAACAATTTCTCATATTCTTTCCGTTTCTGCAAAATGGTGACATTTCTCGTACAAAATTCTGACTTTTATCACAACGTTGCCAATGTTTTTGTTGTTATTGTAAAACAGTGTATTTTTTTTGGAGTAAAATGATGACTTTTTTCATAATTTTGCCAAGTAGAAATTCATATTATTATCATAATATTGCCAAAATGTGTACGTTTTCTTATAAAATTGTGACTTTCGTCGAGTAAAAATTACGACTCTTCATAAAATTGCGAGTCTTTCTTGTAAAAGTACGACTGCTATTGAGTAAAATTCCGTTTTTTTTGTAACATTTTGAGTAAAATGACGACTTTTATTATAATTCTGCCAAAATTCAAAGTTTTTAAAAAAAAATTGTGACCTTTTCCTTGTAAAATTCCAACTCATTGTTTACAACAAGCTTTTCTATATTTGCATAGTTTGTATAGGTTATTAATGTTGGAAATACAAATCTTTATATATCTAGAAAGGCTGGTCCTAAAGAGGGAGTTTTCAAATTGACTGCGTGTCGGTTTTAAAAGTGCTCCCCCTCTGGTCAACATATGAAATAACAAGTGTGTGTAAGAAATTGAAATGTGCCCCCTTTGGCCAAAAATTAATATACAAAAAAAAATGTATATAGATACATCCTGACAGAACTTGAAGTAAATTGTGAAGATTAAAAACCAATTACAAAAAATAAAAAAAATAAAAAATAAAAATCACTAAATCCGTCAACTTTTTTCCTATTAAATTGGGAACAATTTCTCATATTCTTTCCGTTTCTGTAATATTGCAAAATTTTCTCGTAAAATTTTTACTTTTGTATGTACAATGATGACTTTTTAATGCAAAATGGTGACATTTGTCGTACAAAATTCTGACTTTTATCACAACGTTGCCAATGTTTTTGTTGTTCTTGTAAAATAGCGACGTTTTTTTGAGTAAAATTTTAGATAGATAGATAGTACTTTATTGATTCCTTCAGGAGAGTTCCCTCAGGAAAATTAAAATTATGACTTTTGTCTTAATTTTGCGAAGTAAAAATTCACATTATTATTATAATATTGCCCAAATGTGTAAGTTTTCTTATAAAATTGTGACTTTTGTCGAGTAAAATTACGACTCTTCATAAAATTTCCAACATTTTAAGTATTTCTTGTAAAAGTGCGACTGTGATTGAGTAAAATTCCAACTTTTATCATAATATTGCACAAATGTTCCGTTTTTTTTGTAACATTTTGAGTAAAATGAGGACTTTTATTATAATACTGCCAAAAATCAAAGTTTTTCTTGAAAAATTGTGACCTTTTCCTTGTAAAATTCCAACTCATTGTTCACAACAAGCTTTTCTATATTTGCATAGTTTGTATATGTTATTAATGTTGTAAATACAAATCTTTATATATCTAGAAAGGCTGGTCCTAAAGAGGGAGTTTTCAAATTGACTGTGTGTCGGTTTTAAAAGTGCTCCCCCACTGGCCAACATATGAAATAACAAGTGTGTGTAAGACATTGAAATGTGCCCCCTTTGGCCAAACATTAATATACAAAAAAAAAAATGTATATAGATACATGCTGTCATAACTTGAAGTAAATTGTGAAGATTAAAAACCAATTACAAACAAGAAAAAAATAATAAAATAAAAATCACTAAAAGCAGTCTTTTTCTCACAATCTGTCAACTTTTTTCCTATTAAATTGGGAACAATTTCTCATATTCTTTCCGTTTCTGTAATATTGCAATATATTCTCTTAAAATTATTACTTTTGTATGTACAATGATGACTTTTTAATGCAAAATGGTGACATTTGTCGTACAGAATTCTGACTTTTATCACAACGTTGCCAATGTTTTTGTTGTTCTTGTAAAATAGCGACATTTTTTGAGTACAATTTTAGATAGATAGATAGTACTTTATTGATTCCTTCAGGAGAGTTCCCTCAGGAAAATTAAAATTATGACTTTTGTCTTAATTTTGCGAAGTAAAATTTCACATTATTATTATAATATTGCCCAAATGTGTAAGTTTTCTTATACAATTGTGACTTTTGTCGAGTAAAATTACGACTCTTCATAAAATTGCCAACATTTTAAGTATTTCTTGTAAAAGTGCGACTGTGATTGAGTAAAATTCCAACTTTTATCATAATATTGCACAAATGTTCCGTTTTTCTTGTAAAATTTTGAGTAAAATGACGACTTTTATTATAATACTGCCAAAAATCAAAGTTTTTCTTGAAAAATTGTGACCTTTTTCTTGTAAAATTCCAACTCATTGTTCACAACAAGCTTTTCTATATTTGCATAGTTTGTATATGTTATTAATGTTGTAAATACAAATCTTTATATATCTAGAAAGGCTGGTCCTAAAGAGGGAGTTTTCAAATTGACTGTGTGTCGGTTTTAAAAGTGCTCCCCCTCTGGTCAACATATGAAATAACAAGTGTGTGTAAGACATTGAAATGTGCCCCCTTTGGCCAAAATTAATATACAAAAGAAAAATGTATATAGATACATATTGTCATAACTTGAAGTAAATAATGAAGATTAAAAACCAATTATAAACAAGAAAAAATAAAAAATTACTAAAAACAGTCTTTTTCTCACAATCTGTAAACTTTTTTCTTATTAAAATTGGGAAAAATGTCTCATATTCTTTCCGTTTCTGTAATATTGCAATATTTTCTCGTAAAATTATTACTTTTTCATGTAAAATTATTACTTAACGCAAAACGGTGAAATTTGTCGTACACAATCTGACTTTTATCACAATGTTGCCAGGTTTTTGTTGTTCTTGTAAAACAGTGACGTTTTTTTGAGTAAAATGATGGCTTTTGTCATAATTTTGCCCAGTAAAAATTCAGATATTTATTGTAATATTGACCAAATTTGTAAGTTTTCTTATAAAATTCTGACATTTGTCGAGTAAAATTTAGGACTCTTCATAAATTTGCCAACATTTTAAGTCTTTCTTGTAAAAGTGCGACTGTGATTGAGTAAAATTCAAAATTTTATCATAATATTTATTAATTTATCATAATTATTGATTGATTGATAGATTGATAATATTGCACAAATGTTCCGTTTTTCTTGTAAAATTTTGAGTAAAATGAGGACTTTTATTATAATACTGCCAAAAATCAAAGTTTTTCTTGAAAAATTGTGACCTTTTTGTGAAGATTAAAAAACAATTGCAAACAAGAAAAAAATAAAGATAAAAAATCACCAAAAGCAGTCTTTTTCTCACAATCTGTCAACTTTTTTCCTATTAAAATTGGGAACAATTTCTCATATTCTTTTCGTTTCTGTAATATTGCAATATTTTCTCGTAAAACTATGACTTTTTTATGTCAAATTATGACTTTTTAATGCAAAATGGTGACATTTGTCGTACAAAATTCTGACTTTTATCACAACATTGCCAATGTTTTTGTTGTTCTTGTAAAACAGTGACGTTTTTTGGGAGTGAAATTATGACTTTTTTCATGATTCTGCCAAGTAGAAATTCATATTATTATTATAATATTGCCAAAATGTGTAAGTTTTCTTATAAAATTGTGACTTTTGTCGAGTAAAAATTACGACTCTTCATAAAATTGCGAGTCTTTCTTGTAAAAGTGCGACTGCTATTGAGTAAAATTCCACCTTTTATCATAATATTGCACAAATGTTCCGTTCTTCTTGTAACATTTTGAGTAAAATGACGACTTTTATTATAATACTGCCAAATTTCAAAGTTTAAAAAAAAAAATTGTGACCTTTTTCTTGTAAAATTCCAACTCATTGTTTACAACAAGCTTTTCTATATTTGCATAGTTTGTATATGTTATTAATGTTGTAAATACAAATCTTTATATATTAATACAAAATTAATATCCAAAAAAAATGTATATAGATACATATTGTCATAACTTGCAGTAAATAATGAAGATTAAAAAACAATTACAAACAAGACATTAAAACATTTTTTAAAAGTATTTTTCTCACAATGTGTCAATTTTTTTTTAAATAAAATTGGGAACCATTTCTCATATTCTTTCCGTTTCTGTAATATTGCAATATTTTCTCGTGAAATTATTACTTTTTTATGTAAAATTATTACTTTTTAATGCAAAATGGGGACATTTGTCGTACAAAATTCTGACTTTTATCACAATGTTGCCAATTGTTGTTCTTGTAAAACATTGAAGTTTTTTTGACTTTTGTCATAATTTTGCCAAGTAAAAATTCAGATGATAATTATATTGCCTGAATTTGTAAGTTTTCTTATAAAATTGTGACTTTTGTTGAGTAAAAATTACGACTCTTCATAAAATTGCCAACATTTTAAGTCCTTCTGTAAAATTGCGACTGTTATTGAGTAAAATTCCAACTTTTATCATAATATTGCACAAATGTTCAGTTTTCCTTGTACAATTTTGAGTAAAATGATGACTTTTATTATATAACTGCCAAAATTAAACGTTTTTCTTGTGAGATTGTGACCTTTTTCTTGTAAAATTCCAACTCATTGTTTACCAAAAGATTTTTTATATTTACATAGTATGTATATATTATTAATGTTGTAAATACAAATCTTTATATATCTAGAAAGGCTGGTCCTAAAGAGGCAGTTTTCAAATTGACTTTGTGTCGCTTTTAAAAGTGCTCCCCCTCTGGTCAACATATGAAATAACAAGTGTGTGTAAGAAATTGAAATGCGCCCCATTTGGCCAAAATTAACATTTAATTTTTTTTTTTATATAGGTACATATTGTCATAACGTGAAGTAAATAATGAAGATTACAAAACAATTACAAACAAGACATTAAAACATTTTTTTAGAGTATTTTTCTCACAGTGTGTCGATTTTTTTTTTAATAATATTGGGAACAATTTCTCATATTCTTTCCGTTTCTGTAATATTGCAATATTTTCTCGTGAAATTATTACTTATTTATGTAAAATTATTACTTTTTAATGCAAAATGTGGACATTTGTCGTACAAAATTCTGACTTTTATCACAATGTTGCCAATTGTTGTTCTTGTAAAACATTGAAGTTTTTTTGAGTAAAATTATGACTTTTGTCATAATTTTGCCAAGTAAAAATTCAGATTATTATTATATTGCCCGAATTTGTAAGTTTTCGTATAAAATTGTGACTTTTGTTGAGTAAAATTACGACTCTTCATAAAATTGCCAACATTATAAGTCCTTCTTTAAAACTGTGACTGTTATTGAGTAAAATTCCAACTTTTATCATATTATTGCACAAATGTTCAGTTTTTCTTGTAAAATTTTGAGTAAAATGACGACTTTTATTATAACACTGCCAAAATTAAACGTTTTTCTTGTGAGATTGTGACCTTTTTCTTGTAAAATTCCAACTCATTGTTTACCAAAAGCTTTTTTATATTTACATAGTATGTATATATTATTAATGTTGTAAATACAAATCTTAATATATCTAGAAAGGCTCGTCCTAAAGAGGGAGTTTTCAAATTGACTGTGTGTCGCTTTCAAAAGTGCTCCCCCTCTGGTCAACATATGAAATAACAAGTGTGTGTAAGAAATTGAAATGCGGCCCCATTTGGCCAAAATTAATATTTAAAAAAAAATGTATATAGATACATATTGTTATAACATGAAGTAAATAATGGAAATTAAAAAGCAATTACAAACAAGACATTAAAACATTTTTTTAAAGTATTTTTCTCACAATGTGTCGACTATTTTTTTTATAAAATTGGGAACAATTTCTCATGTTCTTTCCGTTTCTGTAATAACGCAATATTTTCTCGTGAAATTATTACTTTTTTATGTAAAATTATTACTTTTTAATGCAAAATGGGGACATTTGTCGTACAAAATTCTGACTTTTATCACAATGTTGCCAATTTTTGTTCTTGTAAAACATTGACGTTTTTTTGACATTTGTCATAATTTTGCCAAGTAAAAATTCAGATTATTATTATATTGCCCGAATTTGTAAGTTTTCGTATAAAATTGTGACTTTTGTTGAGTAAAAATTACGACTCTTCATAAAATTGCCAACATTATAAGTCCTTCTGTAAAACTGTGACTGTTATTGAGTAAAACTCCAACTTTTTTCATATTATTGCAGAAATGTTCAGTTTTTCTTGTAAAATTTTGAGTAAAATGACGACTTTTATTATAATACTGCCAAAATTAAACGTTTTTCTTTTGAGATTGTGACCTTTTTCTTGTAAAATTCCAACTCATTGTTTACCACAAGCTTTTTTATATTTACATAGTATGTATATATTATTAATGTTGTAAATACAAATCTTTATATATCTACAAAGGTTGGTCGTAAAGAGGTTGGCATTTTACGGAGGTCTCAAGAAGGTATAAAATACAAGAATTTGTGTGTGTGTGTGTGTGTGTGTGTGTGTGTGTGTGTGTGTGTGGATGGTAAACACTGCTCGGATTATCCGGTGCAGTAGAAAGGAGACGTAGATGGAGAGCCGCTCCTCTGAGAGCTCCAGGTCCAGATAAGAGAATTATGGCACGACAAGGAGAGTCGGGGCTAAGTTAAAGTCTATTAGCAAGTTCATTAAAAACAAAGATCCCTTGGATAAGGCAACAAAAACTATTTAGTGGGTAAATAACCATCCTTCATTTTTTTAATGCAAAAGCCGCTCAAACCTGACTGATTGTTCCTTTAACGATGACAAGCTAAAAAAAAAAAAAAAAAAAAAAAAAAAAAAAAAAGGTTTTTTTTTGTTGTTTTGTTTTTTTTAAACATTGATAAATACGGTGGAATCTCAATTAGGGCGTCGGGCATGAACGCAGATATTAAAAATTTGGTCAAGAATCTAATTAGCTGGAGGTAATTAAACAGTCTCGCACAGGGTCATTAATCTTTCCCGTGGACCTTTGATGTTTTGCATACTTGTCTTGCAAGTCATTAATAAAATTCATAACACTTTTCTTTGTGGTGTTTTATCATAGGCATCCTCCCTCTCCCCGCCGCCCCCCCCCCCACCTCCCCGTCCCCCCACCCCCCCCAGCCGCTGCGCCCTGCGAGACGGCCCCCGTGCAAGTGTCAACACATCACAAGGGCCTCTCCTCCAGAGTTAATTTACTTTTTGTGCATATTACATTTAAAAGTTGCACGCACCGCGACCCCTCCACCTCTTTTTCCCCCTTCCCTCTTCTTCCTCACTCGTATTTTTTTTTTTTTTTTTTTTTGAGAGCACAATTACAGCGGCAGATCAAATTAAATTCTTCTGCAAGCACAGCTCATTTGGAGTGTAAAACATTCCTCGGCAGTGTGCAGCCGAGTGTGCGGCATGTCAGCGCCTCGCAAGGCGGCGGGAGAAGAAAACAGAATTGTGTGGCCCCATTGTGTGTGTCCCCCCCCCCCCCCATAATTAAATCCCCACAATCAGTCCATCTTAAATCACTGCCAACATAAATATGAAAAAAGGCGGCGGGATGAGCTTGAGCACTTACGTGGCCGTCAACACCGCCAGCTAATATATGTAATATATGTTATGTAAATGTGTCTACCGTTATTATGCCCGCAACATAAGCAAGCAAAAAAAATATATTTGTTCTTTTGCCTCTGTGGCGGAGAGTAAAATGTGAGCGCGCTGTGAGTGACATTAATGCACAGCTATCATAGCCAGCGTCTAAGTGTGGCAGAACCCCCCGGGAGGACCGGCGTCAAACGCTGACAGCTGAGAGTCGCCGGGAACAAAACAAAAATGCATTAACCGAGTCCGCCGAGTAAAACAAACCCAAAAACGGCCGTTTTTACAATTTGTTTTCAAACACTTGAGCAAATGGAGTGCGTGTTTATTAGCATCCACGTTGGCGCCAGAGGCCGGGAGGGACAATGAACGTTGAAATAGTCGACTTTTCGATACACTCCAGCACCAACCCCCCACAACCCGAAAGGGACAAGCGGTAGAAAATGGATGGATGGAACCTCGCAGTCCCACCATAGGACGTTGAATTCCCCTCCAAGTGGAGTACCCGAGGCATACTTGCTAACTTTAAAACCTCCAAATTCGGGAGATTTGGGGGGGTTGAGGTGGGCGGGGTCGGGGCGGGGCGGGACCGGTGTGGGCGGGGTTAAGGGGGGAGGAGTATATTTCAATCAATCAATCAATCAATCAATGTTTATTTATACAGCCCTAAATCACAAGTGTCTCAAAGGGCTGCACAAGCCACAACGACATCCTCGGTACAGAGCCCACACAAGGGCAAGGAAAAACTCACCCCAGTGGGACGTCGATGTGAATGACTAAAGAGTGCAGGGCCAAGAACCGAACCCTGGGGAACTCCGCACGTTACCTTGACATAGTCCGAGGTCACATTGTTATGGGCGACGCACTGCATCCGGTCAGTAAGATAAGAGTTAAACCAAGACAAGGCTAAGTCTGACATACCAACACGTGTTTTGATACGCTCTAATAAAATATTATGATCGACGGTATCGAAAGCGACGCTAAGATCAAGAAGCAGCAACATAGATGACGCATCAGAATCCATCGTTAGCAATATCATAGTTGCCAACCTTGAGACATCCGATACTGGGAGGTGGGGGGTCGGGGGTTGGGGGGTGTGGTAGGGGGTGGGACTGAGGGTGTGGTTGGGGGTGTGGTTAAGAGGGGAATATATTTAAGCTAGAATTCACCAACTAAAGTATTTCATATATATACAGTATATATATATATATATATATATATATATATATATATATATATATATATATATATATATATATATATATATATATATATATATATATATATATATATATATATGTATGAAATACTTGACTTTCAGTGAATTCTGGCTATATATATATTTATTTTATTATACATATAAATAAAATAAATACTTGAATTTCAGTGTTCTGGAGGCTATCCAGTAGATGGCAGTATTGTCCTGTTTAAGAGTGTCACAACATTGCTGTTTACGGCAGACAAACTGCTTTACGGTAGACTAAACGTGACTGCTGTTGTTGTGTGTTGTTACCGCGCTGGGAGGACGTTAATGAAACTGCCTAACAATAAACCCACATAAGAAACCAAGAACTCGCCCTCGATCATTCTACAGTTATGACGTCATTGGGCAGGCAAGCTGTTTATATTGTGGGAAAGCGGACGTGAGAACAGGCTGTCTCCACTCAGGTCCGCATTGAGCTGGAGGGGGCGTGGCCTCCAGCTCCGGCTGAATACCGGGAGTTTGTCGGGAGAACATTTCTGCCGGGAGGTTATCGGTAGAGGCGCTAACAACGGGAGGGTTGGCAAGTATGGCAATATATCATTAGTAATTTTTGCGAGGGCTGTCTCCGTAGAGTGATTTGGCCTGAAACCGGATTGAAAGGGTTCACAGAGATTGTTAGACGCTAAGTGTTCATTTAGCTGCTGTGCAACAATTTTTTCGAGAATTGTCGAAATAAACGTAAAGTGGGACACCGGCCGGTAGTTTACCATGAGGTCAGGCTCGAGGTTAGGTCTTTTGAGCAGAGGATGAATAACCGCTTTTTTGAATGCTAGGGGAACAGTGCCAGAGGAAAGTGATACGTCTATAATATTTAGCACTGATGGACCTAATAATACAAACAGTTCCTTGATAAGTTTCCCAGGAAGTGGGTCAAGTAAACATGTTGTTTGTTTTATCCCACTTACACGCCTTAATAATTCCCCTAATATTATTTCATCAAAACGAGAAAGACTATTTTGGAGGGCGGTATCCGTCGTATATACAGTCGTATCTGTGTTAATAGAACCCAGTTGTAGCTGGGATGCGTTGTCTTTAATCTCCTTTCTAATGAGTTCAATTTTCTTATTAAAGAAAATCATAAAGTCATCTGCCGAGTGGGTGAAGCTACTGGGAGGAGTCCCTTGGTGGGTTAGCGATGCTACTGTACTAAACAAAAATTTAGGATCGTTTTTGTTGAGGCGGATGAGATTTGAGTAATATTTAGCTTTAGCTAAGGTAAGCATGTGTTTATAAGTTATTAAACTATCACTCAAAGCTTGATGGAAAACCTCAAGTTTAGTCACGCGCCATTTGCGTTCCAGCTTTCTACATGATCATTTATGAGCTCTAGTTTCTTCTGTAAACCATGGGGTGCACCTTTTGGGGGCCCGTTTTTGCTTTAGCGGTGCTATACTATCAATGGTTTCGCGCAGGGAATCGTCAAAGTTGTTGGTGAGGTTATCAATAGAGCCGACATAATTTGTGAATGGTGCCATTACCGAAGGCAGTAGGTCAGCAAGAGTCATCGTTGTGGCAGCATTAATTAAAGATAGAATTCACTGAAATTCAAGTGTTTCTTACATATATATATATATATATATATATATATATATATATATATATATATATATATATATATATATATATATATATATTAGGGATGTCCGATAATGGCTTTTTGCCGATATCCGATATTCCGATATTGTCCAACTCTTAATTACCGATATCAACCAATACCGATACCAACCGATATGTAAAATCATGGTATTAACACATTATTATGCCTAATTTGGACAACCAGGTATGGTGAAGATAAGGTCCTTTTTAAAAAAATAAAATAAAATAAAATAAATAATACAAATTTTCTAGAATAAAAAAAAAAGTAAAACAATATAAAAACAGTTACATAGAAACTAGTAATTAATGAAAATGAGTAAAATTAACTGTTAAAGGTTAGTACTATTAGTGGACCAGCAGCACGCACAATCATGTGTGCTTACGGACTGTATCCCTTGCAGACTGTATTGATATATATTGATATATAATGTAGGAAGCAGAATATTAATAACAGAAAGAAACAACCCTTTTGTGTGAATGAGTGTAAATGGGGGAGGGAGGTATTTTGGGTTGGTGCACTAATTGTAAGTGTATCTTGTGTTTTTTATGTTGATTTAATAAAAAAAAAAAAAAAAAAAAAAAAAAAACGGTATCGATAATTTCCGATATTATATTTTAAAGCATTTATCGGCCGATAATTATCTAATATATATATAAATAAAATAAATTTTTGAATTTCACTGTTCATTTATTTACACATATAAATTATAAGTTATACACACACATCACACTCCTCTCTACTCATTAAGGGTGTTGGAAAAAATCGATTCGAATTCAATTTGCGATTCTCATGTTGTGCGATTCAGTATCGATTCTCATTTTTAAAATATCAATTTTTTTTAAATTGTTTTTAAATTTTTTTTAATTTTTTTTTATTTAATTTTTTTTATTTTTTTATTAATCAATCCAACAAAGCAATACACAGCAATACCATAACAATGCAACCCAATTCCAAAACCAAACCCGACCCAGCAACACTCAGAACTGCAATAAACAGAGCAATTGAGAGGAGACACAAACACCACACAGAACAAACCAAAAGTAGTGAAACGAAAATGAATATTATCAACAACAGTATCAATATTAGTTACAATTTCAACATAGCAGTGATTAAAAATCCCTCATTGACATTATCATTAGATATTTATAATATAAAAGAACAATAGTGTCACAGTGGCTTACACTTGCATCGCATCTCATAAGCTTGACAACACACTGTGTCCAATATTTTCACAAAGATAAAATAAGTCATATTTTTGGTTGATTTAATAGTTCAAACAAATGTACATTATTGCAATCAGTTGATAAAACATTGTCCTTTACAATTATAAAAGCTTTTTACAAACATCTACTACTCTGCTTGCATGTCAGCAGACTGGGGTAGATCCTGCTGAAATCTATGTATTCCATGAATAGAGAATCCTTTTGAATCGTGAAAATATCGTTTTTGAATCGTGAATCGCGTTGAATCGGAAAAAAATCGATTTATAATCGAATCGTGACCCCAATAATCGATATTGAATCGAATCGTGGGACACCAAAAGATT
>NC_084731.1:12700907-12796236 GCF_033978785.1 Entelurus aequoreus | reverse complement strand
ATTATGTGCCGCCATGGCAATGAAAACAAACAAGAGTGCACAAAAAACAGGAACTATGGAGTTAAAACTAACAGAACATAACGAAAACATGATCCGGACCACGGATCATGACACAGACAAAGCAGGGACAGGGCCCCCGCACATTCCGTCACGTATTGTGCGTACTGGGGCAGCTTTGCATAATGTGTGACCCCTCCCTTTAGAAGCAGCCTCAGCGATGTAACTAGGGAACTCCCACACTGAATAAATAGAAGAACTCGTGGACTGTTCCTCAGAGCGTAGGGTGAGACTGTAACTGAGTCTGCAGCTCCATGCGTTCTCCTCATGAGCAAAATTGATCTCTGTCTCTGCCTGATTCCTTGCTTCTTGTTCTGTTTAATAGATAGTTCGGTGCTTAAACCTGACACACCCGCGAAGGTTGAATAGCGGTAAAGACACTCTTGTGGTTTTTTTGACACTTGTCCAAATTCTGGATAGGGAGGACTACTAGTTTGAAACTCTACTACTCTAAACAGAGAAGTGACTTAGTGCATCCCCTATTTTACTTACCGTATTTTTCGGACTATAAGGCGCACTTAACATCCTTTCATTTCCTCAAAAATCGACAGCGCGCCTTATAACCTAATGTACGGCATACTTCTGGCTGGTTGTGCTTACTGACCTCGAGGCAATTTTATTTGTTATATGGTGTAATGATAAGTGTGACCAGTAGATGGATAAGAGATACGTGTATCTGTCAGTAGACCGATTTTAATTGTAGTACATGAATTTAAAAATTCATGTACTGCATGCAATTTCATATATTTTCAACTTAATCTAATATTGCAACAAATATTACATTATCAATAGCAAAATAGCAAAATGACTACTTAAATATCTGCTTGACTCATGATTTTGAAGCAACTTATCAATGAAATTGTATATGGTGAAGAAAAAAAAAAAATCGGTAAAAAAATGGTAGCTCAGTTGCCAGAATTTTACCGCAAAAACACGAGACAAAAACAATTTTAATATTCTTTTTTCATTTACGGTAATACGCCGTAAAACCAACGACTGTAGATTTGACAGTAAAATAGATGAGTTCCTATTTACATTGTAAAAAACATCTAAACAGCTGAACTTTACTCTAAAATATACATGTTTTTATTGCAGTGTACGTAAAAATACATAGCGATAAATAATTGTGTAATGAAGCAATTAAAGATGTATATATTATTCACTGTTACAAGCGGCCCTCTGAGGGCAGCCATAACTGTGATGTGGCCCCCAGTGAAAACCAGTTTGACACCCCTGCTCTAAATCGATTTGATTCAACTTACACTACCGTTCAAAAGTTTGGGGTCACCCAAACAATTTTGTGGAATAGCCTTCATTTCTAAGAACAAGAATAGACTGTCGAGTTTCAAATGAAAGTTCTCTTTTTCAGGCCATTTTCAGCGTTTAATTGACCCCACAAATGTGATGCTCCAGAAACTCAATCTGCTCAAAGGAAGGTCAGTTTTGTAGCTTCTGTAACGAGCTAAACTGTTTTCAGATGTGTGAACATGATTGCACAAGGGTTTTCTAATCATTAATTAGCCCTCTGAGCCAATAAGCAAACACATTGTACCATTAGAACACTGGAGTGATAGTTGCTGGAAATGGGCCTCTATACACCTATGTAGATATTGCACCAAAAACCAGACATTTGCAGCTAGAATAGTCATTTACCACTTTAGCAATGTATAGAGTGTATTTCTTTCAAGTTAAGACTAGTTTAAAGTTATCTTCATTGAAAATAAGGACATTTCAATGTGACCCCAAACTTTTGAACGGTAGTGTATACTTGAATATCTTCTCTTCGCCATAAACTTTTGGACAGTTTAAAGTTCCTCAAAAGTCTCAAAAGTGCGATTTGGATAAATAAGAACATGAAAGTGTACTTGTAACACATTCTTCTATCACTGCCAACCCCACGAAGCTATTGTTCCTTCAAAATGCTAAACATTACAGTAAATATGTAAGATAGTTTCTGAGACTTTGCTTTGTTTGCACAATCAGACAGGGATTTTATTGTGAAGACTGCATATATGCGCTTGGTTTTTCTGGCACACTTGACAGAAAAGTACCCGCAAATGATATTATGCCTTGTAAATTGATATTGCAATATTTAAAAGATACCAATCCATGATCGATCAAATCTATTATTTCACCCTGCCCTACTCCTCAAATCTTCCCACCCTGCATAATGTGGGTGTCAATGGAATAATTATGCGGCCAACAACGCCCGCAGTGTCAAATAAAGCACATCAGGAGGTGCAGTTGTAGATCTTGGATGTTTTCCCATGCCAGCAGGACAGAACTTGAATTAAGCAGATTGTCATCACATGCTGAAGGCTCCAACATACTCATTCAGGACCTTCGCGGAACAGAGTCTGCATTGGTGGGAGCGTAATCAGGCCGGATGTCTGCAAGGTCTGTGCACACAAAGCTCAAATTAGTGGACTATGCTTCTTGCACTCGTGTCGCACAAAACACTGATCGACCCGATTGTGGCAAATGTCATTTCACAGAAAAATTCACACCGCAGCTCTTGAAGACTGCGGACTAGGGTTTTGTACGGTATACCGGTATTAGTATAGTACCCCGATACTAATGAATCATATTCCGTACTATACCGCCTCTGAAAAGTACCGGTTCGCCGGTTTACGAGCAGAGGAGCATGTTCGGCAGCGCACACACACGGCGTACTTACAAGCAGACACAGTGTGTAGACAGAAAAGGGAGAACGGATGCATTTTGGCTTAAAAAGTCAAGATAAAGGTGAAGTTATAACACTGAAACACCCTCAGGAAGAGGTGCCTTAAGACATGGCTAGCTAGCTAGCCCCAGTCTGCAGTGTTTTAGCTACTTCTAAATCACTAATCCTCGTCTCCATGGCGACAAATAAAGTACGTTTCTTACACGTAGCATTATCACTGCAGGACGGGGAATAGCTAAACATGCTTCACTACACACTGTAACTCACAGGCATCAAAATGTAAACAAACGCCATTGGCGGATCTACACCTAACATCCACTGTAATGATACCAAGTACAGGAGCGTATCTAGTCGATACAACTATGATTACGTCAATATTTTTAGGCATCACAACATCCTCTTTCGTTTTTCCAACCCTAACCCTAACCCTAACCCCTTCCCCCAGCCCTAACCCTAACCCTAACCCCAACCCCAACCCTAACCCTAACCCTAACCCTAACCTTAAACCTAACCCTAACCCTAACCTTAACCCCTAACCCTAACCCTAACCCTAACCCCTAACCCTAACCCTAACCCTAACCCTAACCCTAACCTTAACCCTAACCCATGGGTGGACCTACACGTAACATCCACTGTAATGATACCAAGTACAGGAGCGTATCTAGTCAATACTACTATGATTATGTCAATATTTTTTGGCATCGTAACATCTTCTTTCGTTTATCTAACCCTAACCCTAACCCTAACCCCAACCCCAACCCCAACCCTAACCCTAACCCTAACCCTAACCCTGTTTTAGCTACTTCTAAATCACTAATCTTCACCTCCATGGCAACAAATAAAAGTGCGTTTCTTACAAGTGCCATTATCACTACAGGACGAGGAATAGCTAAACATGCTTCACTACACACCGTAGCTCACCGGCATCAAAATGTAAACAAACGCCATTGGTGGATCTACACCTGACATCCACTGTAATGATACAAATTACAGGAGCGTATCTAGTCGATACTACTATGATTACGTCAATATTTTTAGGCATCACAACATCTTCTTTCGTTTGTCTAACCCTAACCCTAACCCTAGCACCAACCCTAACCCTAACCCTAACCCCTTCCCTCAGCCCTAACCCTAACCCCAACCCCAACCCTAACCCTAAACCTAACCTTAAACCTAACCCCAACCCCAACCCCAACCCCAACCCTAACCCTAACCCTAACCCCTAACCCTAACCCTAACCCCTAACCCTAACCCTAACCCTAACCCTAACCCTAACCCTAACCCTAACCCTAATCCATGGGTGGATCTACACCTAACATCCACTGTAATGATACAAAGTACAGGAGCGTATGTAGTCGATACTACTATGATTACGTCAATATTTTTTGGCATCACACCTTCTTTCGTTTATCCAACCCTAACCCTAACCCTAACCCTAACCCTAACCCTAACCCTAACCCTAACCCCAACCCCAACCCCAACCCTAACCCTAACCCTAACCCTGTTTTAGCTACTTGTAAATCACTAATCCTCGTCTCCATGGCAACAAATAAAGTAAGTCTTTTACAAGTAGCATTATCACTGCAGGACGAGGAATAGCTAAACATGCTTCACTGCACACCGTAGCTCACCGGCGTCACAATGTAAACAAACGCCATTGGTGGATCTACACCTGACATCCACTGTAATGATACCAAGTACAGGAGCGTATCTAGTCGATACTACTATGATTACGTCAATATTTTTAGGCATCACAACATCTTCTTTCGTATTTCTAACCCTAACCCATAGGTGGATCTACACCTAACATCCACTGTAATGATACCAAGTACAGGAGCGTATCTACTCGGTACTACTGTGATTACGTCAATATTTTTTGGCATCACAACATCTTCTTTCATTTTTCTAACCCTAACCCCAAACCTAACCCTAACCCCAACCCTAACACTAACCCTAACCCCTAACCCCTAAACCCTAACCCTAACCCTAACCCTAACCCTAACCCTAAACCCTAACCCTAACCCTAACCCAAACCTAACCCTAACCCTAACCCTAACCCCAACCCCAACTCCAACCCTAACCCTAACCCTAACCCTAAATCACTAATCCTCACCTCCATGGCAACAAATAAAGTACGTTTCTTGGAAGTAGCATTATCACTGCAGGACGAGGAATAGCCAAACGTGCTTCACTACACACCGTATCTCACCGGCATCAAAATGTAAACAAACGCCATGGGTGGATCTACACCTGACATCCACTGTAATGATACCAAGTACAGGAGCGTATCTAGTCGATACTACTATGATTACGTCGATATTTTTTGGCATCACAACATCTTCTTTCGTTTTTTTAACCTTAACCCTAACCCTAACCCTAACCCTAACCACAAACCTAACCCTAACCCTAACCCCAAACACAACCCTATCCCAACTAACCCTTGGCATCACAACATCTTCTTTTGTTTTTGTGACCCTAACCCTAATCCTAACCCATTATCACTACAGGACGAGGAATAGCTAAACATGCTTCACTACACACCGTAGCTCACTGGCATCAAAATGTAAACAAACGCCATTGGCAGATCTACACCTGACATCCACTGTAATGATACCAATTACAGGAGCATATCTAGTCGATACTACTATGATTATGACAATATTTTTAGGCATCACAACATCTTCTTTCGTATTTCTAACCCTAACCCCAACCTAACCCTAAACCTAACGCATAGGTGGATCTACACCTAACATCCACTGTAATGATACCAAGTACAGGAGCGTATCTAGTCAATACTACTATGATTACGTCAATATTTTTGGCATCACATCTTCTTTCGTTTTTCTAACCTAACCCGAACCCTATCCCTAACCCTAATCCTAATCCTAACCCTAACCCTAACCCTAACCCTAACCCTAACCCTAACTCTAACTCTAACTCTAACTCTAATCCTAACCCTAACCCTAACCCAACCCTAACTCTAACCCTAACACTAACCCTCGGCATCACAACATCTTCTTTCGTTTTTCTAACCTAACCCGAACCCTAAACCTAACCCTAATCCTAATCCTAACCCTAACCCTAACCCTAACCCTAACTCTAATCCTAACCCTAACCCCAACCCCAACCCCAACTCTAACACTAACACTAACCCTCGGCATCACATCTTCTTTTGTTTTTCTAACCTAACCCTAACCTCAAACCCAACCCCAACCCTAACCCTAACCCTAACCCTAATACCTACCCATAAACCCAACCCCAAACCTAAGCCTAACCCTAACCCTAACCCTAACCATAACCCAAACCCAACCCTAACCCTAACCCTAACCCTAACCCTAACCACAAATCTAACCCTAACCCTAACCCTAACCAATTATTTTTCTTTATGCCTAACCCTAGCCCTAACTCTAAACTTAACCCTAACTCTAACCCTAACCCTAACCCTAACCCTAACCCTAACCCTAACCCCAACCCCAACCCTAACCCTAACCCTAACCCTAACCCTAACCCTAACCCAACCCCAACTCTAACCCTAACCCTAACCCTAACCCTAACTCTAAACCTAACCCTAACCCTAACCAACTCACTTTCTTTATGCCTAACCCTAACCCTAACCCCAACCCCAACCCTAGCCCTAACCCTAACTCTAACCAATTATTTTTCTTTATGCCTAAACCTAACCCTAATCCTCACCCTAACCTTATTCATATTATGTTTATAAACTCAGTAAATATGTCCCTGGACACATGAGGACTTTGATTATGACCAATGTATGATCCTGTAACGACTTGGTATCAGATTGATACCCTCATTAACCCCTAACCCTAACCCAACCTTATCATCCAAAACTAATGTAAAGTATCAAAGAAGAGAAGAATAAGTGATTATTACATTTTAACAGAAGTGTAGAAAGAACATGTTAAAAGAGAAAGTAAGCAGATTTTAACAGTAAATGAACAAGTAGATTAATAATTCATTTTCTACCACTTGTCCCTAATAATGTGTACAAAGTAATAGGTGTATAAATGACACAATATGTTACTGCATACGTCAGCAGACTAATTAGGAGTCTTTGTTTGTTTACTTACTACTAAAAGACAAGTTGTCTAGTATGTTCACTATTTTATTTCAGGACTTAACTGCAATAATAAACATATGTTTAATGCAGTGTTTTTCAACCTTTTTTGAGCAAATGCACATTTTTTGCTTTGAAAAAATCCGGAGGCACACCACCAGCAGAAATCATTAAAAAACAAAACTCAATTGATAGTAAAAAGTCTTCACAATTGTTGAATATGACTTCAAAGCATAACCAACCATGCATCACTATAGCTCTTGTCTCAAAGTAGGTGTACTGTCACCACCTGTCACATCACACCATGAGTTATGTGTTTCCTGCTGTTTTCCTGTGTGTAGTGTTTTAGTTCTTGTCTTGCGCTCCTATTTTGGTGTCTTTTCCTGTTTTTTTTGGTATTTTCCTGTAGCAGTTTCATGTCTTCCTTTGAGCGATATTTCCCGCATCTACTTTATTTTAGTAATCAAGAATATTTCAGTTGTTTTTATCCTTCTTTGTGGACACATTGTTGATTGTTATGTCATGTTCGGGTGTACATTGCGGACGGCGTCTTTGCTCCAGAGTAAGTCTTTGCTGTCGTCCAGCATTCTGTTTTTGTTTACTTCGTAGCCAGTTCAGTTTTAGTTTCATTCTGCATAGCCTTCCCTAAGCTTCAATGCCTTTTCTTAGGGGCACTCACCTTTTGTTTATTTTTGGTTTAAGCATTAGACACCTTTTTACCTGCACTCTGCCTCCCGCTGTTTCCGACATCTACAAAGCAATTAGCTACCGGCTGCCACCTACTGATATGGAAGAGTATTACACGGTTACTCTGCCGAGCTACAGACAGCACCGACACTCAACAACAACACATCATTTGCAGACTATAATTACTGGTTTGCAAAAAATATTTTTAACCCAACTAGGTAAAATTTGATAATCTCCCACGGCACACCAGACTGTATCGGCACAGTGGTTGAAAAACACTGGTTTAATGCACCCTAAGATTTTTGTTAAAATAAAGCCAATAATTCCATTTTTTGTGGTCCCCTTTATTTAGAAAGTACCGAAAAGTATCAACATAATTTAAAATGTGGGTATCGGGACAACACTACTACGGACATTCCGCACGGAGTCTGTTCCTTCCACCGTACACCTTTAGTTGGTAGCGCAAACCAAAGAAGATAAAGAAGAAGACGTGATTGTGGATCTTTTTGAAGTAATGTTGTAGGTCTGTCACAGAGATATTATTGGCAGCGGGCGGTACCATGTCTTGGAGCGAGATGTGAAAGTTTAGAGTGATATCCAGCCTGGCGGGAATTTTCCAACCCTATCGGGACTTGGAATCGGGGTTAACCTCCATAGCTGTCACCTTCATCTAACCACCACCCCCCCAGCTGCTCCTGCCAGACACTTCCAGTTTCAGTTTGCAGCACAAGTTTGCCAAAGTGCACTGTGATCAAAGTCATGTCGTCTTTGCTTGGGCGGTGTGCGGCGCATGATAACGGAGGGTCGGTGCATTGTGGGCAATGTTGTTTACCCCCGGTCGACGGGCGGGGGACCGGCTGCTGCGTTCCTCCTCTGGAATTGTAATTAAAAGGGAATAATTATTTCTCGGCGGCCTTTGTGCAAACAAACAAACAGACAGCTTTCTCTTCTTTTTGCGGTCCCAGCGAAGGCCCGGAGTGGAAACCCCCCCTGGTGGTTGTTTCAGTGGCTGACTGAGGCTGACACTTCTTGGGTTGATTATCTTTGTCTCCAGCCTTGGCCCCTTCATCCCCACTCTGCTTTCACTGGCACTGGCCTATCCCCGCCATCGCTCTGTTCCGCACTCCACTTTGGTTGACACATGAAAGATGAGAGAGCGGAGAGACCCCCACCACGGGGCCCCGATTGCACCTTTTGCTCCCAAAACTTTCCTGACCCAATTATTGCCAAATTAAATTGGACAGACTACATCAATAATACATTTCCTGGGCTGGTGTGGTTACTTTGGCCAAGTGTTGGAGGCCCTCTGGTGCCTTAACTGCCATTCTAACTTAACTTAACTTAACTTTGAGCATTTTCTATTCAGGCTCCAGTACTCTGGAATGCCCTCCCGGTAACAGTTAGAGATGCTAACTCAGTAGAAGCATTTAAGTCCCATCTTAAAACTCATTTGTATACTCTAGCCTTTAAATAGAACCCCCTTTTAGACCAGTTGATCTGCCGTTTCTTTTCTCACACTATTATGTTAGATCCACTATGGACTGGACTCTCACTATTATGTTAGATCCACTATTGACTGGACTCACACTATTATGTTAGATCCACTATGGACTGGACTCTCACACTATTATGTTAGATCCACTATGGACTAGACTCTCACACTATTATGTTAGATCCACTATGGACTGGACTCTCACACTATTATGTTAGATCCACTATGGACTGGACTCCCACACTATTATGTGATATCCACTATGGACTGGACTTTCACAATATCATTTTAGATCCACTATGGACTTAACTCCCACTAATATGTTAGATCCACTATGGACTGGACTCTCTCACTATTATGTTAGATCCACTATGGACTGGACTCCCACTATTATGTTAGATCCACTATGGACTGGACTCTCACAATATTATGTTAGATCCACTATGGACTTGACTCCCACTAATATGTTAGATCCACTATGAACTGGACTCTCACACTATTATGTTAGATCCACTATGGACTGGACTCTCACACTATTATGTTAGATCCACTATGGACTGGACTCTCACACTATTATGTTAGATCCACTATGAACTGGACTCTCACACTATTATGTTAGATCCACTATGGACTGGACTCTCACAATATTATGTTAGATCCATTTTGGACTGGACTCACACTATTATGTTGGATCCACTATGGACTGGACTCTCACTATTATGTTAGGTCCACTATGGACTGGACTCTCACTATTATGTTAGATCCACTATGGACTGGACTCTCACTATTATGTTAGATCCACTATGGACTGGACTCTCACTATTATGTTAGATCCACTATGGACTGGACTCTCACTATTATGTTAGATCCACTATGGACTGGACTCTCACACTATTATCTTAGATCCACTATGGACTGGACTCTCACACTATTATGTTAGATCCACTATGGACTGGACTGTCACACTATTATCTTAGATCCACTATGGACTGGACTCTCACACTATTATGTTAGATCCACTATGGACTGGACTCTCACACTATTATGTTAGATCCACTATGGACTGGACTCTCACTATTATGTTAGATCCACTATGGACTGGACTCTCACTATTATGTTAGATCCACTATGGACTGGACTCTCACTATTATGTTAGATCCACTATGGACTGGACTCTCACTATTATGTTAGATCCACTATGGACTGGACTCTCACTATTATGTTAGATCCACTATGGACTGGACTCTCACTATTATGTTAGATCCACTATGGACTGGACTCTCACTAGTATGTTAGATCCACTATGGACTGGACTCTCACTATTATGTTAGATCCACTATGGACTGGACTCTCACTAGTATGTTAGATCCACTATGGACTGGACTCTCACTATTATGTTAGATCCACTATGGACTGGACTCTCACTATTATGTTAGATCCACTATGGACTGGACTCTCACTATTATGTTAGATCCACTATGGACTGGACTCTCACTAGTATGTTAGATCCACTATGGACTGGACTCTCACTATTATGTTAGATCCACTATGGACTGGACTCTCACTATTATGTTAGATCCACTATGGACTGGACTCTCACTAGTATGTTAGATCCACTATGGACTGGACTCTCACTATTATGTTAGATCCACTATGGACTGGACTCTCACTATTATGTTAGATCCACTATGGACTGGACTCTCACACTAATTTTACTAGTGCGACTTATACTCAAAAAAATACGGTACTCAAATATTTGAGTTTATGAACTCCAAAAATATGATTGCATCACTTTTTTGGAGTTCTGCTTACTTATTCGGGTTTACAGTGAGCGTGGCCCCAGTGGCATAATTGATTAGTTATGGTGATGAGTTTGAACGGCCCTTGTAGTGAACGTCACGTGTTGTGGAGGAGAGTCGAGGAGCGCAGATCCAAAGCACACGTCAAGCAGAGGAGGAAAGTGAAGGTCAGGAGAGTTTTGGCACACTGATGGCGAAGCTAATTAAAAGCTTTACACTTTTGGAATTAAGTAAGAATGTGAGCGACTTAAAACTGGAGAAGATTTGCGGTTAATTAACGGATCAGACGTTTTATAGTAATTAGGAGTTGTAGTAGAATCTCAAGTATCACTTGCAGAACATGTCTTGCAGTCTCCTTTGGCTTTTTATTTTCAATAATTCTACACACTTGGCCTCTATTGCAGCTAGGGGTGTCGCCACAACTGTAATAATAGATTGTATTTTTAAAAAAGCACTTTACATTGAGTAAACAACCTCAAAGTGCTACAGTGTATAAAAAAATAAAATTAAAAATAACAAAAATAAAAATAAAAATACAAATATAATTAAAAAAAATAAAAACTAGAACAGCCGAATAAGTAAAACTAGTATTCATATATCTAAAAAAAGGCTTTTAAAAAAAAAAAAAAAAAAGGGGGTTTAAGCCTTTTTTAAAAGCATTCACAGTCTGTGGTACCCTCAGGTGGTCAGGGAGAGCGTTCCACAGACTGGGAGCGGCAGAGCAGAAAGCCCGGTCCCCCATTGTCAGTAGCTGTGTATTATTTTGTTTAATACACTGTAGCACTTTGAGGTTGTGTACTCAATGTAAAGTGTGTTTTACAAATAAAATGTATTATTATTATTATTATTATTTTATTTAAGGGCAAACTTGCAATAATAAACATATGTTTTTTGTAATGTTTTTTTATAAAATAAAGCCAATATTTATAGATGTCCGATAATATCGGTCTGCCGATATTATCGGCCGATAAATGCGTTAAAATGTAATATCGGAAATTATCGATATCGGTTTTTTTTATTATCAGTATCGTTTTTTTTTTTTTTTTTTTTTTTTATTAAATCCACATAAAAAACACAAGATACACTTACAATTAGTGCACCAACCCCCCAAAAAAACCTCCCCCATTTACACTCATTCACACTCATTCACACAAAAGGGTTTTTTATTTCTGTTTTTAATATTCTGGTTCCTACATTATATATCAATATATATCAATACAGTCTGCAAGGGATACAGTCCGTAAGCACACATGATTGTGCGTGCTGCTGCTCCACTAATAGTACTAACCTTTAACAGTTAATTTTACACATTTTCATTAATTATTAGTTTCTATGTAACTGTTTTTATATTGTTTTACTTTCTTTTTTATTCAAGAAAATGTTTTTAATTTATTTATCTTATTTTATTTGATTCATTTTTTTAAAAAAGTACCTTATCTTCACCATACCTGGTTGTCCAAATTAGGCATAATAATGTGTTAATTCCACGACTGTATATATCGGTTGATATCGGTATCGGTTGATATCGGTATCGGTAATTAAAGAGTTGGACAATATCGGCATATCGGATATCTGCAAAAAGCCATTATCGGACATCCCTACCAATAATGCAATTTTTAGTGGTCCCCTTTATTTAGAAAAGTACCGAAAACATTATAAATGGACATTATAAAAAAAAAAAGAAAAAAAAAAGGAGTTTTAAGCCTTTTTTAAAAGCATTCACAGTCTGTGGTGCCCTCAGGTGGTCAGGGAGAGCGTTCCACAGACTGGAAGCGGCAGAGCAGAAAGCCCGGTCCCCCATTGTCAGTAGCTGTGTATTATTTTGTTTAATACACTGTAGCACTTTGATGTTGTGTACTCAATGTAAAGTGTGTTTTACAAATAAAATGTATTATTATTATTATTATTAATTTATTTAAAGGCAAACTTGCAATAATAAACATATGTTTAATGTACCCTAAGATTTTTTTTTATAAAATAAAGCCAATAATTATAGATGTCCGATAATATCGGTCTGCCGATATTATCGGCCGATAAATGCGTTAAAATGTAATATCGGAAATTATCGGTATCGTTTTTTTTATTATCAGTATCGTTTTTTTTTGTTTTTTTTTAATTAAATCCACATAAAAAACACAAGATACACTTACAATTAGTGCACCAACCCCAAAAAAACCTCCCTCCCCCATTTACACTCTTTCACACAAAAGGGTTGTTTCTTTCTGTTATTAATATTCTGCTTCCTACATTATATATCAATATATATCAATACAGTCTGCAAGGGATACAGTCCGTAAGCACACATGATTGTGCGTGCTGCTGGTCCACTAATAATACTAACCTTTAACAGTTAATTTTACAAATGTTCATTCATTACTAGTTTCTATGTAACTGTTTTTATATTGTTTTACTTTCTTTTTTATTCAAGAAAATGTTTTTAATTTATTTATCTTATTTTATTTTATTCATTTTTTTAAAAAAGTACCTTATCTTCACCATACCTGGTTGTCCAAATTAGGCATAATAATGTGTTAATTCCACGACTGTATATATCGGTTGATATCGGTATCGGTTGATATCGGTATCGGTAATTAAAGAGTTGGACAATATCGGCATATCGGATATCGGCAAAAAGCCATTATCGGACATCCTTACCAATAATGCAATTTTTAGTGGTCCCCTTTATTTAGAAAAGTACCGAAAACATTATAAATGGACATTATAAAAAAAAAAGAAAAAAAAGAAAAAAAAATAAAAATAAAAAAAATAAAAAAATAAAATAAAGAAAAAAAGAAAAAAAAAGAAGAAAAGTACCGAAAAGTATTGAAATAATTTTGGTACCAGTAACAAAATATTGGTATTGAGACAGCACTACTTTGTACCAAAGCACATAGGGAACCTGAGCACTGGCACCCGTCTTCTGCCTGGAATGAATTCAGTTCCTCGCTGAGGTTCCACGTAAACTTGGAGGTACAAGATGTTCCAAGTCGTCAAATCAGAGTCAGGTTGAAAGGCGGCTCAGACAGAAGGAGCGAGGAGGAGAGATTCTGGGCGCCGTATGTAAAGGAGGCGAGATCAACCGTGCAGCCTTGTCATAGCCCCTGGCCAAAAAACTGCAGATGTAACAAAGACCGGCCCTGACGATTGTCAAGAGGCACGGATAATGATAGCTTTGCATGTATGGTACAAGGCAAACATCAAGGCCGCGCACATGGCAGCGCACCGCTTTAAAGGCTGCGGCGTGAGAGGGGCCCCCGGGAGCCACGATGGCCCTGATGATGCCCCTAGTGGCTCACCGTCTGATGGCAGCGGCAGGTAGCCAAGCAAATTGAAGACCGTGTCGGCTTTTGTGTTCTGACTCCCAACTTTTTTTTGTTTTGTGTGTGATCCTGTAGTCCTGAGCATGCCGACTCTATGAGTGGACGCAGTGTGATGATACCACAGACTAGGGATGGTTTTGATTGAGCGATTGAAACTTTTATTAGTAGATTACACAGTACAGTATGTATTCCGTACAATTGACCGCTAAATGGTAACACCCGAATACGTCTTTCAACTGCAAAAACTGAAATCTAAGTAAGATGAAATATGTCAAATAAGGGTGATATTTGCTTATTTTCTGTCTGATAAGATCATTCTTCTCACTAAGCAGATTTGATGTTAGAGTGTTTTACTTGTTTTAAGGGTTTTGCTCCTAAATGATCTCAGTAAGATATTACAGCTTGTTGCTGAGATTTGATGAGCTATATTGAGTAAAACATGCTTGAAACTAGAATATCAACTGTTGCAAAGCTGTGTCATCAACACTCACAAGTATAAAACTACTTTTTTAAAGTCATCATTTCTTATTTCAAGCATGAAAAAAAAAAAATCATGATTTTGACACAATTGTGTCTCATAATTAAAACAGATGACAGCCAAATGGACTTTGCTGTTTTATTTTCAATGAAACAATAGAAAACACATACTCATATAGTAGTACAGTTGGCACAGTACAGTAAACTGACAGTTAATATTTAAACATTTAACATGTGACATTTCTAACAATTTTGAACGGAAATAGTTCATGCACATTCAGATGAATTCTTCAAAATTGAAATTAAATGTTTTTTATGTGCACTAATTGACTGAAAGAGCACGCACTTGACGCGATTATGTCATGTTATCGATAGAAAAATGCATTTTTAGACAATATGATTTGCCTGAGCGGCTAGGAGACTCCGAGAGTAACAACACTGCAAAAACTGAAATGTAAGTAAGATGAAATATCTCAAATAAGGGTGATATTTGCTTATATTCTGTCTGATAAGATAATTCTTCTCACTAAGCAGATTTTATGTTAGAGTGTTTTACTTGTTTTGAGGGTTTTGGTCCTAAATGATCTCAGTAAGATATTACAGCTTGTTGCTGAGATTTGATGACCTATATTGAGTAAAACATGCTTGAAACTAGAATATCAACTGTTGCAAAGCTGTGTCATCAACACTCACAAGTATAAAACTACTTTTTTAAAGTCATCATTTCTTATTTCAAGCATGAAATTAAAAAAAAATCACGACTTTGACACAATTGTGTCTCATAATTAAAACAGATGACAGCCAAATGGACTTTGCTGTTTTATTTTCAATGAAACAATAGAAATTAAAGCTGCAAGCAGCGTTGGTCGGGCCCGCATATTTGGCTGGTGCTAGTCCTAAGTGTCCCAATACTTTTGTCCAGTGGTAGTCCTGAGTGAGACCTAAATAGAGGTTTTTGTTTCATGTCTCTAAGACGTTCCAACCGGAAGTTACAAGCAGTTTTGTCTGTGTTTTCCTCCGAGGAACAGTTTTGTCTGTGTTTTATTCCTAGGGGGCGCTAGAGCGCAATTTTGAGTTTTGGGGTTCGTTTTTTTTCATTAGATCACAATTTCCGCCAGTCCTGATGTGTGTAAAAAGTTTGGTAAGTTTTGAAGTATTTTAAGGGGGTCAAATTAAAGCTCAAAGAGGCAAAAATGAGTGTTTTTATGAAACTTTTGTTTTGAAGGGGTGATTGCCAACTTCCTGTTGATTTTTGCTGAAGGATGTCAGTGTTTGAAATCTAGCTCTAAGTTAGACCTACATAGAGGTTTTTGTTGTCTCTACGACATTCGTACTGGGAGTTACAGGCAGTTTTCTTCCTAGAAGGCGCTAGAGCGCAATTTTGATTTTTGGGGTTTGGTTTTTTTGACTAAAGAGTTTTGTTCGCGTTTTTTTATGTGTGTGTCAAATTTGGTGAGTTTTGAAGCATGTTAAGGGGGGAAAAGTAGTGCGCAAAGCTGCGGAAAAATAATAATAATAATAAACCTTACAATAACAATAGGTCCTTTCGTCCCATTGCAAAATGACTCCCTTTGGGATTCCTTTGACAATGGGCCTTGCGGGCCCTAAACACATACTCATATAGTAGTACAGTTGGCACAGTACAGTAAACTGACAGTTAATATTTAAACATTTAACAATAAACATTTCAAAATATTTTGAACAGAAATAGTTCATGCACATTCAGATGAATTCTTCAAAATTAAAATTAAATGTGTTTTTTTCCAGGGGCCGGGCTGTATATATGCGCACTAATTGACTGAAAGAGCATGCACTTGGCGTGATGATGTCATGTTATCCATGGAAAAATGCATTTTTAGACAATATGATTTGCCTGAGCGGCTAGGAGACCCCGAGAGTAACAAGCGCTTGCCTTGTTGCCTTTCCATTAAGAACAATAAATTAGTTTTTAGTATAAGTTTGCTGGTTTCAAGAAATGTAATGTAGAGTGCATATCATTATGTCAAGATAATGGCACTAGCATTTACTTCATTTAAGAATATTTTTCCACATATTGAGCAAAAAGGTCTTTTTTTTTGTATTTTCTACCAATAAAAGTGCACTTGTTATTAGTGAGAATATACTTATTTTAAGGTGTTTTTGGGTTCATTGAGGTTAGCTAATTTTACTTGTTTTGGAAAGTCTTGACAAGCCAAATTTTCTTGTTCTATTGCAGGGGTGTCCAAAGTGCGGCCCACAGGTCATTTTTTAACGGCCCCACGGCACATTTTAAAAATACAGTTGAAAAAAATTAAAAACATAAAAAGTGGTTTAAAAGAGCAAACAGGTGAAATGTAACAAGAACATGTTGCAATGTTTACTCTACTTTCTTTAAAAAATAATAGTGAATCGAAATCAATGTCATTATGAACTATTGACCTATTCAAGGCTCCAATTACGTCACATTAAATATTCCACTTTGAGATATTTTTTGGGGCAAATGTTGCATAGTTTGTGTTTAAAAACTGAGCTGTTTTTTTTTAAAAGAAGGGCCTAAAACGAACAAACAAAAAAACATAAACAACAATAAAACGTTTATTGACGGATAGAGACTTTTGTGTTAAATTTAAACAGTAAAAAAAATGTATAATTTATTTTGTAACACTTTAATGAGTAGGACCCTTTTGGATCCCCAATAATTTTTAATGTGATTTGTTTTTAAGTGTCATTGCTCAAAAAATAATAATGAATTAAAATCAATGGTGTTATGAGTTATTGACCTTTTTAAGGCTCCAATTATTATATCATCTCAAATATTCCACTTAAAAATTTTATTGGGGGAAAATATTGCATATTTTGTGTTTTTTCCATTAAAAAAAAGGGGTGTTCTTTGACAAAAAGAGCATACAACTTAAATCTTTAAAAACGTTATATTGACAGATAGACCTGATGTTGATCTACAGCAGGGGTAGGGAACCTATGGCTCTAGAGCCAGATGTGGCTCTTTTGATGACTGCATCTGGCTCTCAGATAAATCTTGGCTGAGATTGCTTAACACGATAAGTAATGAATAATTCCGTGTTAAAAATAACGTTCAAAAATATAAAACATTCTCTTGCATTTTAATCCATCCATCCGTTTCTACCGCACCTGTTCAAGAAGTCGCATTAATGGTAAGAAGTATTTGATTTATTATTGGTTAGCTTCAGAATAACAATGTTATTCAAACAAATAAGAGACTTATTATATTCTAAAGATGTTGGTCTTACTTAAAAATGCACGCATTTAGTTGTATTCAGTGTTAAAAAATATTATATGGCTCTCACGGAAATACATTTTAAAATATTTGGTTTTCATGGCTCTCTCAGCCAATAAGGTTACCGACCCCTGATCTAGAGATTTAAAACTTGAATAATAATAAAAATAATATTACTGAATTATGACACATTTTTTATATTTTTTTGACCAAAACCCTTTGGGGTCCCCGGGATCAAGCCTGAGTGGAGGCCTAAATGCATATTTTTTTTATACCATCCATCCATCCATCTTCTTCCACTTATCCGAGGTCGGGTCGCGGGGGCAGCAGCTTAAGCAGGGAAGCCCAGACTTCCCTCTCCCCTAGCTCCTCCCGGGGGATCCCGAGGCGTTCCCAGGCCAGCCGGGAGACATAGTCTTCCCAACGTGTCCTGGGTCTTCCCTGTGGCCTCCTACCGGTCGGACGTGCCCTAAACACCTCCCGAGGGAGGCGTTCGGGTGGCATCCTGACCAGATGCCCGAACCACCTCATCTGGCTCCTCTCGATGTGGAGGAGCAGCGGCTTTACTTTGAGCTCCCCCCGGATGACAGAGCTTCTTACCCTATCTCTAAGGGAGAGCCCCGCCACCTGGCGGAGGAAACTCATTTCGGCCGCTTGTACCTGTGATTTTGTCCTTTCGGTCATAACCCAAAGCTCATGACCATAGGTGAGGATGGGAACGTAGATCGACCGGTAAATTGAGAGCTTTGCCTTCCGGCTCAGCTCCTTCTTCACCACAACGGATCGATACAGCGTCCGCTTTACTGAAGACGCCGCACCGATCCGCCTGTCGATCTCACCATCCACTCTTCCCTCACTCGTGAACAAGACTCCGAGGTACTTCAACTCCTCCACTTGGGGCAGGGTCTCCTCCGCAACCCGGAGATGGCACTCCACACTTTTCCGGGCGAGAACCATGGACTCGGACTTGGAGGTGCTGATTCTCATCCCAGTCGCTTCACACTCAGCTGCGAACCGATCCAGCGAGAGCTGAAGATCCTGGCCAGATGAAGCCATCAGGACCACATCATCTGCAAAAAGCAGAGACCTAATCCTGCAGCCACCAAACCAGATCCCCTCAACGCCTTGACTGCGCCTAGAAATTCTGTCCATAAAAGTTCAGAACAGAATGGGTGACAAAGGGCAGCCTTGGCGGAGTCCAACCCTCACTGGAAACGTGTCCGACTTACTGCCGGCAATGCGGACCAAACTCTGGCACTGATCATACAGGGAGCGGACCGCCACAATCAGACAGTCCGATACCCCATACTCTCTGAGCACTCCCCACAGGACTTCCCGAGGGACACGGTCGAATGCCTTCTCCAAGTCCACAAAACACATGTAGACTGGTTGGGCAAACTCCCATGCACCCTCAAGGACCCTGCCGAGAGTATAGAGCTGGTCCACAGTTCCACGACCAGGACGAAAACCACACTGTTCCTCCTGAATCCGAGGTTCGACTATCCGGCGTAGCCTCCTCTCCAGCACACCTGAATAGACCTTACCGGTCATTTTTTTTATACATATATTGTATTGGTTTTTAAAATAAATGGCCCCTGCTAGCGTTGATTTTTCAGTGTGCGGCCCTCAGTGGAAAAAGTTTGGACACCCCTGTTCTATTGGCAGATAATTTCCCTCAGTTCAAGTAAAATACCCCTCATTTTTGTATTTTTTTTTGTTCTTGTTTTTGAACACTGACTTTTTGCAGTGTACTGCTTCTAAAATGATTATGCTCTATGTTCTGTTTTAGCGCCCACATTCACTGAAACTCATTGAAGTCATTATATACAAAAAAAGTTGTATAACTAAATAAGATGAACCCCGTCTTTGACATGCAGCAATGACGCTGGTAATCAGTGTTAAAAATAACGTTCAAAAATATAAAACATTCTCTCGCATTTTAATCCATCCATCCGTTTCTACCGCACCTGTTCAAGAAGTCGCATTAATGGTAAGAAGTGAAGTGAAGTGAATTATATTTATATAGCGCTTTTTCTCTAGTGACTCAAAGCGCTTTACATAGTGAAACCCAATATCTAAATTATATTCAAACCAGTGTGGGTGGCACTGGGAGCAAGTGGGTAAAGTGTCTTGCCCAAGGACACAACAGCAGTGACTAGGTTGGCGGAAGCTGGGATCGAACCTGGAACCCTCAAGTTGCTGGCACGGCCACTCTGCCAACCGAGCTATACCCCCCAAGAAGTATTTGATTTATTATTGGTTAGCTTCAGAATAACAATTTTATTCAAACGAATAAGAGACTTATTATACTCTAAAGATGTTGGTCTTACTTAAAAATGCACGCATTTAGTTGTATTCAGTGTTAAAAAATATTATATGGCTCTCACGGAAATACATTTTAAAATATTTAGTTTTCATGGCTCTCTCAGCCAATAAGGTTACCGACCCCTGATCTAGAGATTTAAAACTTGAATAACAATAAAAATAATATTATTAAGATTTAGATTTAGATTTAGATTCAAGATTTAGATTTATTATTTAGCACTCACATTTAGATTTAGATATAGATTCAATATTTAGATTGAAGATTTAGGTTGAGATTTAACATATAGGTTTGAATTTAAGATTTAGGTTTAGATATAACATTTAGTGCTCACATTTAGATTTAGATTTAGATTTAAGATTTATATTTAGATTTAGATTCAAGATTTAGATTTAATATTTAGCACTCACATTTAGATTTAGATATAGATTTAAGATTTAGATTTAACATTTAGGTTTAGATTTAAGTTTTAGGTATTGATTTAACATTTAGGTTTAGATTTAACATTTAGAGCTCACATCTAGATATAGATTTAGATTTAACATTTAGGTTTAGAGTTAAGATTTAGCACTCACATTTAGATTTAGATTTAGATTTAAGTGCTAAACAGGCTTGTAGGGATGAAATAATATATATTTATATTTGGTTTTCATGGCTCTCTCAGCCAATAAGGTTACCGACCCCTGATCTAGAGATTTAAAACTTGAATAACAATGAAAATAATATTATTAAGATTTAGATTTAGATTTAGATTCAAGATTTAGATTTATTATTTAGCACTCACATTTAGATTTAGATATAGATTCAATATTTAGATTGAAGATTTAGGTTGAGATTTAACATATAGGTTTGGATTTAAGATTTAGGTTTAGATATAACATTTAGTGCTCACATTTAGATTTAGATTCAGATTTAAGAATTAGATTTAGATTTAGATTCAAGATTCAGATTTAATATTTAGCACTCACATTTAGATTTAGATATAGATTTAAGATTTAGATTTAACATTTAGGTTTAGATTTAAGTTTTAGGTATTGATTTAACATTTAGGTTTAGATTTAACATTTAGAGCTCACATCTAGATATAGATTTAGATTTAACATTTAGGTTTAGAGTTAAGATTTAGCACTCACATTTAGGTTTAGATTTAGATTTAAGTGCTAAACAGGCTTGTAGGGATGAAATAATATATATTTATATTTGGTTTTCATGGCTCTCTCAGCCAATAAGGTTACCGACCCCTGATCTAGAGATTTAAAACTTGAATAACAATAAAAATAATATTATTAAGATTTAGATTTAGATTTAGATTCAAGATTTAGATTTATTATTTAGCACTCACAATTAGATTTAGATATAGATTCAATATTTAGATTGAAGATTTAGGTTGAGATTTAACATATAGGTTTGGATTTAAGATTTAGGTTTAGATATAACATTTAGTGCTCACATTTAGATTTAGATTTAGATTTAAGATTTAGATTTAGATTTAGATTCAAGATTCAGATTTAATATTTAGCACTCACATTTAGATTTAGATATAGATTTAAGATTTAGATTTAACATTTAGGTTTAGATTTAAGTTTTAGGTATTGATTTAACATTTAGGTTTAGATTTAACATTTAGAGCTCACATCTAGATATAGATTTAGATTTAACATTTAGGTTTAGAGTTAAGATTTAGCACTCACATTTAGATTTAGATTTAGATTTAAGTGCTAAACAGGCTTGTAGGGATGAAATAATATATATTTATATTTGGTTTTCATGGCTCTCTCAGCCAATAAGGTTACCGACCCCTGATCTAGAGATTTAAAACTTGAATAATAATAAAAATAATATTACTGAATTATGACACATTTTTTATATTTTTTTGACCAAAACCCTTTGGGGTCCCTGGGATCAAGCCTGAGTGGAGGCCTACATGTATATTTTTTTATACGTATATTGTATTGGTTTTTGAAATAAATGGCCCCCGCTTGCTTTGATTTTTCAGTGTGCGGCCCTCAGTAAAAAAAGTAGTATAACTAAATAACATGAAACCCGTCTTTGACATGCAGCAATGACACTCTGCCTCTGGTTGTCTTCTATGTTCCACTGCATTAATAAATGGAGTTTGACAGGGTTTGTGCAGAATGAAATACATTTTCTTGCACATTTGGCCCAATAAGTTGGCTGTCTTCACGGTCAGTGCATATCCTGTGATATCATCGACTGCAGGGGCAATTAATGAAATGATGATAGAGCGCTGGATCCAGTTCAGGCGAGCGTGCAACATTTCCCCTCTGAGTATTTACGTCTTGATTCGGGGTGTATTCTGGTAAAGACTGCAACTTTTCACTTGGCGGGACTCCTCTTAATGACCGTCGGCTGCCAAATGTTCCTCACACGCCATAAATAGCATTTTTTTTTTCTTCTCAAAAACGAGAAGTAACCAACAACCCGAAACTTTCTTCTGCGTCCAATCCAATTACGGCTACTTTAAAAAGTTCACCAGTAATTGCCAGACGCTGCACTTTTTGGGTGAAGGGCAAACAAAAAGAGTGTTTGAAATACTGAGAAGAAGAAAACAAGATTTGCTCGTGGCTGTCTGGGGATGGGGCACTATAGCGTGTGACCTCTTAGAGTAAACAATCCGATCCGGTCCGTTTGCCTGCAGCTACTTGTTTTCTATCACATTTCAAAAGAAAGGGGTTGCCAGATGATAATGATCCCGCATCAAACTTCTTGACACGCTTCTTCTTTTTCCCACCAATTAAAAACATGGAGAAGTGTAAGTCATAGATCACTAGTTTACATGCATGAGTGAAAATATTTTAAACGCTAAACTTCCTAAAAAAACCCCAACAACGCTCGAACGACATTAAACTCAAACGATACCATTAAAGATGGACACAAAAACGTGTTTCCTGTGGAATCACCAAACGACCGACTATGATCTTGAAACTTTAAAAGAAAAAGAAGTATTATTTATTTATTCAAATGAACATTTTATCTGAATCCAAAAAATGGAACAAAAGGCTACATAAAGATTTCTGGATTACTTTTGGATTGAACATTTAGCGCTCACATTTAGGTTTAGATTTAAGTTTTAGGTATTGATTTAAGATTTAGGTTTATATTTAACATTTAAAGATCACATTTAGATATAGATTTAGATTTAACATTTAGGTTAACATTTAAAATTTAGCACTCACATTTAGATTTAGATTTAGATTTAAGATTTAGATTTAGATTTAGATTTAGATTCAAGATTTATATTTATATTTAATATTTAGCACTCACATTTAGATCTAGATATAGATTTTAACATTTAAGATTTAACATTTAGGTTTAGATTTAACATATAGGTTTAAATTTAAAATTTAGCACTCACATTTAGATTTAGATTTAGATTTAGGTTTAAGATTTAGATTTAGATTCAAGATTTATATTTATATTTAATATTTAGCACTCACATTTAGATTTAGATTTAGATTTAGGTTCAAGATTTAGATTTAGATTCAAGATTTAGATTTATATTTAATATTTAGCACTTACATTTAGATTTAGATATAGATTTAAGATTTAACATTTAACATTTAGGTTTAGATTTAACATTAAGGTTTAGATTTAGGTTCAGATTCAACATTTAGCGCTCACATCTACATATATATGTCAATTTAACATTTAGGTTTAGATTTAAGATTTAGCACTCACATTTAGATGTAGTTTTATATTTTAGATTTAGATTTAGATTTAGATTTAATATTTAGCACTGACATTTAGATTTAGATATAGATTTAAGATTTAGATTCAACATTTAGGTTGAGATTTAAGATTTAGGTTTAGATTTAACATTTAAAGCTCACATTTAGATATAGATTTAACATTTAGGTTAAAATTTAATATTTAGCACTCACATTTAGACTTAGATTTAGGTTTAAGATTTAGATTTAGATTTTAAGATTTAGATTTAGATTTAGATTCAAGATTTATATTTATATTTAATATTTGACACTCACATTTAGATTTAGATATAGATTCAACATTTGACATTTAGGTTTAGATTTAACATATAGGTTTAGATTCAAGATTTATGTTTAGATTTAACATTTAGCGCTCACATCTAGATATATATTTCGATTTAACATTTAGGTTTAGATTTAAGATTTAGCACTCACATTTAGATTTAGTTTTAGATTTTAGATTTAGATTTAGATTTAGATTCAATATTTAGATTTAGATTTAATATTTAGCACTCACATTTAGATGTAGATATAGATTTAAGATTTACATTTAACATTTAGGTTTAGACTTACGTTTTAGGTCTAGATTTAACATTTAGCGCACACATCTAGATATAGATTTAGATTTAAGATTTAGGTTTAGATTTAAGATTTAGCACCCACATTTAGATTAAGATATAGATTTAAGATTTAGATTAAAAATGTAGGTTTAGATTTAACATATAGGTTTAGATTTAAGATTTAGGTTTAGATTTAATATTAAGCACTCACATTTAGATATACAAAGATATTTAACATTTAGGTTTAGATTTACGATTTAGCACTCACATTTAGATTTAGATTTAAATTTAATATTTAGATTTAGATTCAAAATTTAGATTTTGATGTAATATTTAGCACTCACATTTATATAGATTCAATATTTAGATTGAACATTTAGGTTTAGATTTAACATATAGGTTTAGATTTAAGATTTAGGTTTAGTTTTAAGATTTAGCGCTCACATTTAGATATAGATTTAACATTTAGGTTTAGATTTAAGATTTAGCACTCACATTTATATTTTGATTTATGTGCTAAACAGGCTTGTAGGGATAAAATAGCCTCTGTGTTTTTCCCTGACCTAACGTGTATATATATATAAATATAAATATACATATATATATATATATATATATATATATATATATATATATATATATATATATATATATATATATATATATATATATATATATTATATATATATATATATATATATATATATATATATATATATATATATATATATATATATATATATTTATATATGTATATATACACAGTACCGGCCAAAAGTCTGTTTTCTTTATTTTCATGACTATTTACATTGTAGATTGTCAAATCAAAACTATGAATGAACACATGTGGAGTTATGTACTTCACAAAAAACGGTGAAATAACTGAAAACACGTTTTATATTCTAGTTTCTTCAAAATAGCCACCCTTTGCTCTGATTACTACTTTTCCGCACACTCTTGGCATTCTCTCCATGAGCTTCAAGAGGTAGTCACCTGAAATGGTTTTCACTTCACATGTGTCATAGTTCTGATGCCTTCAGTGACAATCTACAATGTAAATAGTCATGAAAATAAAGAAATCCCATTGAAATGAAAAGGTGTGTCCAAACGTTTGGCCTGTACTGTATACATATATATATATATATATATATATAATATATATCGATACATGAATTTATTATATATATATATTATATATATATATATATATATATATATATATATATATATATATATATATATACATATATATATATATATACAGTATATATATAAAACATGTTCTGATACATATATATACCGTATGTATACCGTGTATATCATCCCTACAAGCCTGTTTCACAGGTTTCCCTGGGGGAATCCCCTGACTAGCAGGGAAACAGGCTTGTAGGGATGATCTAGCCTCTGTTTTTTCCTGACCTAACGTATATTCTGCTCTACCCCAGTATTGAGCACTGTATAACGGATAAACCACAGAAACCTTGACTATATATATATATATATATATATATATATATATATATATATATATATATATATATATATATATATATATATATATATATATATATATATATATATATATATATATATATATATGTATATATATATATATATATATATATATATATATATATATATATATATATATATATATATATATATATGTATATATATATATATATATATATATATATATATATATATATATATATATATATATATATATATATATATATATATATATATATATATATATATATATATATATATACATATATATATATATATATATATATATATATATATATATATATATATATATATATATATATATATATGTATGTTTGGGGAAAAAATCACAAGACTATTTCATCTCTACAGGCCTGTTTCATGAGGGGTTTTCCTCAATCCTCAGGAGATTTAAAAAAAAATCTCCCGAGGATTGAGGAAAACCCCTCATGAAACAGGCCTGTAGAGATGAAATAGTCTTGTGATTTTTTCCCCACACATACATATTACGCTCTACCACGGTATCGAGCACTATTTTTTGGATAATCTAATTAAGACATATATATATATATATATATATATATATATATATATATATATATATATATATATATATATATATATATATATATATATATATATATATATATATATATATATATATATATATATATATATATATATATATATATATATATATAATTATTATTAATGAGCACTAATGTGAATATCAGAATATGTTTTGTCTAAAAGATGAAATATATATATTTTTTTCTTTAATTCCCCCAATTACCCACCAAGCCAACACAATGACTGGCTATGCTCTCATGGAGGCGGAGGGTGAAGGCTACTGTACTTTCCAGTCCCGCGGGGCGCGTCTTCACCCTCTGGGCCCGTGTTTGTTGTGGCCACTGATGGTGTGTATCCACGCCACAACGAAGGACTCGTCGGCGGGACTCGCTGTCTGAACAGACGTCTGTTGCCCACACATCAAGGGTTAAGTGTGCTATTAATATTTTCACATGATAGCTTGTGGCGTTGGTTCATCATTAAGCTCAGCAAGCCCAAACAAAGTCTGTCACACCATTTTTGTCCGGCGTGTTGCTACTTCAGATCCAGTAGCGCCACTCGCCATTTTACAATACCTCCCAAAGACATTTCTGCCTGTCATGTCTTTGTGATCATATTTTGTTTAGTTATGTCCTGTTGGTTTTTAGACTCTTTTTTTCTGTTTACGCTGCATTGTTTTGGTCACCATGGTTACTTATTAGTTTCACCTGTCACTTGTTTGGACTCACGCACCTGTTGCGAATCATGTCACTGTTATTTAAGCCTGTCATTTTCTGTTGGTCGTCCTGGCGACATTATCTGCTGTTACCTCTGTTCATGCTTGTTTAATGCCATAGATTCCTGCGCTGCCAAGTTTTTTGTTATTAATGCCACAGTTAGTGACTTTTGTTTCATGTCCATAGTTTCTGCCCAAGTGCTAGTTTATGTTTTTACGCTAAGTTTGTACCTCCGCCTTGTTTGTTTGTTCCTTTTGTTAGTGTTAAAATAAATCATGTCGCTACCTGCACATTAATTTGCGTCGCCTAAGTCCCCGTCGTGACACTGCCATTACCATTATCGTGAATTGATTAACGTGGACCCCGACTTAAACAAGTTGAAAAACTTATTCGGGTGTTACCGAAAATTGTACGGAATATGTACTGTACTGTGCAATCTACTAATACAAGTTTCAATCAATCAATCAAAGCCGGTGGGTGATTGGTGTGTGTGTATTAGTGTTGTCCCGATACCAATATTTTGGTACCGATACCGGTACCAAAACTAATTCGGTACTTTTCTAAATAAAGTGGACCACAAAAATGTCATTATTGGCTTTATTTTAACAAAAAAATCTTAGGGTACATTAAACATATGTTTCTTATTGTAAGTTTGTCTTTCAATAAAATAGTGAACATACTAGACAACTTGTCTTTTAGTAGTAAGTAAACAAACAAAGGCTCCTAATTAGTCTGCTGATGTATGCAGCTTGTTATTAGTGAGAATATACTTATTTTAAGGTATTTTTTGGGTTCATTGAGGTTAGCTAATTTTACTTGTTTTGGAAAGTCTTGACAAGCCAAATGTTCTTGTTCTATTGGCAGATAATTTTGCTTAGTTCAAGTAAAATACCCCTCATTTTTGTATTTTTTTTTTCTTGTTTTTGAACACTGACTTTTTGAAGTGTGTTTACATGCTTTTTTTATTTTTATTTCTCTTTGCTATTTGGGCTTTTTGGACCCTAATTAGAATAAAAACTAAAAATAATATTTTTATATGATGTACTTAGTCCATAAGTACACAAACGTGTACTTCATGTTTAGTGACATGCTAATTCTTATTTTTACACTTTTTTTTTCCAAATTCCATTGTATGTTATACTCTTCTGACACCACCAGATGGCAGTATAAGTGTCCACATAAGTGGCCATAAGACCCCAATTCAGTAGTGTACACAATTTTGGAAATACAAGCTAAAAGGTGCTGTCCACGCATGTGGCCACTAAGCCTTTAGAGCAGTGGTTCTTAACCTTGTTGGAGGTACTGAACCCCACCAGTTTCATATACGCTTTCACCGAACCCTTCTTTAGTGAAAAATAAAATGTTTTTTTCTTAATTTAATCTTAATTGATAAATATTAATCATGAAATGATGTTATTATATTAAATAAATACTAATAAAGATATATTTTACAAACAGAACGTTACAGGAATGTACACATGATCCCATGTTTACATCTCATTGTGCAAAATGTGAATGTTTTAGTGGGAACTAAATGCGATATCGGAAAGGGGTACACATTCTTTCCAAAGCATTACCCCCACCCAGACATACAATACTAGTACACAGCTCATGAAAAACAATATGTTGTGTTACTGTCATTGTAAGTGGGCCAAAACACTTATTTTAGAAAATAATCCCATGGAAATGACTGCTGTCATTTAAATATAATGATAAAACATTCATCCATCCATCCATTTTCTACCGCTTGTCCCTTTTGGGGTCATTAACTTGGTATTTAGTCAGGTTTGGGACAGGTGTGCTGCTGGTGTGGCCACATCTAAGTTAAAGTACCAAAGATTGTCACACACTAGGTGTGGTGAAATTTGTCCTATACATTTGACCCATCACCCTTGTTCACCCCCTGGGAGGTGAGGGGAGTAGTGGGCAGTGGTGCCGCGCCCGGGAATCATTTTTGGTGATTTAACCCCCAATTCCAACCCTTGATGCTGAGTGCCAAGCAGGGAGGTAAAGGCTCCCATTTTTATAGTCTTCGGTATGACTCGGCCGGGGTTTGAACTCACAACCTACCCATCTCAGGGCGGACGCTCTAACCACTAGGCCACTGAGTTAGAGGGAACATTGTTTGTGGGTATCCATAATACGCCGATAGGGAGAAGTTTTTATTTACACGATAAGTCGGTTGTGTCCTGACCTCCGCGGCGGAGGCTCCGCCGAACTCCTGAGGCCGACTCACCGAACCCCTAGGGTTCGATCGAACCCAGGTTAAGAACCACTGCTTTAGAGTTAATGACACAGCTTTGCAACAGTTGATATTCTAGTTTCAAGCATGTTTTACTCAATATAGGTCATCAAATCTCAGTAACAAGTATTCTGAACATCTGTGTTGGTGAATCTTTTGCAATTTGTTCAATTAACAATGGAGACTGCAAAGAAGAAAGTTGTAGGTGGGATGGGTGTATTAGCGGATGGCTGCAGCAACACAACCAGGAGGACTTTGACTTGGATAGCAGACGCGCTACCGTGAGTACGCAGCTTTTCCGTACGTGCGTGGCGCTATGTGCATGTCACGTTCGTAACTTTGGGGAAATATATGATTCTTGCCGACTGATGGCGGCCGGGGTGTCGTCGAAAGCTACAACACCCGCCGCCGCGCCACTGTCCTCCCCTTGACTTCCTCCGTCTACGGGCCGCCGACCGCATCGATGATCGGGTGAAGTCCTTCGTCGCTCCGTCGATCACTGGAACGCAGGTGAGCACGGGTGTTGATGAGCAGATGAGGGCTGGCTGGCGTAGGTGGAGAGCTAATGTTTTTAGCATAGCTCTGTAGAGGTCCCGTAGCTAAGTTAGCTTCAATGGCGTCGTTAGCAACAGCATTGCTAGGCTTTGCCAGGCGGTACCGCATTAACCGTGTATTTACATGTCCATGGTTTAATAGTATTGTTGATCTTCTGTCTATCCCTCCAGTCAGGGGCTTATTTCTTTTGTTTCTATCTGCATTTAAGCACGATGCTATCATGTTATCTCCGTAGCTAAAGTGCTTCGCCGATGTATTGTCGTGGAGATAAAAGGCACTGACTGTCCATTTCGCGTTCTCGACTCTCATTTTCAAGAGGATATAGTATCCGAGGTGGTTTAAAATACAAATCCGGGATCCACAATAGAAAAAGGAGAGAGTGTGGAATCCAATGAGCCAGCTTGTACCTAAGTTACGGTCAGAGCGAAAAAAGATACGTCCTGCACTGCACTCTAGTCCTTCACTCTAACGTTCCTCATCCACAAATCTTTCATCCTGGCTCAAATTAATGGGGAAATCGTCGCTTTCTCGGTTTCGAATCGCTCTCGCTGCTGGTGTAAACAATGGGGAAATGTGAGGAGCCTTTCAACCTGTGACGTCACGCTACTTCCGGTACAGGCAAGGCTTTTTTTATCAGCGACCAAAAATTTATCATCGATGTTCTCTACTAAATCCTTTCAGCAAAAATATGGCAATATCGCAACATGATCAAGTATGACACATAGAATGGATCTGCTATCCCCGTTTAAATAAGAAAATGTCATTTCAGTAGGCCTTTAAAACAAGTAAAACACTAACATAAAATCTGCTTAGTGAGAAGAATTAGCTTATCCCCTCTTACTTGGAGGGGAGGGAGCAGGTGGTAGAGGTGAACGGCACCGTGTCCCCCCCCCCTCTCGGTGAGCTGTGGAGTCCCCCAAGGCAGTATATTGGGACCTTTACTGTTCCTAATATACATAAACGACTTGTCATCAGCATGCGACTGTGAATTGTTTTTGTTTGCGGATGACTCTGCCTTGCTGGTATCCGACAAGGACAAGTCACAGGTGGAGAAAATCCTCAGTGCTGAACTCTGTAGAACTTGCACCTGGCTCGCTGACAACAAGCTATCCATACACTTGGGTAAAACAGAATCCATCCTGTTTGGGTCCCACATCAAACTTAAGAAAGTCAGTGACTTCACTATAAAAGTGGGTGACATTGTTATCACCAGGAAAGATGAGGTCACCTACCTAGGTTCCATTCTAGAGGCTAACCTTTCCTGTGATAAAATGGCAACCAAGGTAATCAAAAAGGTTAACCAACGAACGAGATTTCTCTACAGAATTTCCTCTCTGGTCAACAAAAGCACCTTGAGGATTCTGGCAGGAACTCTCGTTCAACCCTTTTTCGATTACGCATGCACCTCCTGGTACCCTAGCACCTCCAAATCCCTCAAATCTAGACTCCAAACATCCCAGAACAAGCTAGTCAGGTTACTTCTAGACCTCCACCCCAGATCTCACCTCACTCCTACCCACTTCTCTAAAGTGGGCTGGCTCAAGGTGGAGGACAGAGTTAAACAACTTGCACTGAGCCTAGTCTATAAAATCCGCTACACCTCCCTGATACCGAAGTACATGTCAAACTACTTCCTTAACGTAAATGACCGCCATAACCACAACACCAGGGGGAGCTCCACTAACCACGTTAAACCCAGATTCCGAACTAACAAAGGTCTTAACTCGTTCTCTTTCTATGCCACATCAATGTGGAATGCGCTCCCAACAGGTATAAAAGAAAGGGCATCTCTATCCTCCTTCAAAACCGCAATAAAAGTTCACCTCCAGGCAGCTACAACCCTAAACTAACACCCTCCCCGGATTGCTAATAATCAAATGTAAACAATCAAATGCAGATACTTTTTCTTATGCCTTCTGATCTCTCTCTCTCTCTCTCTCTCTCTCTCTCTCTCTCTCTCTCTCTCTCTCTCTCTCTCTCTCTCTCTCTCTCTCTCTCTCTATGTCCACTACTTGATGTCCATATCCTTACCCCCCCCCACCCCCCCTACACACCCCTGATTGTAAATAATGTAAATAATTCAATGTGATTATCTTGTGTGATGACTGTATTATGATGATAGTATATATGATAGTATATATCTGTATCATGAATCAATTTAAGTGGAATAAATTGAAAAACTTATTCGGGTGTTACCATTTAGTGGTCAATTGTACGGAATATGTACTTCACTGTGCAACCTACTAATAAAAGTTTCAATCAATCAAATCAATCAATCAAATCAGACAGAAATATCACCCTTATTTGAGATATTTCATCTTACTTGGATTTCAGTTTTTGCCTATGCTTCTCGCCTTGGTTTTGATGCATAGGGGCCCCTTCTGGAGTCATCAAGGTGTTCATTTTGTCATTTCCGTTGCCAAAGCCAAGGGAACAAATACACCTCGCTAAACAAATGTAAACACTTGCTTCAATGGTAGGAACAAGAGAATTTATACAGCAAATTAAAGCACATGATTTCATGTTTTTCTATTCCTTGTCTGCGTGGCGCAGGAGCCTGGGGGGCCCCGGCAGTTTGAATGTCTCCAGAACACACATCACCATGCTTATATAAGCCTCTCATCTCGCCTCCACTTCTTGCTTTCTGAACCAGTGCAAATATTTGGAAAGGTGATTGGTTACGGCTCTGAAGTGGCTGCCTGGAGCCAGTCAGACCTTTTTTTTGATTGGAGCGCTGCCTGGTAATAACGAGCGGGCGTGCGCTCCCAGCTCGGCGCTGACTCCGCTCTTGTGGGACTGATGAAAGCGGGATGTGCAACATTTTGTGGCAGCGCCCCCTTTTCAAGTGTGATCCCTCTTTATCAATTTGCCACCGACTGTTAGTCTCCATTCACGTTATTTTGTCGAGCGGTCAAAAGGTCGGGTCTTCTGGAGGATTTGGCGAGCGTTTATTGAGGTAAATGTTACAGCGTTGGTCTCACCGCCGCAAAAAGGAGTTGTCGATCAGTCAGTATCGTGTACGACCGAGAGTCTCACTGCAACAACTGAAATCTAAGTAAGATGAAATATCTCAAATAAGGGTGATATTTGCTTATTTTCTGTCTGATAAGATAATTCTTCTCACTAAGCAGATTTTATGTTAAGAGTGTTTTATGAGTTGGGAAATTGTGTTAGATGTAAATATAAACGGAATACAATGATTTGCAAATCCATATTCAATTGAATGCACTACTAGTTTGATGTTCAAACTCATAAACTTTGTTTTTTTTTGTTGCAAATAATAATTAACTTAGAATTTCACGGCTGCAACACGTGCCAAAGTAGTTGGGAAAGGGCATGTTCACCACTGTGTTACATGGCCTTTCCTTTTAACAACACTCAATAAACTGTTTGGTGTAGCTTTGAAAGTGGAATTATTTCCCATTCTTGTTTTATGTAGAGCAGGGGTCACCAACCTTTTTGAAAGCAAGAGCTACTTTTTGGGTACTGATTAATGCGAAGGGCTACCAGTTTGATACACACTTAAATAAATTGCCAGAAATAGCCAATTTGCTCAATTTACCTTTAACTCTATGTTATTATTAATAATTAATGATATTTACACTTAATTGAACAGTTTAAAAGAGGAGAAAACACGAAAAAATTGACAATTACATTTTTACACATAGTTTATCTTCAATTTCGACTCTTTAAAATTCAAAATTCAACCGAAAAAAAGAAGAGAAAAACTAGCTAATTCGAATCTTTTTGAAAAAATAAAAAAAATAATTTATGGAACATTATTAGTCATTTTTACTGATTAAGATTACTTTTAGAATTTTGATGACATGTTTTAAATAGGTTAAAATCCAATCTACACTTTGTTAGAATATATAACAAATTGGACCAAGCTATATTTCTAACAAAGACAAATCATTACTTCTTCTAGATTTTCCAGAACAAAAATGTTAAAAGAAATTCAAAAGACTTTGAAATAAGATTTAAATTTGATTCTACAGATTTTCTAGATTTGCCGGAATATTTTTTTTGAATTTTAATCATAATAAGTTTAAAGAAATATTTCACAAATATTCTTCGTCGAAAAAACAGAAGCTAAAATGAAGAATTAAATTAAAATGTATTTATTATTCTTTAAAATAAAAACAATACATTTACTTGAACATTGATTTAAATTGTCGGGAAAGAAGAGGAAGGAATTTAAAAGGTAAAAAGGTATATGTGTTTAAAAATCCTAAAATCGTTTTTAAGGTTGTATTTCTTCTCTAAAATTGTCTTACTGAAAGTTATAAGAAGCAAAGTAAAAAAAATAATGAATTTAGTGAAGACCAAGTCTTTAAAATATTTTCTTGGATTTTCAAATTATATTTGAGTTTTGTCTCTCTTAGAATTAAAAATGTCGGGCAAAGCGAGACCAGCTTGCTAGTAAATAAATACAATTTAAAAAATAGAGGCAGCTTACTGGTAAGTGCTGCTATTTGAGCTATTTTTAGAACAGGCCAGCGGGCTACTCATCTGGTCCTTACGGGCTACCTGGTGCCCGCGGGCACCGCGTTGGTGACCCCTGATGTAGAGCTTCAGTCGTTCAACAGTCCGGGGGTCTCCGCTGTCGTATTTTAGGCTTCATAATGCGCCACACATTTTCGATGGGAGACAGGTCTGGACTGCAGGCGGACCAGGAAAGTACCATCACACTTTTTTTTTACGAAGCCACGCTGTTGTAACACGTGCTGAATGTGGCTTGGCATTGTCTTACTGAAATAAGCAGGGGCGTCCATGAAAAAGACGGCGCTTAAATGGCAGCATATGTTGTTCCAAAACCTGTATGTACCTTTCAGCATTAATGGCGCCTTCACAGATGTGTAAGTTACCCATGTCTTGGGCACTAATACACCCCCATACAGGTCTGGCCCTAACCAATCTGGCGCCCTAGGCAAGATTTTAGGTGGCGCCCCCCCACATCGGCAGTGAAGTGTATATACTCACAAGAAACCGAATAGCTTTGTCTTTGACCTTTTTTTTTACTTAAAGAAAGCAAATTAACATATTATATGAGAATGTTATGTTATGATTATCTTTAACCGAATCACAGCAGTGCTCAAATTAAAAAACAGCATTCCCTCTCATGTGATATTGCTTAATTAACATTAATGATGTGCACTTTAACAACTAGGCTTACAACTATACCTAATATATAAAGGGGTGGAAAAGTGACTATTACCTGCAGGGCAAACATTAGCTAACCAGAAGCCAATAATGTAAACAAAAACACCTGCTTAAAATATCTAATACAAATGTCCCTGAGGAATGTAAGGTGGGAGTAGTGTAATTACCTTACGTTACATTATTATTTTCCATAACAATTTAGCCCCCTCCACAATATTAACCCGACGTTAAAGCAGAACTAGCTATTTATTGATTAGCAATTGCCGAATCATGTAACATTAGCTTAATGCTAAAAAGCCAGGTTACTATCACATTCTGTAACAGACAAATCATTTCATGTAGGCTAACATTACCTACCTGCTACCTCTGTCTTTTTCTCGTTTCACCTCTTCTTTTCTCTTTTTTCTTCCCTGGGCGCCTGACAGTTTTGGCCGTTTTGACATCTTGTGTTGATTTTTTCATGCGGTGACGTCCATAATCAGTCATGATATGGGAAGGGAGGGGGCGCACCCACGGGGGGGGGGGGGGGGGGGGGGGGGCGGGGGGGGGGGGGGCGTAATGTTGTAACAAATAATATTTCTATTAAATAGGCTTTACTTTGCATTTTAATTAACGTGGGATTATTTTTTGTATTTAGGAATAATAGTACCAACTTTATTTATTTATTTATTTATTTTCCTCCAACATTTGTGGCACTGGCGTGGCGCCCCCTGATGGACGGCACCCTTAGCATTTGCCTATACGGCCTATGCCACGGGCCGGCCCTGCCCCCATACCATCACAGATGCTGGCTTTTCAACTTTGTGTCGATAACAGTCTGGATGGTTCGCTTCCCCTTTGGTCCGGATGACACGATGTCGAATATTTCCAAAAACAATTTGAAATGTGGACTCGTCAGACCACAGAACACTTTTCCACTTTGTATCAGTCCATCTTAGATGAGCTCAGGCCCAGCGAAGCCGACAGCGTTTCTGGGTGTTGTTGATAAATGGTTTTCGCCTTGCATAGGAGAGTTTTAACTTGCACTTACAGATGTAGCGACCAACTGTAGTTACTGACAGTGGGTTTCTGAAGTGTTCCTGAGCCCATGTGGTGATATCCTTTAGATATTGATGTCAGTTTTTGATACAGGGATCGAAGGTCACGGTTATTCAATGTTGGTTTCCGGCCATGTCGCTTACGTGCAGTGATTTCTCCAGATTCTCTGAACCTTTTGATGATAATATGGACCGTAGATGTTGAAATCCCTAAATTTCCTGCAATTGCACTTTGAGAAACATTTTTCTTAAACTGTTTGACTATTTGCTCACGCAGTTGTGGACAAAGTGGTGTACCTCGCCCCATCCTTTCTTGTGAAAGACTGAGCATTTTTTGGGAAGCTGTTTTTATACCCAATCATGGCACCCACCTGTTCCCAATTTGCCTGCTCACCTGTGGGATGTTACAAATAAGTGTTTGATGAGCATTCCTCAACTTTATCAGTATTTATTGCCACCTTTCCCAACTTCTTTGTCACGTGTTGCTGCCATCAAATTCCAAAGTTAATGATTATTTGCAACAAAAAAAAACGTTTATCAGTCTTTGTAGCATATTCAACAGAATGTGGGTTGAAAAGGATTTGCAAATCATTGTATTCCGTTTGTATTTACATCTAACACAATTTCCCAACTCATATGGAAACGGAGTTTGTACCTGTTTTTAGTGTGTTGGTCCTAAATGATGTCAGTAAGATATTGCAGCTTGTTGCTGAGATTTGATGAGCTATATTGAGTAAAACATGCTTGAAACTAGAATATCAACTGTTGCAAAGCTGTGTCATCAACACTCACAAGTATAAAACTACTTTTTTAAAGTCATCATTTCTTATTTCAAGCATGGAAAAAAAAAATCATGGTGCAGAGCGCATATCATTATGTCAAGATAATGGCACTAGCATAAACTTCATTTAAGAATATTTTTCAACATATTGAGCAAAAATGTCTCTTTTTTTCCTTTCAAGAAAGTGCACTTGTTATTGGTGAGAATATACTTCTCAGCCATCAGTGTGTGAATGTGTGTGTGTGAATGGGTGATTGTGGAAAGAGTGTCAAAGCGCTTTGAGTTCCTTAAAGGCCTACTGAAATACAATTTTCTTATTTAAACGGAGATAGCAGGTCAGCAATATTTTTGCTGAAAGGATTTAGTAGAGAACATTGACGATAAAGTTCGCAAATTTTAGTCGCTGATAACAAAGCCTTGCCTGTAGCGGAAGTAGCGTGACGTCACAGGTTGTGGAGCTCCTCACATCTGCACATTGTTTTACAATCATGGCCACCAGCAGAGAGAGCGATTCGGACAGAGAAAGCGACGATTTCCCCATTAATTTGAGCGAGGATGAAAGATTTGTGGATGAGGAAAGTGAGAGTGAAGGACTAGAGGGCAGTGGCAGCGATTCAGATAGGGAAGATGCTGTGAGAGGCGGGTGGGACCTGATATTCAGCTGGGAATGACTACAAAAGTAAATAAACACAAGACATATATATACTCTATTAGCCACAACACAACCAGGCTTATATTTAATATGCCACAAATTAATCCCGCATAACAAACACCTCCCCCCTCCCGTCCATATAACCCGCCAATACAACTCAAACACCCGCACAACACACTCAATCCCACAGCCCAAAGTACACCGTTCACCTCCATAAAGTTCATACAGCACATATATTTCCCCAAAGTTACGTACGTGACATGCACGTAGCGGCACGCACGTACGGGCAAGCGATCAAATGTTTGGAAGCCAAAGCTGCGTACTCACGGTAGCGCGTCTGCTATCCAACTCAAAGTCCTCCTGGTTTTCTTGCTGCAGCCAGCCACTAATAGACCGCTTCCCACCTACAGCTTTCTTCTTTGCTGTCTTCATTGTTCATTGAACAAATGGCAAAAGATTCACCAACACAGATGTCCGGAATACTGTGGAATTTTGCGATGAAAACAGACGACATAATGGCTGGCCACAATGTTGTCCCAATATGTCCGCACAATCCGTGACGTCACTCGCAAACGTCATCATAACGAGACGTTTTCAGCAGAATATTTCGCGGGAAATTTAAAATTGCACTTTACTAATCTAACCCGGCCGTATTGGCATGTGTTGCAATGTTAAGATTTCATCATTGATATACACTACCGTTCAAAAGTTTGGGGTCACATTGAAATGTCCTTATTTTTGAAGGAAAAGCACTGTACTTTTCAATGAAGATAACTTTAAACTAGTCTTAACTTTAAAGAAATACACTCTATACATTGCTAATGTGGTAAATGACTATTCTAGCTGCAAATGTCTGATTTTTGGTGCAATATCTACATAGGTGTATAGAGGCCCATTTCCAGCAACTATCACTCCAGTGTTCTAATGGTACAATGTGTTTGCTCATTGGCTCAGAAGGCTAATTGATGATTAGAAAACCCTTGTGCAATCATGTTCACACATCTGAAAAGAGTTTAGCTCGTTACAGAAGCTACAAAACTGACCTTCCTTTGAGCAGATTGAGTTTCTGGAGCATCACATTTGTGGGCTCAATTAAACGCTCAAAATGGCCAGAAAAAGAGAACTTTCATCTGAAACTCGACAGTCTATTCTTGTTCTTAGAAATGAAGGCTATTCCACAAAATTGTGTGGGTGACCCCAAACTTTTGAACGGTAGTGTATATATATATATATATATATATATATATACATATATATATATATATATATATATATATATATATATATATATATATATATATATATATGTATATATATATATATATATATATATATATATATATATATATATATATATATATATATATATATATATATATACATACATACATATTGCGCACTAATTGACTGAAAGAGCACGCACTTGGCGCGATGATGTCATGTTATCTATGGAAAAATGCATTTTTAGACAATATGATTTGCCTGAGCGGCTAGGAGACCCCGAGAGTAACAAGCGCTTGCCTTGTTGCCTTTCCATTAAGAACAATACATTAGTTTTTAGTATAAGTTTGCTGGTTTCAAGAAATGTAATGCCGAGCGCATATCATCATGTCAAGATAATGGCACTAGCATTTACTTCATTTAGCATTTACTTTATTGAGGTTAGCTAATTTTACTTGTTTTGGAAAGTCTTGACAAGCCTCATTTTCTTGTTCTATTGGCAGATAATTTTGCTTAGTTCAAATAAAATACCCCTCATTTTTGTATTTTTTTTCCTTGTTTTTGAACACTGACTTTTTGCAGTGCACACCTAGTGTGTGTGTGACAATCATTGGTACTTTAACTGAGATAATTTAGGACCAAAACCCTTAAAACAAGTAAAACAATCTAAATTAAAATCTGCTTAGTTAGAAGAAATATTTTATCAGACAGAAAATAAGCAAATATCACACTTATTTGAGATATTTAATCTTACTTAGATTTCAGTTTTTGAAGTGCATTTTACCATTTATCATTCTTTGAGCCTTATGCCAGTGATCACAAGTACCAAAAAATTCCCCAAACCAGAGATAGCGGTTAGTTTCATGGCCCCTCAAAGCACTACCATCACAACCTTCGTTTTTTTGGGGGAAAAGTCAAGGTTTGCATGAACACGCACAGCCTCGCCCCTCCTGAAAGAACTTACACCATTCATGTCTTGATTCTTTATCCCGTCTCTGGCCGGAATCCATCCCCGGAGGCTTGTGTGCCAGCCCAATAAGCAAGGTGCAGAGCAGCGTTTGTAACGAGCTCCTCTCTCGCCACTCTCAACTCGCGTCGGAGGCCGCGCTCGCCGCCTTGACAGGGACAGCTCCCCGGTTCCTTTGATGCGGGCTTGACGGTCAAGGATAATGGTGCGTCGAGGGAGCGTTGTCATCGCTGTCAATAGCACGGCTGAGGGGGGGGGCGGAGGAGGGGAAGGGCGCTACCTTCCCTCGTAGCCGCGGCAGTCTCGTCTGGTTGTGTTGTTTGAACTCTCAGCCGCACGGTGACGCGTCGCCCTCCGACGCCCGGTCGTCTTTCCATAATCCCGGCTCTCCGCATGACAAACTTCCTCCCGCCGCACACGTTTGATTCCCGCACTGTCGTCTTCTCAATGTCAAACAAAGCCTTGAAAAGCACTGATCATTTTTTTGGTGTGTTGTTTGGGTTGGAATCTAACAAGGATCCCTTTTCTCTTTGATGTAATTAAGCTCCTGAGGCTCGATCCGCGTGTCAGAGTTAATTTTTTTTTTTTTTGCCTGAGCGTGGCGGGGAGCTATCAGAAGACTTCAGATGTCAGGCACGCTTTCAAGCTTCACGGCACCTCGTTTTTCCCTTCACCTCGTGTAAAAGATAGAGATTTATGGAGAAACCACACCAGCAACCGTCCCTGGCTTAATAGTCCTTAGCTCAACACCAGCGTCCCCTTGGCACCTTTTTGTGCAGCTGCTGCCAAAATTGCCCACCTGTAGCTGGCGGAAACATTTTATTTTAATGGGTTTCTGTTGAGCAAGCAACCTGTGTCCCTCCCACCTCCTTTGCTGCTAATGATGTGTCAGAGGACACCCATGGCGAGGCCTTCCACAAGCCCTGGCTGTCCGCCGGTGCTGCTGGAATTAGGGAAAACCTGTGGGCGGTTGGGTGATCACAGCAAGAGAAAGTTGCTCTCGCAGGAGTTGGTCAAAGCTGGGGTGTTATCGGCTTCCCCCCGTGTCCAGTCCGTGTCGGTCGTTTGTCGTCTCTTTTGAACTTGTGACTTTGATTTGTCTCCTGGAGACACCTACTTACCCTACACCTCTACCTTACGTATAAAATACTACACGGTCTAGCTCCAGCCTATCTTGCCGATTGTATTGTACCATATGTCCCGGCAAGAAATCTGCATTCAAAGAACTCCGGCTTATTAGTGATTCCCAGAGCCCAAAAAAAGTCTACGGGCTATAGAGCGTTTTCTATTCGGGCTCCAGTACTCTGGAATGCCCTCCCGGTAACAGTTAGAGATGCTACCTCAGTAGAAGCATTTAAGTCCCATCTTAAAACTCATTTGTATACTCTAGCCTTTAAATAGACCCCCTTTTAGACCAGTTGATCTGCCATTTCTTTTCTTTTCTCCTCAGCCCCCCTCTTCTGCGTGGAGGGGGGGACACAGGTCTGGTAGCCATGGGTGAAGTGCTGGCTGTCCAAAGGCGGGACCCGTGGTGGACCGCTCGCCTGTGCATCGGTTGGGGACATCTCTGCGCTGCTGACCCGTCTCCGCTCGGGATGGTCTCCTGCTGGGCCCACTATGGACTGGACTCTCACTATTATGTTAGATCCACTATGGACTGGACTCTCACTATTATGTTAGATCCACTATGGACTGGACTCTCACTATTATGTTAGATCTACTATGGACTGGACTCTCACACTATTTTGTTAGATTCACTATGGACAGGACTCTCACACTATTATGTTAGATCCACTATGGACTGGACTTTCACTATTATGTTAGATCCACTATGGACTGGACTCTCACACTATTATGTTAGATCCACTATGGACTGGACTTTCACTATTATGTTAGATCCACTATGGACTGGACTCTCACACTATAATGTTAGATCCACTATGGACTGGACTTTCACTATTATGTTAGATCCACTATGGACTGGACTTTCACTATTATGTTAGGTCCACTATGGACTGGACTCTCACACTATTATGTTAGATCCACTATGGACTGGACTCTCACTATTATGTTAGATCCACTATGGACTGGACTCTCACACTATTATGTTAGATCCACTATGGACTGGACTCTCACTATTATGTTAGATCCACTATGGACTGGACTCTCACTATTATGTTAGATCCACTATGGACTGGACTCTCACTATTATGTTAGATCCACTATGGACTGGACTTTCACAATATTATGTCAGACCCACTCGACGTCCATTGCATCCGGTCTCCCCTAGAGTGGGGGAGGGGTTACCCACATCTGCGGTCCTCTCCAAGGTTTCTCATAGTCATTCACATCAACGTCCCATTGGGGTTGTGAGTTTTTCCTTGCCCTTATGTGGGCTCTGTACCGCGAATGTCGTTGTGGCTTGTGCAGCCCTTTGAGACACTTGTGATTTAGGACTATGTAAATAAACATTGATTGATTGATACCCAGAATCAGTGGCATTGCACCAAATTCTGGGCCTCCAACCACAAGACTGCAGAATGTCCCTTTATCGCACCCTATATATCAATCAATCAACGTTTACTTATTTAGCCCGAAATCACGAGTGTCTCAAAGGGCTGCACAAGCCACGACGACATCCTCGGCTCAGATCCCACATCAGGGCAAGAAAAAACTCATATCAGTATATATTATATACTGTATATCCAAGGCTGTCCTTTGTCACCGATTCTGTTCATAACTTTTATGGACAGAATTTCTAGGCCCAGTCAAGGCGTTGAGGGGATCCGGTTTGGTGGCTGCAAGATTAGGTCTCTGCTTTTTTGCAGATGATGTGATCATGATGGCTTCATCTGGCCAGGATCTTCAGCTCTCACTGGATCGGTTCGCAGCCGAGTGTGACCTAACCCTAACCCGGGTCTCGGCCCCCCTAGAACTAGTTGCTCCCTGGAGCTTTTTCAAGAGGCCTACAAAAAACCAGATGGTTATTTTGCCTCTTTCACTGGTTTTGGGGTTTGTATATTAACAACTCCGAACCCAGTGCTTGGAGCCCTGGTACAACCCCTTTGACGCCCTTACCCGCAATCCGTTCACCCCCTTTTTCCTCCTCCGCACACTGTAAGACTCTCCCACCCTTGGCTGACAGGCACTCAGCCTGTGTTCTCGGCATAATCTTCAACCTCTAGGTAGCGCCGCTCCAGCTCCAACAGCAAAATCTCCATGACTGAGAAAGAGGGTTGAGGAGGATGAGGGTGAGGGGTTGCGTACTGGAATAAAGGCACGTTAGACAGACAGTTCCTCTTGATTGCTGAAACAATAAGCCCTATTTATTGCCCGTTTGACAATGGTTTGACGTGGCGGCGAAAAGAGGCGGCTTTCATCTGGCTGGCATATTAAACTGTCACAGTACTTAACTTTAAATTAAGGTGACACGCCAGTGATTCGCATGTCACCAATAGTGCAATGGCGACCTGCTAATAGAAGTACAATGTGACACGTTTGCTTTAACTAAAACCTCCACTGTCAGATTATGCCTGTGTGACACCCTCAACTTTTCATACAGAGAAAGCGAGACACCGGGAACAAACGGCGAGTGGCATTGAGAGCGCCGTGAAAGACGGCGTGCCCCTCAAAGCCGTGTGAGTGGTGGTATTGTCTCTGGAGGAGAGGACTTTTTTTTTTTTTTTTTCGTATTCGGCAAATGTTCCTGATGACAAAATGTGTTGTTTAAAGAGCTTCTGAGAAAGTTAGTTAGTATAGAGCCGGGGGCTCTGCAACCTGCCACACTAGTGGCTCCCTGGAGCTTTTTCAAAAATGTATAAAAATACAAAAAGATGTGGGGAAAAAAATATATTTTTATTTTAATATTGTTTCTGTAGGACAGGGTCGGGCAATTATTTTTTTACCGGGGGCCGCATGAGCAACCCGAGCACTGCTGGAGGGCCACACCGACAATATTTAAATTAAATGTTGCTCAAATTATTTTTGATATACCGTAAGATAAATAATAATAATAATAATAATAATAATAATAATAATAATAATAATAATAATTTCATTTAACTTTATACACAATCAGATTGCTTTTGATGGTTTTATTTTTAACACTGTCTAACACAACACTTCCTGATGTATAATACAATGCAAAAATGTCAACTTCTGTCACTTTATCCTGCATCCCCTTTAAAAGTCCAACATGTTTCCCCGTCATATTTGGACAACCATCAGTTGTCACACCTGCCAGCTTGTCCCATTTCAGTCCTGACATGTCCAAACACGCATTTACCTCTGTGAACAAGTCATTACCTGTGGTTGTCTCTTTAATTGACCGCATGGCTGCCAGCTCCTCCGTGATTTGAAAGTCTGCAGTTATCCCACGTAAGAAGATGAGCAGCTGGGCGGTGTCACGTACACCGCAGTTCTCATCCAAAGTCAAATTCGGCCGTTCTGTTCTTCAACTGAAGCTCCAAGTTTCCAGCGATGGTCTCAACCCGCTTTGTTACAGTGCGTCGGGAGAGTGACACGTTCTCAAATGCTCACCTCTTCTCCGGGCATATCAGCGCAACAGAGCCCAATAAGCACTCCTTAATAAACTCTCCGTCAGAAAACGCCTTACTTTTTCTGGCGATTTTGTGAGAAATGACGAATCTTGTCCTGACAGCTGCATCTCTGGGGGTGTGAAATTTGGCAAAAAGTCCTTGTTGGGTTTGCAGTTTTACCATCAACACATCAGCCTCCCTTGCGCGCTCTTCATCAGACAGATTCCGGTATTTTTCCTCCTGCTTCGTCGTGTAGTGGCGATTCGAATTATATTCTTTAAACACAGTAACCTGTGTACCACAAATTAAGCACACGGCTTTACCTTAATTTCTGTAAAGAAATACTTGGCAGTCCATGTCTTGTTGAAAACACGGCATTACTCATCAACTTTTCTCTTTTTAGCGTCTCGGGTGTAAACCGGGCATCACTTGTCGCTGTGCACCTTCACTCACAGGTTACACACGGACATACGCCCATAAATAACACTTTTCAAAATAAAAGCAGCACAGTTGTATTGCACGCACGACATAGATCACAATCGCGCACCGAGCATTGTCCACACAGAAGTAATACAAATAACTATTTTCTGCTGTAGGAGGGACATTATGACACAAACCTCCCGAATTGTTAGAAATCCCACTGTTTGCATTGATGAGAGTATTTGGCAAGCGCCGTTTTGTCCTACTAATTTTGGTGGTCCTTGAACTCACCGTAGTTTGTTTACATGTACAACTTTCTTTAACGATGCCAGTGAAAAACACATTTTACGCCACTCCTTTGTCTCATTTTGTCCCACCAATCTTTTTATGCCGTGCGTGAATGCACAAATGTGAGCTTTGTTGATGTTGTTGACTTGTGTGGAGTGCAAGCTAATCGACGCTAACATGCTATTTAGGCTCGCTTTATGTACGTGTGATAATAATAATTATGCGGAGAGAGAGTGTGATCAGTGCGCCTGCAGGAGCAAAGGTCACCGCCTCTGTCCATGGCGCTGAAGACAGAGCACCATCAGACTGGGGGTCGTGGCATGTGTTGACGGCGAGACACAGCTGACAGGTGATTAGATTTCACAGGTGGTACGTGTTAATCTAATCATCTGTTGTCATTAACAGTACGGACGTGTCTGAAAAGTCACGTTCTGGGACAAGGAAGCAGTTGATAAAATATATGAGGATTAAAACTTTGATAAAACCTGCAAGCTTGGATCCTGTGAAGTGTCTGTCAGTGGGACTTCTAGGAAGCGACTTCCACAAATAATAATAATGAATTACATTTGTAACACACTTTACATTTGTTGAAATCTCAAAGTACTACAAAGTATAAAAAATTTAAATACAAAAATAAAATAAAAAGTTAGAATATATAATAGAAAATTAAAATAGAAATAAAAAAACGTTAAAAAAAACTAGATAAAACAGAAACATAGATACAATAGAAATAAAAACATGAAAAACAGATAGGCAAGCAGTGATTTAAAAACAAGAAGGTATTGCATCATCATACCTCATTTGTAGGTATATTTGAGCTCATTTAATTTCCTATGTCCTCTTTGTATTTAATTTATATTTTTATGTCTCATGACACATTATCTGTATGTAGTATTGGCTGCATTTCTCATAGTTGTTTGTGTGCCATGTTGTTCCAGACCACAGCAAACGTAACCCAGCTTGCATAGATTGTTATAAATCCATTAGAAGAAGACAGCCTGTCATTTCATTTAAATTGGACACACACCTTAGGCCAGTGGTCCCCAACCACCGATTGGTACCGGGCCGCACAAGAAATTAAAAAAATAAAAAAATAAAAAAATATATATATATTTTTATTTTATTTTTTTAAATCAACGTAAAAAACACAATATATAGATTATATATCAATATAGATAAATACAGTCTGCAGGGACACTGTCCGTAAGCACACATGATTGTATTTCTTTATGAAAAAATAAATACAAAAATAAAAACGGCTATGATATGAAAAGGGGTAGGATTAAATAAGATCTGCTTCTTCCTACTCCTTTTGCTATCTTGAAACAGCTGGAAATATGTGATGCACATTGTTTTGTATTAGGGATCTCCGATAATATCGGTCTGATATTATCGGCCGATAAATGCGTTAAAATGTAATATCGGAAATTATCGGTATCGTTTTTTTTATTATCTGTATCGTTTTTTGTTTTTTTTTCCATTAAATCAACATAAAAAACACAAGATACACTTACAATTAGTGCACCAACCCAAAAAACCTCCCTCCCCCCATTTCTTTCTGTTATCAATATTCTGGTTCCTACATTATATATCAATATATATCAATAAAGTCAGCAAGTGCGTGCTGCTGGTCCACTAATAGTACTAACCTTTAACAGTTAATTTTACTCATTTTCATTAATTACTAGTTTCTATGTAACTGTTTTTATATTGTTTTACTTTCTTTTTTATTCAAGAACATGTTTTTAATTTAGTTATCTTATTTTATTATTTTTTAAAAAATGTACCTTATCTTCACCATACATGGTTGTCCAAATTAGGCATAATAATGTGTTAATTCCACGACTGCATATATCGGTTGACATCGGTATCGGTTGATATCGGTATCGGTAATTAAAGAGTTGGACAATATCGGAATATCGGATATCGGCAAAAAGCCATTATCGGACATCCCTATTTTGTATGCATGTTCCACATAAATTGAGACTGAACTGAACTGAACAATAATCATAATAATAATGATAATAATAATAATAATAATAATACAAATAATAATAATACAAATAGTAACAATACTACTTTAAATGCAGTTTCCAGGAGAACAGTTAATGGCAATTCATGAAATATGTGAATACAGGTGAAACTAATGTTTGTTAACTAGTAAGGCATATTTATATTATAAATATGTAATAATAATAATTATAGTAGTAATAATGATAATAATACTAAAAAGTTAATATAACGACATCTCATTCTCTCTCATGTGATTTTTCTTACATACATATAAAAAACAATTAATAATTAATCAACAAACATATTATATTATTTTTATTATTAACAGCATTATTGTTATCACTGACAACAATACTACTACTAATACCAAAAATTATTTAAAATTATTTTTAAGAAGAGCAGTGAAAGATAATTAATGAAGTTTGTGAATGCAGGTAAAAAAAAACAAAAAAACATTTATGTTATGAATGTATAATAACATAATACTATAGCCTACACCTCACTCTCTCTCAGGACTATATTATTGTATATATAACGATGTAATTATAATTATATAAATAATAATGATCAGTTAAAATCAGTTTAAAGCAGGGCAATGAAATGCAATTAATGAATAATGGGAATGAAGGTAAAAAAAACCCCTGTTTGATACTTGCTTTTGCATGTTTATATTATGAATGTAAAATAACATAATACTATAACCTACACCTCACTCTCTCTCATGACTATATAACGATATAATTATAATCATATAAATAATAATGATCATTTAAAATCAGTTTAAAGCAGAGCAGTGAAATGCAATTAATGAATAATGTGAATGCAGGTAAAACTAAGCAATTAGTTAAACCTGAGCGCTTGTGTGCTAACCTGGGCATGTGTGCACACCCCAAAAAGGCTGAACCTAATTGGGAGAGAGAAAGAGAGAGAGATCTTTGAGGGGGTAAAACGATAAAATCCCCTAATTCTTGGATTATAATTTAAAATATTCCAAAATGCTAATCAGGGAATTGCAACCAACAAAGGGATAATAAGACGGTCATCCAATTACTGGAATTTTCTCCTCCTTTCAGACGGGCCTGCAGACCTGGAGCCTCCTCGCGTTCCTTGTGAGCGGCTTGCGGAAAGTCGCGACTCAAGCTGTGAGCAAACATGGCAGCTCCGGCTGGGCCCTCCCTGTCTCACAAATATGTTAATTAGGGTCCAGATATTCACACACCTAATTAGCCGGGATTCGAGGTCGCCTCATTTTGACGGAAAGCGGCAAAAGACGAGGTGACAAAGAACAAAAAAATAAAAGAGGGTTTATATTTCAAATGGTGAATTTTAAATACGGCCTCAAGGTGATGAAGAGGCATTGTTAACTACGATACTCAAATGAACTTTTCTCCCCGTTTTTCCTTGCGGCGGGAAGCAGCGATCCAGCGTGGTGGAGATTAGGCTGTCATATGCGGCCTCGCACTCCCATTTCCAACAAGGAGTGATTGTGTTAATTGAAGTGGCTTTCATTACACGGGCGTATTATATGCTGGAAATGAGGATGGCACTGCCGAGAAGATACCGGAGCCCCGGTTAAGAACTCGAAAGGGGGCAGCCTTGTTTGAAGCAGTGCAACAATAGACACCATTAGACGTGAAATTGGACATTTTAGGAGTGTGGTGTGCTAATGAAACTCTGCCCGGATTGAAGTGTTATGGGCATCAACTTTTGGGCTCCTGTCCTAAGGGACATCGCGTGGACAAAGATAAGACCTTCTGGAGGAAAGTTCTGTGGTCAGATGAAACAAAAATGGAGCCTTTCGGCCACAATACCCAGCAATATGTTTGGAGGAGAAAAAGGTGAGGCCATTAATCCCAGGAACACAATTCCTACCGTCAAGCATGGTGGTGGTAGTATTATGATCCTGACAATGGAACTGGTGCTTTACAGAGAGCAAATGGGACAATGAAAAAGGAGGATTACCTCCAAATTTTTCATGACAACATATAACCATCAGCCCGGAGGTTGGGTCTTGGGCGCAGTTGGGTGTTCCAACAGGACAATGACCCCCAAACGCACGTCAAAAGTGGTAAAGGAATGGCTAAATCAGGCTAGAATGAAGGTTTTAGAATGGCCTTCACAAAGTCCTGACTTAAACGTGTGAACAACACATACATACCCCGCCCCCAATCCAACGCCCTCGACGCAAATCCCATAGGGGTGATGGGCGGATGGGCAGCGCCCGAAGAGCTGCAGCCTGCCACCATGGCTCCGCACTCCCTCCCCTCTGTTGCTAGATATCTGGAGATATATGTTGTAATATGTTAATGTGCTTTGCTATGGAGGTTTTTTTCCCGAGTCTAGATTGTATTTTTTTACTCATCCTTCCCCAGCGTTGACCTTTTTCCCATCTTTTACGGGGCGCCTTGTGGCGACCCATCAGCGTTCCTGTTCTGTAACCCTGTACACTGTTTGTTTGTCTAATCTCGAACGGGTTTGTGCTGAAAACAAAGTTTCGTTGTACTTGTGCAATGACAATAAAGACCTACCTGACCTACAATGCTGAAGAAACAAGTCCATGTCAGAAAACCAACAAATGTAGCTGAACTGCACCAATTTTGTCAAGAGGAGTGGTCAAAAACTCAAGCAGAAGCTTGTGGATGGCTACCAAAAGCGCCTTATTGCAGGTCAACTTGCCAAGGGACATGTAAGCAAATATTAACATTGCTGTATGTATACTTTTGACACAGCACATTTTCAGTAGACCCATAATAAATTCATAAAAGAAGCAAACTTCATGAATGTTTTTTTTGTGACCAACAAGTATGTGCTCCAATCCCTCTATCACAAAAAATAAGAATTGTAGAAATGATTTGAAATGTTGTTGTTCGGAGGGGAGGTGACGGCAACAGACACCAGGGTGCAGTATGTAGCTCTGAGATTTATTATATATATTCACCATATATATATAATACTCAAACAATAATAATATAAACTAAGGAAATGGAGTGTGAACTAGATCCAAAAGTGTATGTGATGTGAGGCTATGTGTGTAGTTAGCTGAGGTGTGTGTTACCAAATGTTGTCGAGAGCGAAGGAACACGGAAGTCCGTGGGGCAGGCAGGTGATCCAGGGCGGGAGAGAGAGGCGTCAAGAGATCCGTGTCCAAGCGGGAGGTCGAGATCCAAAAGGCAGTCCAGGAAACAGGGGGAGAAATGAGGAATGTCGACACGTGGAACAAAGGCAGACTGCAGGAAGGACGACGAGGGAAAACGTGAGACCATACAAACACGACGGTGGGAAACACAGCGAGTGAATCAAGGTTTGCATAGAGCAGGATGATCGCTCACGGGACATCAACAGAAGATTATATTCCGGCACGGCATGGCAGGTTGTGCGGGCTTATGAAGGCAGCTCGTTCATCCCAGGCAGGTGCGCAGATTGCAGATCTCCTGCAGCCGTGCGGAGGTGCACCCGCAGCCGAAAGGGAACGCCCGTGGGCTCTCACTGGAGCGCACAGATGGATGAGTCGATGGAGGAGTCTGAGCCGTAACAGGAAACTCAAGACAGCCATGACATTATGTTCTTTACAAGTGTATGTCAACTTTTGACCACGACTGTATCTGCAAAAAAAAAAGAGAAAAAAAAGACCTTCTGCAAAAAAAACTAAACAATACAAAATAATAAATAAACAGCCAATTTATGTTTCTCCCATTTGTAGCTAAAATTCCAATGAAGAGAGGCTGATTTCTATATTTGTGCTTTCAATATTGAGCTTCAGGAGAGGGCAGTCCCCATTATTCAATGTATTCTTCCACACCAGCCTAAATATCACTTACACACAACAATATTATATGGCCCGTGTAAATCTCCCTTTTCTTCCTTCAAAAAAAGAAAAGAAAAAAGAAAGCAGCTTGGCATAATTATTGGTGTGTCGCATTGAGCTCCCCCCCCCCCTCCCCAAATAGCACCACCCTCCTTTCGCAGCAGTCCCCGGTACAAATACAATGACCCACATATACATCCAGTCCGCCTACCAGCCTGTATTTACAATAAATGGTACAAACAGGGAAAAAATAGTAATAATATTGTGTGTTATCGCACCTGCAGTACAAGTGTGGCACACCTAAGACGTACTTTATTCTGACTTCTGTCATCCAAGGTGCAATCAGAGTTTTTTGGGGGGAGAAATCGGACATTGGTTGAAAAGCAATTCCCTGATTTAGACAAAACGTTCTACCTATAGCTGAGTGGAGCACCAGCTGGTGGCCAAATGCCAAGACTGCATGGTGTGTGCGTTTACTTGTCGGGTAGTTGCACCGCTCCTTGTAAGGTAATGTGTGTTACAGAAAGGCGCTGTGGTGTAGAATATTACCAGGACCTTCATTACAATTGCACTGTAATTGGGTCATTAATTTGTTTTAATTAATTAATTAGTAATTCACTGCCAATGCTACATTTAAATATTATATAATATTATATATATATATATATATATATATATATATATATATATATATATATATATATATATATATATATATATATATATATATATATATATATATATATATATATATATATATATATATATATATATATATATATTATATAATATTTAAATGTAGCATTGGCAGTATATATATATATATATATATATATATATATATATATATATATATATATATATATATACATACATATACATGTACAAACATATGTATATATATATATATATATATATATATATATATATATATATATATATATATATATATATATATATATATATATATATATATATATATATATATATATATATATATATATATATATATATATACTGCCAATGCTACATTTAAATATTATATAATATTTGATAAATTTGATATATTTTTTTTATTATCTGTATCGTTTTTTTTGTTTTTTTTTTATTAAATCAACATAAAAAACACAATATACACTTACAATTAGTGCACCAACCCAAACAACCTCCCTCCCCCCATTTCTTTCTGTTATCAATATTCTGCTTCCTACATTATATATCAATATATATCAATACAGTCTGCAAGGGATACAGTCCGTAAGCACACATGATTGTGCGTGCTGCTGCTCCACTAATAGTACTAACCTTTAACAGTTAATTTGACTCATTTTCATTAATTACTAGTTTCTATGTAACTGTTTTTATATTGTTTTACTTTCTTTTTTATTCAAGAAAATGTTTTTAATTTAGTTATCTTATTTTACTATTTTTTTTAAAAAGCACCTTATCTTCACCATACCTGGTTGTCCAAATTAGGCATAATAATGTGTTAATTCCACGACTGCATATATCGGTTGATATCGGTATCGGTAATTAAAGATTTGGACAATATCGTAATATCGGATATCGGCAAACAGCCATTATCGGACATCCCTAGTATATTTACATACACATACAGAGTATTTACTATCAACATTTGGGCTTTTTTCTCATTGTGTCTTTTCATGCTTTTCCCTTTTTTTTTAAACTTTGTTTCTGCATTGTGCCAAGGAAGGCCACGGGCTGCAGATGGCCCCTACGCCACACTTTGGGCATCCACATTGAAGCGGCCACTACAGTCTTAGTAGTCCGTTTCTTCATCGTATGGTCACATGTGGGGATGCGAGTCACAAGGTTGTGGGACGTCAGCACCGGAAGCACTAAAATTGTCACGTCGGGGCGGCATGTTATTGCGCGGATCGTTTTCCCAGGATGCAGACGGAACTCGGGAGGTAGAGTGCAGGTAAGACAATGGGTCCCCACATCTGCGGTCCCCTCCAAGGTTTCTCATTGTCATCCCATTGGGATGTGGCATCTGTGGCGTGTGCAGCCCTTTGAGACACTTGTGATGTAGGACTATATAGATAAACTTAGTTTCACCTGCCTCTGATTAGTGTTTGGGACGCTCACCTGCTCCCGGGCACTAATCAGAGAGCTACCTTTTCCTGCTTTTCGCCACACTCAGTCTGGCTGTCAAGTTACGTGTGTATACTGTTTGAGTCCTGATTGAATGCTAACAGGAAGACTTAGCATTGAATCAGTCTGGCTGTCAAGTTACGTGGGTATACTGTTTGAGTCCTGATTCAATGCTAACAGGAAGACTTAGCATTGAATCAGTCTGGCTGTCAAGTTACGTGGGTATACTGTTTGAGTCCTGATTGAATGCTAACAGGAAGACTTAGCATTGAATCAGTCTGGCTGTCAAGTTACGTGGGTATACTGTTTGAGTCCTGATTGAACGCTAACAGGAAGACTTAGCATTGAATCAGTCTGGCTGTCAAGTTACGTGGGTATACTGTTTGAGTCCTGATTGAACGCTAACAGGAAGACTTAGCATTGAATCAGTCTGGCTGTCAAGTTACGTGGGTATACTGTTTGAGTCCTGATTGAATGCTAACAGGAAGACTTAGCATTGAATCAGTCTGGCTGTCAAGTTACATGGGTATACTGTTTGAGTCCTGATTGAACGCTAACAGGAAGACTTAGCATTGAATCAGTCTGGCTGTCAAGTTACGTGGGTATACTGTTTGAGTCCTGATTGAATGCTAACAGGAAGACTTAGCATTGAATCAGTCTGGCTGTCAAGTTACGTGGGTATACTGTTTGAGTCCTGATTGAACGCTAACAGGAAGACTTAGCATTGAATCAGTCTGGCTGTCAAGTTACGTGGGTATACTGTTTGAGTCCTGATTGAACGCTAACAGGAAGACTTAGCATTGAATCAGTCTGGCTGTCAAGTTACGTGGGTATACTGTTTGAGTCCTGATTCAACGCTAACAGGAAGACTTAGCATTGAATCAGTCTGGCTGTCAAGTTACGTGGGTATACTGTTTGAGTCCTGATTGAATGCTAACAGGAAGACTTAGCATTGAATCAGTCTGGCTGTCAAGTTACGTGGGTATACTGTTTGAGTCCTGATTTAATGCTAACAGGAAGACTTAGCATTGAATCAGTCTGGCTGTCAAGTTACGTGGGTATACTGTTTGAGTCCTGATTTAATGCTAACAGGAAGACTTAGCATTGAATCAGTCTGGCTGTCAAGTTACGTGGGTATACTGTTTGAGTCCTGATTCAACGCTAACAGGAAGACTTAGCATTGAATCAGTCTGGCTGTCAAGTTACGTGGGTATACTGTTTGAGTCCTGATTGAACGCTAACAGGAAGACTTAGCATTGAATCAGTCTGGCTGTCAAGTTACGTGGGTATACTGTTTGAGTCCTGATTTAATGCTAACAGGAAGACTTAGCATTGAATCAGTCTGGCTGTCAAGTTACGTGGGTATACTGTTTGAGTCCTGATTGAACGCTAACAGGAAGACTTAGCATTGAATCAGTCTGGCTGTCAAGTTACGTGGGTATACTGTTTGAGTCCTGATTGAACACTAACAGGAAGACTTACCATTGAATCAGTCTGGCTGTCAAGTTACGTGGGTCTACTGTTTGAGTCCTGATTGAATGCTAACAGGAAGACTTAGCATTGAATCAGTCTGGCTGTCAAGTTACGTGGGTATACTGTTTGAGTCCTGATTGAATGCTAACAGGAAGACTTAGCATTGAATCAGTCTGGCTGTCAAGTTACGTGGGTATACTGTTTGAGTCCTGATTCAACGCTAACAGGAAGACTTAGCATTGAATCAGTCTGGCTGTCAAGTTACGTGGGTATACTGTTTGAGTCCTGATTGAATGCTAACAGGAAGACTTAGCATTGAATCAGTCTGGCTGTCAAGTTACGTGGGTATACTGTTTGAGTCCTGATTGAACGCTAACAGGAAGACTTAGCATTGAATCAGTCTGGCTGTCAAGTTACGTGGGTATACTGTTTGAGTCCTGATTGAACGCTAACAGGAAGACTTAGCATTGAATCAGTCTGGCTGTCAAGTTACGTGGGTATACTGTTTGAGTCCTGATTCAACGCTAACAGGAAGACTTAGCATTGAATCAGTCTGGCTGTCAAGTTACGTGGGTATACTGTTTGAGTCCTGATTGAACGCTAACAGGAAGACTTAGCATTGAATCAGTCTGGCTGTCAAGTTACGTGGGTATACTGTTTGAGTCCTGATTGAACACTAACAGGAAGACTTACCATTGAATCAGTCTGGCTGTCAAGTTACGTGGGTCTACTGTTTGAGTCCTGATTGAATGCTAACAGGAAGACTTAGCATTGAATCAGTCTGGCTGTCAAGTTACGTGGGTATACTGTTTGAGTCCTGATTGAATGCTAACAGGAAGACTTAGCATTGAATCAGTCTGGCTGTCAAGTTACGTGGGTATACTGTTTGAGTCCTGATTCAACGCTAACAGGAAGACTTAGCATTGAATCAGTCTGGCTGTCAAGTTACGTGGGTCTACTGTTTGAGTCCTGATTGAATGCTAACAGGAAGACTTAGCATTGAATCAGTCTGGCTGTCAAGTTACGTGGGTATACTGTTTGAGTCCTGATTGAACACTAACAGGAAGACTTACCATTGAATCAGTCTGGCTGTCAAGTTACGTGGGTCTACTGTTTGAGTCCTGATTGAACGCTAACAGGAAGACTTAGCATTGAATCAGTCTGGCTGTCAAGTTACGTGGGTATACTGTTTGAGTCCTGATTGAACGCTAACAGGAAGACTTAGCATTGAATCAGTCTGGCTGTCAAGTTACGTGGGTCTACTGTTTGAGTCCTGATTGAATGCTAACAGGAAGACTTAGCATTGAATCAGTCTGGCTGTCAAGTTACGTGGGTATACTGTTTGAGTCCTGATTGAATGCTAACAGGAAGACTTAGCATTGAATCAGTCTGGCTGTCAAGTTACGTGGGTATACTGTTTGAGTCCTGATTCAACGCTAACAGGAAGACTTAGCATTGAATCAGTCTGGCTGTCAAGTTACGTGGGTATACTGTTTGAGTCCTGATTGAACGCTAACAGGAAGACTTAGCATTGAATCAGTCTGGCTGTCAAGTTACGTGGGTATACTGTTTGAGTCCTGATTCAACGCTAACAGGAAGACTTAGCATTGAATCAGGACTCAAATAGTATACCCACGTAACTTGACAGCCAGACTGAGTGTGGAAAAAAGCAGAAATAAGTAGCTCTCTGATTAGTGCCCAGGAGCAGGTGAGCGTCCCAAACACTAATCAGAGGCAGGTGAAACTAAGTTTATCTATATAGCCCTAAATCACAAGTGTCTCAAAGGGCTGCACAAGCCACAGATCCCACATCAGGGCAAGAAAAACCCAACCCATTGGGCACAGTGAGGAAGTCTAGACCAGGGGTCACCAACGCGGTGCCCGCGGGCACAAGGTAGCCCGTAAGGACCAGATGAGTAGCCCGCTGGCCTGTTCTTAAAAATAGCTCAAATAGCAGCACTTACCAGTGAGCAAAGCGAGACCAGCTTTCTAGTAAATAAATACAATTTGAAAAATAGCTGCCTCTATTTTTTACATTTTATTTATTTACTAGCAAGCTGGTCTCGCTTTGCTCGACATTTTTAATTCTAAGAGAGACAAAACTCAAATAGAATTTGAAAATCCAAGAAAATATTTTAAAGACTTGGTCTGCACTTGTTTAAATAAATTCATTATTTTTATTTACTTTGCTTCTTATAACTTTCAGAAAGAGAATTTTAGAGAAAAAATACAACCTTAAGAATTATTTTAGGATTTTTAAACACATATACCTTTTTACCTTTTAATTTCCTTCCTCTTCTTTCCTGACAATTTAAATCAATGTTCAAGTAAATTTATTTTTTTTATTGTAAAGAATAATAAATACATTTTAATTTAATTATTCATTTTAGCTTCTGTTTTTTCAACGAAGAATATTTGGAAATATTGCTTCAAACTTATTATGATTAAAATAAAAAAAAAATATTCTGGCAAATCTAGAAAATCTGTAGAACCAAATTTAAATCGTATTTCAAAGTCTTTTGAATTTCTTTTAAAATTTTTGTTCTGGAAAATCTAGAAGAAATAATTATTTGTCTTTGTTAGAAATATAGCTTGGTCCAATTTGTTATATATTCTAACAAAGTGCAGATTGGATTTTAACCTATTTAAAACATGTCATCAAAATTCTAAAATTAATCTTAATCAGGAAAAATTACTAACGATGTTCCATAAAAAGATTCAAATTAGCTACTTTTTCTCCTTTTTTTCGGTTAAATTTTGAATTTTAAAGAGTTGAAATTGAAAATAAACTGTTTCAAAATGTAATTGTCATTTTTTTTTCGTGTTTTCTCCTCTTTTAAACCGTTCAATTAAGTGTAAATATCATTAATTATTAATAATAACATAGAGTTAAAGGTAAATTGAGCAAATTGGCTATTTCTGGCAATTTATTGAAGTGTGTATCAAACTGGTAGCCCTTCGCATTAATCACTACCCAAGAAGTAGCTCTTGCTTTCAAAAAGGTTGGTGACCCCTGCTCTAGACTATGTTTATCCAACCACGGCAACGAAGAATGCGAGTGTGTGGGACGGTAGTGAGTAAAAGAAGCAAATTATTCTTAAATTACATTTATTGAAGAAAATAAATAAATCATCAAACATTGAACAAAGTGTACGTGTGCATAGCGCTTTACAACTTGCACCATACTGACTTAGTTTGATAAAGTTATCATAACATTAGCCCAGGGGGTTAAAATCATTTCTTAACTGAGGACATGTATACAGGAAAATATAAAGAAGCTGCTGATGGTGTGTTTGACAAAGAAGCAGCCTACTAAGGTAAATTCTGTACATTATCGTTATTAAATTACCTCCACCAACTTTAACACTCGGCACAATGCAGTCCGAAATGTAGCGTTCTCCTGGCAACCTCCAAACCCAGACTGGTCCATCAGATTCCCAGATGGAAAAGCGTGACTCATCAGTCCAGAGAAGGCGTCTCCACTGCTCTAGAGTCCAGTGGCGACGTGCTTCACACCACTGCATCCCACTCTTTGCATTGGACTTGGTGATGCATGGCTTAGATGCAGCTGCCTGGCCATGGAAACCCATTACATGAAGCTCTCTGCGTACTGCACGTGGGTTAATTTGAAGGTCACAGGAAGTTTGGAGCTCTGTAGCAACTATAGCTGCAGAAAGTCTTTGCACTATGCTGACCTCTCTGTCAGTTTACGTGGCCTAAGCAGGGAAGCCCAGACTTCCCTCTCCCCTAGCTCTTCCCGGGGGATCCCGAGGCGTTCCCAGGCCAGCCGGGAGACATAGTCTTCCCAACGTGTCCTGGGTCTTCCCCGTGGCCTCCTACCAGTCGGACGTGCCCTAGGGAGGCGTTCGGGTGGCATCCTGACCAGATGCCCGAACCACCTCATCTGCCTCCTCTCCATGTGGAGGAGCAGCGGCTTTACTTTGAGCTCCCCCCGGATGGCAGAGCTTCTCACCCTATCTCTAAGGGAGAGACCCACCACCCGGCGGAGGAAACTCATTTCGGCCGCTTGTACCCGTGATCTTGTCCTTTCGGTCATAACCCAAAGCTCATGACCATATTTGAGGATGGGAACGTAGATCGAGCGGTAAATTGAGAGCTTTGCCTTCCGGCTCAGCTCCTTCTTCACCACAACGGACCGATACAGCGTCCGCATTACTGAAGACGCCACACCGATCCGCCTGTCGATCTCACCATCCACTCTTCCCTCACTCGTGAACAAGACTCCGAGGTACTTGAACTCCTCCACTTGGGGCAAGATCTCCTCCCCAACCCGGAGATGGCACTCCACCCTTTTCCGGGCGAGAACCATGGATTCGGACTTGGAGGTGCTGATTCTCATCCCAGTCGCTTCACACTCAGCTGCGAACGCCATCTAAAAAAATTGTATGAAACATAAGATAACACACTGCAAAAAGTGAAATCTAAGTAAGATGAAATATCTCAAATAAGGGTGATATTTGCTTATGTTCTGTCTGATAAGATCATTCTTCTCACTAAGCAGATTTGATGTTGGAGTGTTTTACTTGTTTTACATGTTTTGGTCCTAAATGATCTCAGTAAGATATTACAGCTTGTTGCTGAGATTTGATGAGCTATATTGAGTAAAACATGCTTGAAACTAGAATATCAACTGTTGCAAAGCTGTGTCATCAACACTCACAAGTATACAACTACTTTTTTAAAGTAATAATTTCTTATTTCAAGCATGAAAAACAATAATCATGATTTTAACACAATTGTGTCTCATAATTAAAACAGATGACAGCCAAATGGACTTTGCTGTTTTATTTTCAATGAAACAATAGAAAACACGCACTCATATAGTAGTACAGTTGGCACAGTACAGTAAACTGACAGTTAATATTTAAACATTTAACATTTCAAACAATTTTGAACAGAAATAGTTCATGCACATTCAGATAAATTCCTCAAAATTACAATAAAAAAATGTTTGCCCGGGGGCCGGGCTGTATATATGCGCACTAATTGACTGAAAGAGCACGTACTTGGCGCAATGATGTCATGTTATCCATGGAAAAATGCATTTTTAGACAATATGATTTGCCTGAGCGGCTAGGAGACCCCGAGAGTAACAAGCGCTTGCCTTGTTGCCTTTCCATTAAGAACAATACATTAATTTTTAGTATAAGTTTGCTGGTTTCAAGAAATGTAATGCCGAGCGCATATCATTATGTCAAGATAATGGCACTAGCATTTACTTCATTTAAGAATATTTTTCAACATATTGAGCAAAAAGGTCTCTTTTTTTTACCAAGAAAAGTGCACTTGTTATTAGTGAGAATATACTTATTATGAGGTATTTTTGGGTTCATTGAAGTTAGCTAATTTTACTTGTTTTGGAAAGTCTTAAAAAGCCAAATTTTCTTGTTCTATTGGCAGATAATTTTGCTTAGTTCAAATAAAATACCCCTAATTTTTGTATTTTTTTTCTTCTTGTTTTTGAACAGTGACTTTTTGCAGTGCATATACATAAAAATAAGATATAAATAGCACGTCACTAAGATAATAAAAACATTGAGAGAATAATATTAGTCATAATAGCAATAGATAACATTGAAAACACAATAAGAAAACAAACATGAGTTTAACAACAACAAAGCATTGTTCAACACATCCTTATGTACTGTTCCACATGTTTTTTCACAATGCTTTCTACCGGACCAAACTCACACGCATTACAAACATAGCAGCTAAAATCTTTGGCGTACCCACACCCAACATTTCAGATTCAAACCACAGGTCCATCATTCGACTGGCAAACACAATAGTCCAGGATATGACTCACCCACTACACCAATACATCATCCCACTACCATCAGGGCGCAGGTACAGAACCGTCAAATTCCAGAGGGCCCGCCTCAGTAAAAGCCTTATCCCTGCAGCTATAGCCGCCCTTAACAGCAGGCCCGGCCCACCTGTCTGACAAGCCTGTAAATGTGTTGGTCATGTATGATGTCTTTTTTGTTATTTTTGTTTCGTAATGTGTAATGTCTATAGTTTAAATGTACGGCAGTGGAAATTAATTTCTCCAACGGGGACCAATAAATCTACACTACCGTTCAAAAGTTTGGGGTCACATTGAAATGTCCTTATTTTTTAAGGAAAAGCACTGTACTTTTCAATGAAGATAACTTTAAACTACTCTTAACTTTAAAGAAATACACTCTATACATTGCTAATGTGGTAAATGACTATTATAGCTGCACATGTCGGGTTTTTGGTGCAATATCTACATAGGTGTATATAAATAAATGATAATGATAAATGGGTTATACTTGTATAGCGCTTTTCTACCTTCAAGGTACTCAAAGCGCTTTGACAGTATTTCCACATTCACCCATTCACACACACATTCACACACTGATGGCGGGAGCTGCCATGCAAGGCGCTAACCAGCAGCCATCAGGAGCAAGGGTGAAGTGTCTTGCTCAAGGACACAACGGACGTGACTAGGTTGGTAGAAGGTGGGAATCGAACCAGGAACCCTCCGATTGCTGGCACGGCCACTCTACCAACTTCGCCACGCCGTCCCCTGTATAGAGGCCCATTTCCAGCAACTATCACTCCAGTGTTCTAATGGTACAATGTGTTTGCTCATTGGCTCAGAAGGCGAATTGATGATTAGAAAACCCTTGTGCAATCATGTTCACACATCTGAAAAGAGTTTAGCTCGTTACAGAAGCTACAAAACTGACCTTCCTTTGAGCAGATTGAGTTTCTGGAGCATCACATCTGTGGGGTCAATTAAACGCTCAAAATGGCCAGAAAAAGAGAACTTTCATCTGAAACTCGACAGTCTATTCTTGTTCTTAGAAATGAAGGCTATTCCACAAAATTGTTTGGGTGACCCCAAACTTTTGAACGGTAGTGTAAATCTAAAAAAAATCTAACATGATCAATTTGTTGCAGATGTTTAAAGAAGGAGAAAACAAGGACGTGGCGGCTGCCGCAGTGTTGTGAGTCAAACCTTGAATGTTGGCCCGGCGGATCATAAACGAACAGAAGACTTGACCAAAGCAGAGAGAGAGAATCTGGTTGCATATTGAAAAGGTTTACTGGGTCTTTAATTTTCAAAGTTGTGAGTGAAGACTGCAACTTTGTCAAAAGCATGTCATGTGATTGGCCGGGATTTGTGTCCATCAACAGCAGTCAGAGATGAGCTTTGTCAAAAATGTATTTTTACTCTAACGGGCAAAATAGAGCAAGGGATGGGGAGTAAGGGGGGGGGGGGGGGGTCTCCTGTCAGCTATTCTTACATAAAATATTCCAATATTCATTGTTATGAAGACTTGCACGGAGAAAAGCTAAGCCTCTTGACTTATGAATTTTAAAAGTATCCAAAGGAGCGCCTTTTCCCCCTCTGACCTTAATCTTAAATAGGTCTCAGACACAGGTAGGGTGATAAATGGACTCAAGTGATTCCAGTGGAGAAGAAAGGCGGCTAAGCCCACTTTCTCTGACGCCGGCTCTTATCAACCGGCTGGCGACAAACGGCTGCAGGTTCCAGAGGAGCGTTCAGGCGCTCTGTGCCAGCTTGGCTAATACATAGATTAGTTTACAAGTTTGGCCCCAGTGCCAATTGGATTAAGAATCATCATGCTGGGGGTTTTTTTTTGCTCCCCTTCCGCATTGTTTGACAGTCTACATGCGGTCAGTATCAGGCTGTGATGGACTTATGCTAAATCCCTCCATGTTTGTGTGTGTGTGCACGTCTAAAAGCATCGAGGCTGCCACTGTCATTTTTATTCAGGACGTGTTGTGCCGAGTCTTTAGAGCGCCACCTCCAACTCTCTCCATCAGAGCGCAAGAAGCGATTTTAACCTTTTATTCCAAAGATAGGGCCCGTCTTCTCGCCCTCGGGCTATGTCTTTTAATATCAGCGCTCTTGTCACCCTGATCCCCCGGTTCAAAAAAGACCCGTGTCAAGATGAAAATATCCCTGACAGAGAGCGTGTCTAATGCCGCCGCACTCAGCTGTAATCAGAGTAATCGCTTTGAACTAGTTCGCAGGAAGGCACTTTTATTTTGCAAACGCAGAATTGGCTCGGTCCGCTTTAGACCGTGGTTTATTTGATTAAGAAAGGGGAGCGCAGCTGGAGAAATCAGGCAGGGGCGGACATCGCTGGAATTCCTCAGTAATATTCATACCAATTGTAAATCATACACGTCGTTTCCAGAGGTGGGTAGTAACGCGCTACATTTACTCCGTTACTACTCGAGTAACTTTTGGGATGAATTGTACTTCTAAGAGTAGTTTTAATGCAACATACACTACCGTTCAAAAGTTTGGGGGTCACCCAAACAATTTTGTGGAATAGCCTTCATTTCTAAGAACAAGAATAGACTGTCGAGTTTCAGATGAAAGTTCTCTTTTTCTGGCCATTTTGAGCGTTTAATTGACCCCACAAATGTGATGCTCCAGAAACTCAATCTGCTCAAAGGAAGGTCAGTTTTGTAGCTTCTGTAACGAGCTAAACTGTTTTCAAATGTGTGAACATGATTGCACAAGGGTTTTCTAATCATCAATTTGCCTTCTGAGCCAATGAGCAAACACATTGTACCATTAGAACACTGGAGTGATAGTTGCTGGAAATGGGCCTCTATACACCTATGTAGATATTGGACCAAAAAGCAGACATTTGCAGCTAGAATAGTCATTTACCACATTAGCAATGTATAGAGTGTATTTCTTTAAAGTTAAGACTAGTTTAAAGTTATCTTTTTTGAAAAGTACAGTGCTTTTCCTTCAAAAATAAGGACATTTCAATGTGACCCCAAACTTTTGAACGGTAGGGTACTTTTACTTTTACTTGAGTATATTTATAGAGAAGAAACGCTATTTCTACGCGGCTCCATTTATCTACATTCAGCTCGCTACTCACTACTGATTTTTATCGATCTGATAATGCACGCTTTTTTTGTTTTGGTTTGTCAGACAGACCTTCAAAGTAGGATCTATCGCATGCCTGCGTTTCACCAATCAAATGCAGTCACTGGTGACGTTTGACTCCGTTTCACCAATCAAATGCAGTCACTGGTGACGTTTGACTCCGTTTCACCAATCAAATGCAGTCGCTGGTGACGTTTGACTCCATTTCACCAATCAAACAGAGCCAGGCGGTCATGTGACCGCCGCTGAAACATAAAGTTTCAGCGTTAAGAACAACAATCTTAAGCTTACATGAACTCAACATCCAATTTGAGGAAGCACATGGCGGTAAGTAACGTTAGTAGATATTTTGGCTGTCACCGTAGGCTGATGTTAGCTTCCCTGCTATGAATCACTGTCAAATGTACATCGTGTGGGGACATTTATTAACATACTGCAGCCTCATAGACAGACAGAGACACACACACACACACACACACACACACACACACACACACACACACACACACACACACACACACACACACACACACACACACACACACACACACACACACACACACACACACACACACACACACACACTCACGCATGCATACAAACACTAATTAGAAGTGCACAATGTGTTCCCAGGTGCAGCCCACATCTATCAGTTTATGGTTTGCGTAAAGGCTAACTTGTTATTTTCCTTGGTAATCTCTGCCTACTGAGCCTATGGTGCTGTTAAGTTATTGTGTCTAAATTTGCCTTCATTTTTTTTTATGTTAATGTATTATTATTTAATATATATTATTGTTTTAGTTGCTTAAGAGATATTCCTGGCTCTGAATTTGCTCATTGCTATTTTTATGTTTTTGTGCATTATTTGTTGCCGTCATCATTAAACGAACAGGTTACTCATCAGTTACTCAGTACTTTTGTAGTTTTTTCACAACATACTTTACACGCACACACACTCACGCATGCATACAACCACCAATCAGAAGTGCACAGTGTGTTCCCAGGTGCAGCCCACATCTATCAGTTTATGGTTTGCGTAAAGGCTAACTTGTTATTTTCCTTTGTAAACTCTGCCTACTGAGCCTATGGTGCTGTTAAGTTATTGTGGCTCAATTTGCCTGCATTTTTTTATGTTAATGTATTATTATTTAATATATATGATTGTTTTAGTTGCTTAAGAGATATTCCTGGCTCTGAATTTGCTCATTGCTATTTTTATGTTTTGGTGCATTATTTGTTTCCGTCATCATTCAACAAACAGGTTACTCATCAGTTACTCAGTACTTGAGTAGTTTTTTCACAGCATACTTTTTACTTTTACTCAAGTAAATATTTGGGTGACTACTCCTTACTTTTACTTGAGTAATAAATCTCTAAAGTAACTGTACTCTTACTTGAGTACAATTTCTGGCTACTCTACCCACCTCTGGTAATATTTATACCAATTGTAAATCATGGATGTCGTTCCCCACTCACATTTGACTCCAGAGTCAAGAGCGAATTAGACCTGGTAATGATAAACCAACCTTCTGCTTGGGCATTGTCTCCTGTCAGATAGCAGAAAAGAGGCTCGACTGGCCCTGAAGGGCTCCCGAGGGACCAACCCAAAACCCCTAACATCCCACAAAGGCTTTTAATTGTTATTTCAACCCCACGCTGCATCATCACCCCCCTCCCTGGGCTGTCCGGGCAAACAGAACGGTCCGTAATGAGAGGCGGCGTCCGCTGGGAGCCAGTCAGTAACTTCCAAATACATTGCCCTTGTTAGCCACGTTTGGCGCAGCGCTACAATGTTACAGATGTTGGCAATAGAGCACTGATAGAGATCTATTAAGCCTTTGCTTGGCGGTGACGCTCCCAAGATGACGACATTTGTAACTAACCTCTGCATCCCTCGGATTCGTTCCATCCTTCATGCCAAACGGTGTTAAAGAGGAACTATGATGAATTTCACCTTTTCTGACTAATGAATGATGCCAAAGCGCCAAATCATAAGATTCATGAGGTGGCATGAGCCTGCACGTAGTTTTGGATGCCTCTGCAAGGTTTTACAGTTTGGCTATGGCTATGACATACTTAGACGTTAAAGGGTCCTGTAATCAGAATCTGAATCATCCATCCATCCATTTTCTACCGTTTATCCCTTTCGGGGTCGCGGGGGGTGCTGGAGCCTATCTCAGCTTCAATCGGGCAGACGGCGGGGTACACCCTGGACAAATCGCCACCTCATCACAGGGCCAACACAGATAGACAGACAACATTCACACTAGGGACCATTTAGTGTTGCCAATCAACCTATCCCCAGGTGCATGTCTTTGGAGGTGGGAGGGGCCTATCCCCAGGTGCATGTCTTTGGAGGTGGGAGGGGCCTATCCCCAGGTGCATGTCTTTGGAGGTGGGAGGAAGCCGGAGTACCCGGAGGGAAACCACGGAGTCACAGGGAGAACATGCAAACTCCGTACAGAAAGATCCCGAGCGCAGAATCGAACCCAGGACTTTCGTACTGTGAGGCGGACGCACTAACCCCTCTACCACCGTGCTGCATCAGAAATACTTTAATAATCCCCTAGGGGAAATCAAGATTTTCAACACAATCCCATTCAAGAGCAGACAAACATTACAGGGAGACAGAACAGGATGTGGGCTCTGTACCGAGGATGTCGTTGTGGCTTGCGCAGCCCTTTGAGACACTTGTGATTTAGGGCTATATAAATAAGCATTGATTGATTGATTGATTGATCGCTGACGGGTCTGCCAACTTCCGGTGCCCCTTAGAAAAAGGTGGGAAACAGGTAAACGCTTTGGGGGCTGAGAAACAAAAAAAAATCAGTCTAAGCGTGGGCCCCTGGAGCGGGGGTGTAGACTGAGGCCAAGGAAGAAAAAAATTCATAGCCATAGCACACATAAGCATGTGTGTAAGAGGGAAACATCAAACATCAAAGAACACAAAGGACACTAAAGACATTAAAAGAGCAGAGCTAATGCAACCAGCCATTTCTACAATACAGCTACAAAAAAATATATATACACTGTGGTGGCCTCTCCGGTGTTCCACGCCATCGTCTGCTGGGGTGGGGGGAGCATAGCCAGAGACAGGAGCAGATCCAACAAAGCAACCAAGAGAGCCGGCTCCACCCTCGGCCGCTTAGTAACTCTCGGCCAGTGTCCAGTCCGCATGGATGAGCGAGGATGCTTCTAAGGAGACCGAGGTGTCCGATACCAGCTCATTCAGCCCAGACACTGTGAAGCTTGTCCGTCCCGGCGCTCGGCACCAGCTCCGCAGTCATGTCTCTCCTTGGAAACGTCCAAGGAGACCGAGGTGTCCGATACCAGCTCATTCAGCCCAGACACTGTGAAGCTTGTCCGTCCCGGCGCTCGGCACCAGCTCCGCAGTCATGTCTCTCCTTGGAAACGTCCAAGGAGACAGAGGTGTCCGATACCTGCTCATTCAGCCGAGACACTGTGAAGCTTGTCCGTCCCGGCGCTCGGCACCAGCTCCGCAGTCCTGTCTCTTCATCCGCATCTCCTCCGTTCTCTCCAAACGGACTCTGGTGTGGCAGAGACCCAGCACCGGGTCTCCGTGGCCAAAAGGCTCCCGGGAGGAAGATCCGGAAGTTCACGAAAAAGGCACCACAGAAGTCACGAAAGTGGCACCCCTTGTCGCACAGTCCCAAAGGGTCCCGAAGAAAAAGGCAAATGAAAACAAGAGGGAACACAAAAGGATGATACAAGAGCACAGAACTCCTGCCACCAGCACCCACTACAGCAGCACCACCATTGGAAAAAAAGGTGAAAATGTGAAAACAACTTTTCTTACTCGTTAGTACTTGTAGTCAAACCATGGAGGCAAACCTGCTCCAAACGTCCGCCCGGTAGGGGAAGACCCAGGACACATTGGGAAGACCATCTCTCCCGGCTGGCCTGGGAACGCCTCGGGATGCCCCGGGAGGAGCTGGACGAAGTGGCTGGGGAGAGGGAAGTCTGGGCTCCCCTGCTTAGGCTGCTGCCCCCGCGACCCGATCTCGGATAAGCGGAAGAAGATGGATGGATGGATGGAAATTACAGGATGCTATTTATGTAGTTTGATCATTTTCCTCGACTGATGTACCAAACATCATGTGGTTTATTTTGTAACTTCATCTACAAAGACACAAAGAATTGCTATTGCGACATCCAGTGGACACATTTAGAACAGCAGTTTCTTTTGTTAAAAAATCTCAGGTTAATTTTTATACTTAGTAAACTCATCCCCGCGGGCCGTGTAAAACCTGTTCGCGGGCCTGACGTATCTAGACCATAATGATGTGTTTTAAATGTAGACTGAAATCCTCACAAGTCCCCTTTAAGGTGTGGGCGTGCGGGTCCTGCATCAGGTTGCTGACGGCCTTGTGATTATTCCGGGCTGAAAAGATATTATGAGGAGAAAGGAATAAAATGTACGTTACCCGAGGGGCTGAAGGTAGAAAGAAGCATTTTTTTATTTTTTTTATTTTTTTGTGTCGCAAATGAATTATGTAAATTCATTGGTCCTGTCCTGTCTAGTTGTGGTTCCCATAATGACTCCACCCACCCCCATCCCTCCCGCTCCAGCTCCCAGTAAACAGTCTCGCTTCTTATCTGCACTCGTCTTCCTCCCGGCTATGAGCAGATTTTTCATTTAGCTAAAAGCTCGGTACGAGGTCCATGAGAGTGATAATCCTACCACAGGCCGCAGCTGGCGTTTCCACAGCGCGGATGATTAGTCAGTAACGTTTTGCATTGGACCTGGAGAAATTCTCTCAGTGGGAAGTAAGTCTTCCCCCCCCTCCTCCTTCTACGTACACACACATTAATGGATGATTTACCTCACGCTCAAACATCCTCAAACCTGTCACAGTGTGGGACGCCTGGCGACCTTCATCAGGGCCATCTTTTAATTGTTTTTGACAGTGAATGTGTTTCCTGTTGGCCCGTGACGCCCCCCCGCCCGCCCGCCCGCCATCCCGCCCGCCCGCCCGTCCGCCCGCCACAGAATGACAGAGCGTTTGCTCTGCACAGGTATGACGGCGGGGATCCCTCAGACGGAATTAAGGCGGTGAACAGGAGGAACAGGTCATGAATGCACTTATCTCATTTGTCTGACAGGTTTAAACATTTATTAAAGGCCTCAGCCCTAATTCCCTCGAGCAGGTGTAAGCTTCCGTCGAGGTGTGAATTATATCCAATCGTGCAGATACGCTCGTAATATGCAGAATGCGAGCGGTAAGCCTCTCCAGGTGGAAATTGAATAACTTAGGGTTTCGGGGCGTAATCCACGGGGTGCTTTGTCACAGATAAAAGGGAAGAGGAAACACTTTGTTTCCTGTCTTCCTGGCGGAAATAAACGACGTCACTGTTCCATACCGCTAAAAGTCGGTGTTCAAAAACAAGAAAAAAAATGTACAAAAATGAGGGGTATTTTATTTGAACTAAGCAAAATTATCTGCCAATAGAACAAGAATGTTTGGCTTGTTTGGTAAAAAAAAATAAAAAAATAAAAAAAAATAAAAAAAGTACCGACAAGTACAGAAATACTTTTGGTACACTGCAAAAAGTCAGTGTTCAAAAATAAGAATAAAAAAATACAAAAATGAGGGGTATTTTATTTGAACTAAGCAAATTTATCTGCCAATAGAACAAAAACATTTGGCTTGTTTGGGGGGAAAAAAAGAAAAGAACCGACAAGTACAGAAATACTTTTGGTACACTGCAAAAAGTCAGTGTTCAAAAATAAGAATACAACATACAAAAATGAGGGGTATTTTATTTGAACTAAGCAAATTTATCTGCCAATAAAACAAGAACATTTGGCTTGTTTGGCAAAAAAAAAAAAAAAGAAAAAAAGAAAACTACCGACAAGTACAGAAATACTTTTGGTACACTGCAAAAAGTCAGTGTTCAAAAATAAGAATAAAAAAAAAAAAAAGAGGGGTATTTTATTTGAACTAAGCAAATGTATCTGCCAATAGAACAAAAACATTTGGCTTGTTTGGCAAAAAAAAAAAAAAAAAGAAAAAAAAAAGAAAAGTACCGACAGGTACATAAATATTTTTGGTACACTGCAAAAAGTCAGTGTTCAAAAACAAGAATAAAAAATACAAAAATGAGGGGTATTTTATTTGAACTAAGCAAGATTATCTGCCAAAAGAACAAGAACATTTCGCTTGTTTGGGAAGAAAAAAAAAAAAGAAAAAAAAAAAAAGAAAAGCACCGACAAGTACAGAAATACTTTTGGTACACTGCAAAAAGTCAGTGTTCAAAAACAAGAAACAAATACACAAAAATGAGGGGTATTTTATTTGAACTAAGCAAATTTATCTGCCAATAGAACAAGAAAATTTGGATTGTCAAGACTTTCCAAAACAAGCAAAATTAGCTAACCTCAATGAACCCCAAAATACCTTAAAATAAGTATATTCTCACTAATTAACTTTAACTTTAACAACTGTACTACTATATGAGTATGTCTTTTCTATTGTTTCATTGAAAATAAAACAGCAAAGTCCATTTGGCTGTCATCTGTTTTAATTATGAGACACAATTGTGTCAAAGTCATGATTTTTTTTTTTTTCATGCTTGAAATAAGAAATAATTACTTTAAAAAAGTAGTTTTCTACTTGTGAGTGTTGATGACACAGCTTTGCAGCAGTTGATATTCTAGTTTCAAGCATGTTTTACTCAATATAGCTCATCAAATCTCAGCAACAAGCTGTAATATCTTACTGAGGTCATTTAGGAGCAAAACACTTAAAACAAGTAAAACACTCTAACATCAAATCTGCTTAGTGAGAAGAATGATCTTATCAGACAGAAAATAAGCAAATATCACCCTTATTTGAGATATTTCATCTTACTTACATTTCGGTTTTTGCAGTGTGTCCTTAATAATGTTGACAAAATAATAGAATGATACATGACACAATATTTTGTTTGTTTACTTACTACTAAAAGACAAGTTGTCTTGGATGTTCACTATTTTATTTAAGGAAACAATTGCAATAAGAAACATATGTTTCATGTACCGTAAGATTTTTTTGGTTAAAATAAAGCCAATAATGACATTTTTTGTGGTCCCCTTTATTTAGAAAAGTACTGAAAAGTACAGAAATACTTATGGTACCGGTACCAAAACATTGGTATGGGGGCAACACTAACACGCACACACCGAGCACCCCCTGGCAGAAACGTAGATCGGCGCCTATGGTTCCAATGTTCATGCTGGCCGACAGGAAAAAAAAAAAGATGGAAGGAACGCGGAAGGAACACATGGAGCCTTTCTGTGCTTTCGGTGCCCCGGGTCACGTAACAACGGGCCCCGGCATGGATGGACAATGTTCACCCATGCAACAAACAGATTTGCTCTCCTCCGAGCATCATCTGCCACCTGGCCTGAACAGAACTATGCAGCCATGCTCGTGGTCCGACTCCACACACTTACAACTCTGTTTGTTTACTATCGAGGCAGAACAGAGGCGGCATTAGTGAGCGCCCATGAATTCGCATCCTGTTATCACTGCTGCCTTTGGACAGTCTACGCTAAAAGAGGCCTTCACTGTCTCCACTTTGGCTCAGGAAGCCGTTTTCATTCATACCGAGAACAACAACTGCATTAAAGTCTTCATGGAACATGAATCCGCCATCTTTACCTTTGTGTGAATGGACCCTTGTTTTGCTCACTGAACCAGGGTTCACACTGATAGCACAGAAGCCTTTTAATGCAACGCTTGCAGGATTTTTTATTCTGGGGCTCCGTTTGTTTGTTGATCTTGTTGTAGAGAAAGCAGGTCTTATTGACTTTGAGAGGCAGAGGTGGGTAGTAACGCCCTACATTTACTCCGTTACATCTACTTGAGTAACTTTTGGGATAAATTATACTTCTAAGAGTAGTTTTAATGCAACATACTTTTACTTTTACCTGAGTATATTTATAGAGAAGAAACGCTACTTTTACTCCGCTCCATTTATCTACATTCAGCTCGCTACTCGCGACTGATTTTGTATCGATCTGTTAATGCACACTTTGTTTGTTTTGGTTTGTCAGACAGACCTTCAAAGTAGGATCTATCACATGCCTGCGTTTCACCAATCAAATGCAGTCACTGGTGACGTTTGACTCCGTTTCGCCAATCAAATGCAGTCACTGGTGACGTTTGACTCCGTTTCACCAATCAAATGCAGTCACTGGTGACGTTTGACTCCGTTTCACCAATCAAATGCAGTCACTGGTGACGTTTGACTCCGTTTCCCCAATCAAATGCAGTCACTGGTGACGTTTGACTCCGTTTCACCAATCAAATGCAGTCACTGGTGACGTTTGACTCCGTTTCACCAATCAAATGCAGTCACTGGTGACGTTTGACTCCGTTTCACCAATCAAATGCAGTCACTGGTGACGTTTGACTCCGTTTCGCCAATCAAATGCAGTCACTGGTGACGTTTGACTCCGTTTCGCCAATCAAATGCAGTCACTGGTGACGTTTGACTCCGTTTCGCCAATCAAATGCAGTCACTGGTGACGTTTGACTCCGTTTCGCCAATCAAATGCAGTCACTGGTGACGTTTGACTCCGTTTCACCAATCAAATGCAGTCACTGGTGACGTTTGACTCCGTTTCACCAATCAAATGCAGTCACTGGTGACGTTTGACTCCGTTTCACCAATCAAATGCAGTCACTGGTGACGTTTGACTCCGTTTCGCCAATCAAATGCAGTCACTGGTGACGTTTGACTCCGTTTCACCAATCAAATGCAGTCACTGGTGACGTTTTACTCTGTTTCACCAATCAAATGCAGTCACTGGTGACGTTTGACTCCGTTTCGCCAATCAAATGCAGTCACTGGTGACGTTTTACTCTGTTTCACCAATCAAATGCAGTCACTGGTGACGTTTGACTCCGTTTCGCCAATCAAATGCAGTCACTGGTGACGTTTGACTCCGTTTCACCAATCAAATGCAGTCACTGGTGACGTTTGACTCCGTTTCACCAATCAAATGCAGTCGCTGGTGACGTTTGACTCCGTTTCACCAATCAAATGCAGTCGCTGGTGACGTTTGACTCCGTTTCACCAATCAAATGCAGTCACTGGTGACGTTTGACTCCGTTTCACCAATCAAATGCAGTCGCTGGTGACGTTTGACACCGTTTCGCCAATCAAATGCAGTCGCTGGTGACGTTTGACACCGTTTCACCAATCAAATGCAGTCACTGGTGACGTTTGACTCCGTTTCACCAATCAAATGCAGTCGCTGGTGACTTTTGACTCCGTTTCACCAATCAAATGCAGTCACTGGTGACGTTTGACTCCGTTTCGCCAATCAAATGCAGTCGCTGGTGACGTTTGACACCGTTTCACCAATCAAATGCAGTCACTGGTGACGTTTGACGCCGTTTCACCAATCAAATGCAGTCACTGGTGACGTTTGACTCCGTTTCACCAATCAAATGCAGTCACTGGTGACGTTTGACTCCGTTTCGCCAATCAAATGCAGTCACTGGTGACGTTTGACTCCGTTTCACCAATCAAATGCAGTCACTGTTAGGGATGATGTTCGAAACCGGCTCTCCCGGTTGTTCGATAAGACATGAACCGTTCGATAAGAAAATAACCGATTCCATGTACTCGAATCTCTTTTTGAGAACAGGTTCCCGTTATCGATGCCACTATAGTAAAGAAAAAGAGCTGGTTCTTTATTCCAATCCCTGGGAACGAATCCCGTCCGACAAGAAATGCCCTGTGGGACATCACACAAGCAGCAAAAATAATGGACCGGAAAAAACGCCTCAAGGCATGGCTATTCACCTATAGTGATCACAGAGACAGGTTGTTTTTGTGTTACTGTATATATTTGCTTTTCTGAAAAATCCCATTTGATATACTTTGGGTAACAACAGTCAATATTTTTTTTTTTTTTTTTTTAGGGGGGTAACAGTCAATATTTATTTATTTATTTTATTTTATTTTTTTCTTATAAAATAAAAGTGAGCTTTTGTTAAACCAAATATTGTGTTTTTTTTCCATATACAACAACCTATCTGGATTCGATAAGAGAATCGATAAGGAATCGGTTCGATAAGAGGATTCAATAATGGGCTCGAACTCGATAATTTCTTATCAAACATCATCCCTAGTCACTGGTGACATTTGACTCCGTTCCACCAATCAAACAGGGCCAGGCCGCTGAAACTTTATGCAAAACAACAACAAGCTTAAGCTTACATGAACTCAACATCAAATTTGAGGAAGCACATGGCGCTAAGTAACGTTAGTAGATATTTTGGCTGTCACCGTAGGCTGATGTTAGCTTCCCTGCTATGAATCACTGTCAAATGTACATCATGTGGGGACATTTATTAACGCAGTGCAGCCTCATAGACAGACAGAGACACACACACACACACACACACACACACACACACACACACACACACACACACACACATACACACACACATACACACACATACACACACACACACACTCACGCATGCATACAAACACCAATCAGAAGTGCACAGTGTGTTCTCAGGTGCAGCCCACACCTATCAGTTTATGGTTTGCATAAAGGCTAACTTGTTATTTTCCTTTGTAATCTCTGCCTACTGAGCCTATGGTGCTGTTAAGTTATTGTGGCTCAATTTGCCTGCATTTTTTTTATGTTAATGTATTATTATTTAATATATATTATTGTTTTAGTTGCTTAAGAGATATTCCTGGCTCTGAATTTGCTCATTGCTATTGTTATGTTTTTGTGCATTATTTGTTGCCGTCATCATTAAACAAACAGGTTACTCATTAGTTACTCAGTACTTGAGTATTTTTTTCACAACATACTTTTTACTTTTACTCAAGTAAATAATTGGGTGACTACTCCTTACTTTTACTTGAGTAATAAATCTCTAAAGTAACAGTACTCTTACTTGAGTACAATTTCTGGCTACTCTACCCACGTCTGTTGAGAGGTGATACTATGTTAATATAATTTCTTGAGTTGTACCAAAAGTCCTTTCCCAGGTCTTCAAAGTTCATTGAGTTTGATAACAACGTTGTTTTTATACAACCGGATCTCCTTTGCAAAACCCCAAGGCCGGAATTCAGAACTTTTTTCAATCAGATCAAAAGAACATGCAATTAATTCTAAGTCTTAGAATACATGAAGTGTATTTTTAGCCAGCAAACAGGCTGATGGCCAGTTATGTGAGCTAAATATATTTTCTGAACAGAGAATTCTGTTGTTGAACATCCCTGGCTTTAGGGGAAATTCTGGAGGAGTTCCCCAAAAACTGTAGCTCCATTGTGGTGCAGGGTCGCAATGATTAATACATGTCCCATAAACATAGTCATGTGACCAGAGATAATGACAACCCATCTGCATGATGGCAGTCAGACATGGCCGGAGGGTGCTGACCCCCGACCCTCGGATAGAAACAAACGCAAAGATTCATGCAGGGGAACTTGGTGACTTCATGTTCGAGGCACGCTCAGTACACATTGTGCACAATGTGTGCTGGGCTTTGTGCACCAAACCATTCTTGTCTCTGGACTTGAAACCATGTCTGATGCTGGTTGAATCTCAAATTAGACGAATGGTAGGACTCCACCAACTGGTACTATTCCAATTTCAGGGACTTTTTTGGTCCGATTTATTGTCTTTGAAAAGCTGTGTGAAAACCTTTTGGATTCTGCATAATTCATAACCTATCAAGGTAAATGCAGGCCTCGAATTTTAACTTTTTAGGGTCAAGGCAAGTGTTGCCTTAAAGAAGGCTCATATTTTAGGGCACCAAGGCAAACATTATTTTCTTTGGAGGCAGGAATATATATATATATATATATATATATATATATATATATATATATATATATATATATATATATATATATATATATATATATATATATATACTACCGTTCAAAAGTTTGGGGTTACCCAAACAATTTTGTGGAATAGCCTTCATTTCTGAGAACAAGAATAGACTGTCGAGTTTCAGATGAATGTTCTCGTTTTCTGGCCATTTTGAGCGTTTAATTTACCCCACAAATGTGATGCTCCAGAAACTCAATCTGCTCAAGGTCAGTTTTGTAGCTTCTGTAACGAGCTAAACTGTTTTCAGATGTGTGAACATTGATTGCACAAGGGTTTTCTAATCATCAATTAGCCTTCTGAGCCAATGAGCAAACACATTTTACCATTAGAACACTGGAGTGATAGTTGCTGGAAATGGGCCTCTATACACCTATGTAGATATTGCACCAAAAACCAGACATTTGCAGCTAGAATAGTCATTTACCACATTAGCAATGTATAGAGTGTATTTCTTTAAAGTTAAGACTAGTTTAAAGTTATCTTCATTGAAAAGTACAGTGCTTTTCCTTCAAAAATAACCACATTTCAATGTGACCCCAAACATTTGAACAGTAGTGTATATATAGGGATGATGTTCGAAACCGGTTCTCCCGGTTGTTCGATAAGAAAAGAACCGTTCGATAAAAAAATAACCGATTTCGTGGACTCAAATTCCTTTTTGAGAACAGGTTCCCGTTATCGAGGCCACTATAGTAAAGAAAAAGAGTTGGTTCTTTATTCGAATCCCTGGGAACGAATCCCGTCCGACAAGAAATGCCCTGTGGAACATCACACAAGCAGCAAAAATAATGGACCAGAAAAAACGCCTCAAGGCATGGCTATTCACCTATAGTGATCACAGAGACAGGTTGTTTTTGTGTTACTGTATATATTTGTTTTTCTGAAAAATCCCACTTGATATACTTTGGGTAACAACAGTCAATATATATATATATATATATTTTTTTTAAGGGGGTAACAGTCAATATTTATTTATTTATTTTATTTTATTTTTTTCTTATAAAATAAAAGTGAGCTTATGTTAAACCAAATATCGTGTTTTTTTCCATATACAACAACCTATCTGGATTCGATAAGAGAATCAATAAGGAATCGCTTCGATAAGAGGATTCAATAATGGGCTCGAACTCGATAATTTCTTATCAAACATCATCCCTATATATATTTAATAGATAATAAAAAATAGTGTTCATGTATGAGCTCTAGGGCTGCCAATTATGGCCCAAGTAATAATTAAGATTATTGTTATCAATATTGAAATCATTATTACTGATTGTTAGGTAAAGCAGTGTTGGGGTGTGACCGTAATACCATCATGTCATTTGTAATGTCTAATAAAAAGACTATAGACAAACATTATCCATATATTTATAGACAGATATTAGTTTTGTTTTATTCTTTGATAACAACAACTTGTCAGCTTTTTGTCATGACATGATGCCTTTATCTCTATTTTTGCATTTTGATAGAGAGTTTATTTTTTTATTTTTTAAGTTATGTACATGTATATGTACATGTAGATGTTGTATCGGGACAGATTCATTAAGAGTTTGAGCAGAAATATATTGTATAGGAATTAACTATACACAATAACACCTTGACAAAATGATGTGTCACATGAATGCTTTTTGAAGTAATACCTTTCTTACAAGAATAACATGTGGTGTTTACTTTTTGATATCAAAATAAAACAAAAAGCAGTTTGGCTAATGGAGATGAAGTCTAATAAACAAGCTTTGTTCTTCTCCAATGCCTCCCTAGTGTTTCAGTACAACAGTTTGGCCAACAAAAAAAACCCCGGAGTGATACCTTCTCACATCGAATACACAATCTTCACAGCCTGCGTTCAATTTGATGAGATGACAAACCATTTTAGCTCATATTGATGTTATTTGAACACTGATACAGTTTGCAGTTAAATAAAGGACGGGTGATCAACCCAGTAAACAAAGTAAAGACTTTATAAACAAGTTGTAACAACGTTCACGACACATCTCCTGCTGCAAAACATCAAATAAGTTTCTCCTTTGCTGTATACTTTTAGTGTGTGGACAAGTGTCTCCAATATTGTCCACACCTGTCTCCATCTAAACACAGCAGTGCACTCTTAAACACACGGCAGGAAGCAAGGGGAAATGACGTTAAACCAGTGGTTCTTAACCTTGTTGGAGGTTCCGAACCCACCAGTTTCATATGCGCATTCACCGAACCCTTGTTTTGTGAAAAATAAAATGTTTTTTTTCAAATTCAAGACAAAGTTGTATGTTTTTATTTCTGGTGCACAAAATGAACCGTGCATGAATATCACCTTGTTCAAAGAACAAAACCAACAGTGCATGAACTCACAACAAATTACACACCTGCAAATCAGTGTGACTTCTGCTGTTGCCGTATCCGTGATACGCCGATATGGAGAAGTTTTTATTTATTATTCATGCGTTCGTTACGTCTCGTCTCGATTACTGTAACGTATTATTTTCGGGTCTCCCTATGTCTAGCATTAAAAGATTACAGTTGGTACAAAATGCGGCTGCTAGACTTTTGACAAGAACAAGAAAGTTTTATCATATTACGCCTATACTGGCTCACCTGCACTGGCTTCCTGTGCACTTAAGATGTGACTTTAAGGTTTTACTACTTACGTATAAAATACTACACGGTCTAGCTCCATCCTATCTTGCTGACTGTATTGTACCATATGTCCCGGCAAGAAATCTGCGTTCAAAGAACTCCGGCTAATTAGTGATTCCAAGAGCCCCAAAAAAGTCTGCGGGCTACAGAGCGCTTTCTGTTCGGGCTCAAGTACTATGAAATGCCCTGCCGGTAAAAGTTAGAGATGTTACCTCAGTAGAAGCATTTAAGTCCCATCTTAAAAGTCATTTGTATACTCTAGCCTTTAAATAGACCCCCTTTTTAGATCAGTTGATCTGCCGTTTTCTTTTCTCCTCTGCCCCCTCGCTGGGTTATTCCGGTTCCGGTGACCATGGATGAGGTGCTGGCTGTCCAGAGCTGAGACCCGGGGTGGACCGCTCGCCGTCTCTGCGCTACTGACCTGTCTCCGCTCGGGATGGTCTCCTGCTGGCCCCACTATGGACTGGACTCTCACTGTTATGTTGGATCCACTAGGGACTATACTTAGAGGGGGGGTTATCCACATATGCGATCCTCCCCAAGGTTTCTCATTGTCATTCACATCGACGTCCCTTGTGTGGGCTCTGTGCCGAGGATGTCGTTGTGGCTTGTGTAGCCCTTTGAGACTTTTGTGATTTAGGGCTATATAAATAAACATTGATTGATTGATTGATTATTTACACGATGAGTCGGGTGTGTCTTGACCGCCGCGGCGGAGGCTCTGACGAACCCCTGAGGCCAACTCACCGAACCCCTAGGGTTCGATCGAACCCAGGTTAAGAGCAACTGCGTTAAACCAAGTGCTTGGCTCTGTTTACTCCGAGGGGAAAACTCCACAGCAAAGTCTGTGTCGTTAGTCTGCCATGATTATCAAGCCAAACGACGCTAGTGTGCATGCGCCTGACTTCGTGTTGCCTAAAATGCTTTAATTAATAAATGACGTTTTTTCGGTAATTAAAAAATTAAACGGTATTACCATATTTCCTTGAATTGCCGCCGGGAATATAGTATTCGCCTGCCTAGAATTACAGCTGGGTCAAACTCGTTTCGCAAAATAATTAGCGCATGCTTGGCACTTCCGCCGGGTCAAATATGAGTCATTAAATGACTTCCGCCTCCTGGTGGTAGAGGGCGCTAGTGATCCTTCTTGCGACTGCTGGTACTGCAGAAGACCGGTGCTGCAGAAGAAGACAACACGCAGCAAGAGTGAGCAGCTATTGTTTGCTTGCACTTTTACCATGGAGGATTACATATCTAAAATAAAACAGTTTTCTAAACTGGACTTTCAATCGAAGCAGGAGGTAATACTTAAAGGAAGATCTCCATCGAGACAGAGAGACTTTTAAAACTGAAGAAAGATAAAGAAGAATTCTATAGGAGCTGCGCATGGACTCATTTATTCCTAAAGGTAAGACCATAATAACGTTTTTTTGTTAAATGTGCTTTTCATGATAAGGTAAGCGCCGGAGTGAGAAGATGTTTTAAAATAATTAGCGCATTCTTGCCAATCCCGCATGCTTTTGGTAAACGCAGGAGTGAGAAGAGGTTTTAAATTAATTAGCGCCCCGGCGGCTATTCAGGGAAATACGGTACTAATCGTCGGAAATTATCGCAAATTATCATTATACCGTTTACCAGTACATCCCTAGTCCATTAACATGTTCTTGCCGCAAATGTTGGTCAATTTTTTGGGCATTACGGCGAATGTCGAGGGCGGGCAGTTGCCGCGGTTAAATTGGAGCGCTGTAAATGTCCCTGACAATACCATAAAACCCTTCAAATGCTGGACTCTCGGCAATGCTTCCATCAAAGAGGCATTGCATTCTTATTTATTGTCACAAGCCAAACATCTGCATAGCTGCTATCCTGCCCTCCTGTAGTCAGTCAACCGTGCGTATATGGGTATAGGAGACTGCTCTCGACGAACAATTGTCCAAAGCTCTCCACGTTTGGGTGGGGTTAACCTTTACCGTTGAAAAAGTTACAACACTATCAAGACTATAATGATGCAAAACGATGGAATTATGTTATTCTGCTGGGAAACAAAAGGTCACGTGAGTAAGCCGAGCGAGCGGTGAACTGATGATTATCTTCCACCACCTCGCTTCCCCCTGATTACCCGCACCTGCGCTTATAAAGGAAGGGCTAAATTGCCACCCGTGGAGACCTGACACGACCCATGAAAGACAAACAAATAAACAGATGTGGCTCATATAAGCTTGTTTTGGTTTGGGCTAAAGCTCGTAGATCAATCTCAACATATCCAGTGGTACCTAGGATCGCAAGTTTAAATGGTTCTGCGACCCAACTCGTAACTTAAAATATTCATATGTCAAATCAATGTTCTTCATTAAAATGAATTGAACTTCTACGATGCCGCCGTGAGCCCATGGTGGTGTTAAAAGCCCATTAACTAGACTTTTATTTGCTTTGATTTGCTGTCATTGTTATCTTTTCTATTTGCACTACAGATCACAATTGATTCTATTCATAAGCTATTCCTATTAACCCATGTCATTTACAACCTACTATTTATATCCTATTCTATTGAAATACATACTATCATTCTTCTGGTACTCATTGGGCTAAATCTGAGACCTCGGGTGCTAAATTGCGTAGCTAATGTGTGTTGGAAAGACAATACCTTTCCTTGGACCTTTGAATGTACTGTAGCAGGCTTTAAAAGAAGAACAATAAACTTATACACAGCACATGTATTAAAATCAATATTATAGACCAGGAGAGTTCATAGTGTGGCCCAGGTGTTGTTTGCGGCCCCAACAGATTTTTTTTTAAGCACGTTCTAAAAATACAATTAAAAAACCCCGTAAACAGTGAAATAAAAGACCAGAAGTTGAAATTTTGACATAATAACCCAAAGCTGACATACAGGCTGTTTTATATATATATATATATATATATATATATATATATATATATAGGCCATCATCAGGAGATGATGGAAATCTCCTGATGATTGAGGAAACCCTCATGAAACAGGCCTCTAGAGATTAAATAGTCTTGTGATTTTTTCCCACCGATACATATATATATATATATATATATATATATATATATATATATATATATATATATATATATATATATATATATATATATATATATATATATATATATATATATATATATATACCGTATTTTTCGGACTATAAGTCACAGTTTTTTTCATAGTTTGGCCGGGGGTGCGACTTATACCCAGGAGCGACTTATGTGTGTAATTATTAACACATTAGCGTAAAATATCAAATAATATTATTTAGCTCATTCACGTAAGAGACTAGACGTATAAGATTTCATGGGATTTAACGATTAGGGAGTGACAGATTGTTTGGTAAACAATAGCATGTTCTATATGTTATAGTTATTTGAATGACTCTTACCATAATATGTTACGTTAACATACCAGGCACCTTCTCAGTTGGTTATTTATGCCTCATATAACATACACTTATTCAGCCTGTTGTTCACTATTCTTTATTTATTTTAAATTGCCTTTCAAATGTCTATTCTTGGTGTTGGCTTTTATCAAATAAATTTCCGCAAAAATGCGAATTATACTCCAGTGCGAGTTATACTCCGAAAAATATGGCATATATATATATGTATATATATATATATATATATATATAAATATATATATATATATATATATATATATATATATATATATATATATATATATATATATATATATATATATATATATATATATATATATATATATATATATATATATATATATATATATATATATATATATATATATATATATATATATATATATATATAGGCCATCATCAGGAGATGATGGAAATCTCCTGATGATTGAGGAAACCCTCATGAAACAGGCCTCTAGAGATTAAATAGTCTTGTGATTTTTTCCCACACATACATATATATATATATATATATATATATATATATATATATATATATATAGTATATATTTATATATATATATATATATATATATATATATATATATATATATATATATATATATACCGTATTTTTCGGACTATAAGTCACAGTTTTTTTCATAGTTTGGCCGGGGGTGCGACTTATACCCAGGAGCGACTTATGTGTGTAATTATTAACACATTAGCGTAAAATATCAAATAATATTATTTAGCTCATTCACGTAAGAGACTAGACGTATAAGATTTCATGGGATTTAACGATTAGGGAGTGACAGATTGTTTGGTAAACAATAGCATGTTCTATATGTTATAGTTATTTGAATGACTCTTACCATAATATGTTACGTTAACATACCAGGCACCTTCTCAGTTGGTTATTTATGCCTCATATAACATACACTTATTCAGCCTGTTGTTCACTATTCTTTATTTATTTTAAATTGCCTTTCAAATGTCTATTCTTGGTGTTGGCTTTTATCAAATAAATTTCCGCAAAAATGCGAATTATACTCCAGTGCGAGTTATACTCCGAAAAATATGGCATATATATATATATATATATATATATATATATATATATATATATATATATTATATATATATATATATATATATATATATATATATATATATATATATATATATATATATATATATATATATAATATATATATATATATATATATATATATATATATATATATATATATATATATATATATATTTACATACATATACACATACATTTATACATGTGTGTATATGTATATACAATATGTTTAATGTTTACAGAGTAACATTTCCTGGATTCACACTTGTATCCAAATCTTCATGGAGTTTTTTCCTGGCCCATACCCGACACCTCACAACGAGTTGTAGTTTTTTGTCGTAGAGTCAATTTTGCATAATCCAACTGAATAACAAAACAAAAGAGCACATGGCATCGACAACATAACCGTCTTGGCAGAAGAAAGATTCCCCAAGTTACTGGGACGAATATATTTAAAAGAGTAACAAAACTTCCAACATGTGATGGAAAACAAGTCGTTCGCAGCGAAGAATCACTGTCACGTTTGTCTGCAGAGAAAAGAGATTAGGAAGAGAACCTGGCGCTGCCACGGTGAGCTCTAAGCGCCGGAGCTCGGCTTCCTCTGCCGCCGTCTGCGGTGTAAAAACCGATGCAGATCGCAAATTCAAACAGCAGAGTGCCAAGATCTTTCTGTGGATTTCCTCAGGACTTCCAACTAGCTTAGGATTATTCTCCGTTTGAGCTAATACCTGTGGAGGAAGTAAAGCCTGAAGGATGGGATTATTTAATGTGGCATTTTAATGTGTGACATGCTAATCATGTCTCAGAACAGGAATACTTCAACCATTTAACTTTCGTCAAGGGAGAGAGAGACGTGCTCAGGAAGTAAGCCTTCAAAAAAGCCTCAAAGCCTCCAAAACCAACCCCCAACGCTTCCACCGCCACCTTACACCGCGAGAACCTGCTCGAACACCACAATGACACATTGTCGCGGCTGAGAGCCGGAAAGGAGGGTGAGCTGCCACCGCGACGCAGGGAGTCGTCAATCTCGGCTCGAGACACAACGACTCCGATGGTCTGCCGTTGGTGCGTCACAATCCTCGTACACCCACCGCGGATTTGTGCGCAAAGCCGAGTTTTGCAATGTAAACAAGGTGAAGCAGTGAGCTGGGGTTTGACCTCTCTGAGCCATCCAGCAGGAGCGACTCCACGGCCCGTGGCGTTCGGTGGAAATCTCCGAGGGCGCCCTTGTCTCTCCATCTCCGTCATCTGTCCGTGATCATTAATGGTTAAACATGTGAAGCGTCGCCATTGTATCAGCGTGTTATTAAAGCTGCCTCTCTGTCTTTAAGGATGACGCTCGGATAGCAGCGAGGAAATCAATGACAGGCCCAGAGCCGCCGGTCTGGCAGACTTGACACGCAACAGCGGAAGGTAAATTATTGGAACTTTAATTACTTTGATCCGTCATGCATTGTAGCATTGTGTCAGCAAAGTCAATGCCATGACAGACTCCGAACAAAGGCCAGCGCTGCATTTTCATAACATCTTCACTCCCGTTTCCTCGTGCCTGATTAAAGCTGCAGTGTCAAGGACCAGAAGCGCCCGGTGCTCGCTCCATTCACGGATTCAGAAACTCATTTTGTTTACTCAACTCATTACTGAAGTCAACCATTGAATGGCGGTCCATTATGGGCCTCAGAACCGCGGCTTTACAAACAAGCACAATGCCTCGCGCTATCGCTATTATCACATTGTTGCGGCGTAATGTATCGCCCTGTTTTTCCCGCCATAAATATAAGTCTCTGTGTTGAGCTAAATTAAGAAGGATTTGCCCGCACAATAAGCAAAACAATGAGACAAACTCACAAAGTAAATGAGCGAAAGGAGAAATTTTCCCTTTCTATTTCATCAAAGCATGAACAAAATTACTCCCCATTTTTTCACCATTTCATGAATATTCTGCCACTTAGTCTCGGGATGAATCTGCAGGATTGTTCTGGGAACTGATAAATGGAGGGCATGCGAGTTAATTTACAGGCACACATTAATCTCTACAACGGGATAAATAGGTAATTGATATGTCGCCAAATGGGCAGAAACCCGACGAAAAAGTTGTGCAGACTAAGGCGGTCGTCCGCATTATTAATCGCACAAGCAGCAGTGACAGAGAAGCGGTTTTGGTCTTCATTCAAGTACAATTAAGCAAAACTGTTGTTGTGCGGCAAAATAGTCAGCTGTCATCAAGAAAGTCTTGATTCATTAGCAGCTCAGGGATTTGCCAACTTCAATCTTAATCACTCCACTGATGCTTCATTGTTGTCATTTGTGTTTTATTCCATCCTGCACTTTGGGATAATCCTGCAGAATGTGACCGCTGCAGAGGACAGTCGGGACATCGCATTCACTTCCTCTCAGGCTCATCAACACTCATTCAAATGCACCACAACTACCACCACTACTACTACCACGATTGCTAAATTGGACATTGGCAGCTCTTCTTCCAATCTTTTCAGAAAACTTTTTGGTTGTGGAAATGTGTCCCGTAGGGTGTTTTGTCTACTTGTCTGTCAGTTCAGAGGTCACTGATGTTGGCTTGCAATCTCTAGGTAGGCTCCAGTCAAGTTCTCAGCCATCCGTACTTTTATGAACATGCTTTGTGTACGGGGGGAATAGTCCTACTAGGAGAAAATGATCTTGCTCAAACTCCCTCCGAGTTGGAAGCATTCATTTGTCCAAAAGTTCTTGAGGAGATGAAAAATTGACATTTTCGGATCAATGCTCTCTAGAGCAGTGGTTCTTAACCTTGTTGGAGGTACCGAACCCCACCAGTTTCATATGCGCATTCACCGAACCCTTCTTTAGTGAAAAATAATTTTTTTTTTCAAATTCCAGACAAATTTATATGTTTTTGGTAACACTTTAGTATGGGGAACATATTTTAAGTAACAAAGACTTAATTTAGAGTTAGTTGGTTAGGGTTAGGGTTAGGGTTCGGGTTAGGTTAGGGTTAGGGCCAGGGTTAGAAGGTTAGGGTTATAATAAGGCCATGCCGAATAAGGCATTAATAAGTACTTAATAATGACTAGTTAAGAGCCAATATGTTACTAATTTGCATGTTAATAAGCAACTAATTAATGGTGAATATGTTCCCCATACTAAAGTGTTACCATGTTTTTTTTACTGGTGCATAAATTGAACCGTGGATGAACATCACCTTGTTCAAAGAACAAAACCAACACAGTGCATAAACTCACAACAAATGACACAGCTGCAAATCAGTCTGACTTCTGCTGTTGCCGTATCCGTAATACGCCGATAGGGAGAAGTTTGTATTTACACGATGAGTCGGGTGTGTTTTGACCTCTGCCGAACCCCTGAGCCAGACTCGCCGAACTCCTAGGGTTCGATCGAACCAAGGTTAAGAACCACTGCTCTAGAGGATGGAACATCCTAAGGCAGGGGTGTCAAACGTACTGGTTTAATCTGGCCCGCAAGATGAGTTTGCAAAGTATACAAATGAGCTGCATTTTTTTTAATTGAAAGAAACTGCTGTTCTAAATGTGTCCACTGGATGTTGCAATAGTAATTAGAGTTCAACCCACGTCACGCATGGCACACTGTTTAAAGATGGTGTCGGCTGACTTTAAGCGCCCTCCAATCAGCGCAGGTTCAAGCAATCAGCTGGCAGCAGATGGCGGCAGACTGATGCAGTATCGACGCAAAATACCTCCTTTCCTTGTAAATCATCCACCCGATGGATAAAATAACAAAACAAATAAAGATGCAAAGACTTTAGTCAACTTGACCATCATCTTAGTTAGAGTGCCCTGCATATGGATGACGATACATGAATATGTTGTGGCAGTTGCGGGTGTCACCAATGCGGCGGTTTGAGGAAACACTCGGCTGATTTTCCAAACACTTTTTTAACGGTGAACTGCCAACATGCGAAACAGGAAGTGCTTAAAGCTTCGTAAATACACTGAGAAGTCTAGTTCATTGTGTTCTTTACAGTGTTTTGATTCTTTTCCTGAGAACTTTCAACTCACTTGAAGTGTTTTGCCAATAGAATTATTTGTAAAATGTACATTTTCATAAAGTGCTTGTTCTATTTTCGTTCAAAGTAAAAGAAAGAAAACAATCTGAAGTTGTGTTTGTGTCCATGTGCACATGGCTTATGTTACTATGTTAGCTGCATCCTGTGTTCATAATTATTAAAATACTTGTCTTACCTGCACTTTGTCCGCCTGTCTCCTGCATCCCGGGGACCACAATTACCGCATCCATGCGAGTTGGTGACACAACAGCAATATCGATCTGCTCCGAGGGTGTCCCTCATAGTCTCTTGCCTCAAGTCGCTGGGATAGGCTCCAGCATAATGAGGATGGATGAATAATAAAGTCATTATTGAAGACACAATTGCACACGGTGTGCATTTTGCTGCAAAGTTTACACCCCAAAGTTGCACGGAATGTGTGAAGCACATGTCTGCGGCCAAAACTTCAAATATGAAGGAAATGGAAGAAGGGAAAAAAAATAAAAAATCATACTTCTCTCTTAATTTGTATTGATGGGCCGGAAGAATTCAGCGTACTTTGCAGTTCTGAAAGAGGGAAGATGTTTAAGTGGAGATTAATTCCAATTTCTGCTTGCTCAGTACTTGTAAAACTAAAGCAATTTATATTCCTTCTCTTAACGATCACCCTTTCTCTGATTGCGGTAATGTAATCTAATTGTAATTATGATAGTATCTGGATCACGGAGACCTTAACATGATTGGAGCTAGTCCATTGCATTAAAAACTAATTTTTGAATAATGATGAAAGGAGCACTGGAAAATGTGGAAGTATTAATTTTTTTCCTTATCTCTTTTTTGTGAGTGGATCTTGTTCTCCCCCCCCCCCCCACCCACCCACCCACCCCCAGCCTGCCTTCGGTCACAGTTCTGGTGTAAATGACATGAAGAAGTGGATCCAGAGAGCGTTTGGAGGAGGAGGGGAAATGGACCCCCCCCTAATTAAATGTATCAATGGCTCATCAGTCGCTGCGGGATAGCGGCGTACCGCAGAGAACAAGTTCACCATCGTCCTACGAGATTCTGCTTATCAGGAGCATGCACCTCCTACGCGGCGCCGCACCCACGCTCACCTCGCCGAGGCCGACGGTTCGACCTAACGGGGAGGCAGTAACCGAATCCGAATGAGCAAGGTTCTGCACCTGCTAGTAGGGTTGTACGGTATACCGGAATTAGTTTAGCAACGCGATACTAATTAATCGACATTGCTGGTTTACGAGCAGAGGAGCGTGTTCGGCAGCGCGCGCACACAGAGTACTTACAAGCAGACACAGTGTGTAGACAGAAAAGGGAGAACGGACGCATTTTGGCTTAAAAACTAACGATAAAGGTGAAGTTATAACACTGAAACAGGAAGAGGTGTTTCAAGACATGGCTGGCTAGCTAGCGGCTAAAGTCCATCCGCCGTCGCCAGTGTTTTAGCTACTTCTAAATCACTAATCCTGGTCTCCATGGCGACAAATAAAGTAAGTTTCTTACAAGTATCATCCCTGCAGGACGAGGTATAGCTAAACATGCTTCACTACACACCGTAGCTCACCGGCGTCACAATGTAAACAAACGCCATGGGTGGATCTACACCTGACATCCACTGTAATTATATCAAGTACAGGCATAGTCGATACCACTATGATTACGTCGACATTTCTTTCGTTTTTTAAAAATGTATATAATGTTTATAAACTCAGTAAATATGTCCCTGGACACATGAGGACTTTGAATATGACCAATGTATGATCCAGTAACTACTTGGTATCGGATCGATACTGTTGGAAGCAGATCAGAATCATATCCATATTTAAGTGTTATTTCTTTCTAAACTCCTATAGTCATATAAAGAATAGCTAGTATTCTTCCTTCTTTTGAGTCTCATAGTAAGGTGTCGGCCTTCTAGATTGGAATGTGTCAGAGTAGAGATAACTCGGAGTAGTCTAAACAACGGGAGTGGGGGTGAGGGACAGAGGGAAGATCACGGGACTTCCGGGGGTTTGAGGGGAGACCGATCTGGACCTAGATTGGTCTCACGTTTGTCCTCTAAGCTTGGAGAATAAACCACAAAATACCAACTTCTGCCTGGTGATTGAATGTAAACATCAGCTTATTGCCATAAAAATAATCTGGGAGAGACTAGCAATTTGAATTCCCCATTGGAGGAATGCTGGTCAACGCAACAATACCCAAATTTGTGGTATCATCCAAAACTAATGTAAAGTATTCAAACAATAGAAGAAAAAGTGATAATTACATTTTAACAGAAGTGTAGATAGAACATGTTAAAAGAGAAAATCAGCAGATATTAACAGTAAATGAACAAGTAGATGTCATAACGTGGATCTTTACCCAGCTTTCTGCGAGGATTGTTTTCCCGAGATGCAAACGGACTTGACCAGACAAGGCTTGCAGGTAAAAACATGATTTAATCTTTCAAAAAAAGTACTACAAAACAAAAGGGGCGCACAAGGCGAAGACAAAACTTAACGCATGATACAAAAACTAACACTTGGGCAGAACTATGGACATGAAACAAAAAACTTTTACTGTAACAAGAACTATGGCATGGACAGAGCCAAAACAGAGTAGATCCAGAGTAGTCTATGGCACTGCATGAAACAAACAATACAGCGCATGATACAGAATAATGTCGCCAGGACGACGAACTGAAAAAACAGACTTAAATAATAGTCTCTTGATTAGAACAGGTGCGTGAGTCCAAACAAATGAGGCAGGTGAAACTAATGAGTCGCCATGGTGACAAAACAAACAAGGAAGCGCCAAAAACAGGAACTATGGAGTCCAAAACTAGCAGAAAATAACAAAACATAATCCAGACCACAGAACATGACAGTAGATTAATCATACATTTTCTACCACTTGTCCTTAATAATGTGTATAAATGACACAATATGTTACTGCAAACGTCAGCAAACTAATTAAGAGGCTTTGTTTGTTTACTTACTACTAAAAGACAAGTTGTCTAGTATGTTCACTATTTTATTTAAGGACTTAACTGCAATAATAAACATATGTTTAACGAACCCTAAGATGTTTTGTTAAAATAAAGCCAATATTGCAATTTGTTTGTGGTCCCCTTTATTTAGAAAAGTACTGAAAAGTACCATAAAGTATGGAAATAATTTTAGTACCGGTATCATTACCTGCTAGCCACACCAAGCTTTTTTTTGAGGCGGTTAACCGTGAGGTAAGAGAGCAGTGTGACTAATGGTAACTAACAGTATGAAATGAGATGCTAATGGTGACTGAGACACTGTGACTGCCTACATGGTAGAGCAGGACCCCCTCAGATCACCTGCACCTCGTTCTCCCGAGCAGGTGGAGCTAAAGCTTCTGGAACCAATCTCCCGTAATAAAACATGGAGGGGTCGCCAACACGGGGCTGGGGGATGAAACCAGCTCCCGTCCGGCCGCCTCGGAGCTTGCGAATATCGCACTGATCCAGCAGCAGACACTTTGGAAAGCTAATTTCAAGGTGGTGACAACAGCCTTGAAGCAGTCATGTGGTGTTGGTGATGCTGTGTATGTACAGTGGTGGTCAAAAGTGTATATACACTTGTAAAGAACATCATGTCATGGCTGTTTTGAGTTTCCAAATATTTCTACAAGTCTTATTTTTTTGTGATAGAGTGATTGGAGCACATACTTGTTGGTCACAAAAAACATTCATGAAGTTTGCTTCTTTTATGAATTTATTATGGGTCTACTGAAAATGTGAGTATACAAAAAAAGTATACATACACTGCAAAAAGTCAGTGTTCAAAAACAAGAAAAAAAATACAAAAATGAGGGGTATTTTATTTGAACTAAGCAAAATTATCTTCAAGAAAATTCATCTTGTCAAGACTTTCCAAAACAAGTCAAATTAGCTGACCTCAATGAACACCAAAAATACCTTAAAATAAGTATATTCTCACTAATAACAAGTGCATTTTTCTTGGTAGAAAAATAAAATGAGACCTTTTTGCTCAATATGTTGAAAAATATTCTTAAATGAAGTAAATGCTAGTGCCATTATCTTGACATAATGATAAGCGCTCGGCATTACATTTCTTGAAACCAGCAAACTTATACTAAAAAATAGGGATGTCCGATAATGGCTTTTTGCCGATATCCGATATTCCGATATTGTCCAACTCTTTAATTACCGATACCGATATCAACCGATATATGCAGTCGTGGAATTAACACATTATTATGCCTAATTTGGACAAGGTGAAGATAAGGTACTTTTTAAAAAAATTAGTAAAATAAAATAAATAAATTAAAAACATTTTCTTGAATAAAAAAAGAAAGTACAACAATATAAAAACAGTTACATAGAAACTAGTAATGAATGAAAATGAGTAAAATGAACTGTTAAAGGTTAGTACTATTAGTGGACCAGCAGCACGCACAATCATGTGTGCTTACGGACTGTATCCCTTGCAGACTGTATTTATATATAATGATATATAATGTAGGAACCAGAATATTAATAACAGAAAGAAACAACCCTTTTGTGTGAATGAGTGTAAATGGGGGAGGGAGGTTTTTTGGGTTGGTGCACTAATTGTAAGTGTATCTTGTGTTTTTTATGTTGATTTAATTAAAAAAAAAACAAAAAAACAAAAAACAAAAACCATACAGATAATAAAAAAAACGATACCGATAATTTCCGATATTACATTTTAACGCATATATCGGCCGATAATATCGGCACTAAAAACTAATATATTGTTCTTAATGGAAAGGCAACAAGGCAAGCGCTTGTTACTCTCGGGGTCTCCTAGCCGCTCAGGCAAAATCATATGGTCTAAAAATCCATTTTTCCATGGATAACATGACATCATCGCACCAAGTGCGTGCTCTTTCAGTCAATTAGTGCACATATATACGTATATAAATTTTTTAAATTGTAATTTTAAAGAATTTATCTGAATGTGCATGAACTATTTCTGTTCAAAATAGTTTGAAATGTCACATGTTAAATGTTTAAATATTAACCGTCCGTTTACTGTACTGTGCCAACTGTACTACTATATGAGTACGTATTTTCTATTGTTTCTGGTCTATGACCCTCTTTCACGAAGGTGCTGAGCACCATCACCTTCGTGAAAGAGGGTCATAGACCAGTTATCCAAGGCCAAGCCAAGCAAAACTTCTTGCAGTTGGCCCAGGGTTGGGAGATGGAGGTCGACCTGGGGAGGAAGCTCCTCTTCCCAGAGGCGGTACTGTCCACCACGCTAAGACCAGACATAGTTATGTGGTCCCCAGAGGGAAATAAAATCATCCTGGTGGAACTTACTGTCCCATGGGAGGAGGGATGTGAGGAAGTGGCAGAGAGGAAGAAAACAAAGTACCAACAACTTGTCCAGGACTGCCGGGACAAGGGGTGGATGGCATGGCTGATGACAGTGGAAGTTGGATGTCGAGGATTCCCTGCTCAATCTGTGTGGAATCTGATGACAAAGGTCGGATTGAGAGATCACTCGAGGAAAACAGCCGTTCGTAGGCTGGGAGAAGCGGCAGAGAGAGCCTCCTGTTGGCTCTGGCATAAAAGAGAGGACAATAGCTGGAAGCCTGGATGAGAGGGGCAGTGATCTGGCCAATCACTGCTGACCCACCAACCGGAGAGTGTTGTGGTTAAGGGTCGAAACACTCGGTGAACGTTGGGGACCACCTGATGACCTCTTTTCCAGGCCAAAGCTTTATCCATTAGAAATGGATTAAAATAGCATCTTTGATGTATTTGCAAACTCATTGAAAATAAAACAGCAGAGTCCATTTTACTGTCATCTGTTTTAATTATGAGACACAATTGTGTCAAAGTCATGATTTTTGTTTTCATGCTTGAAATAAGAAATGATGACTTTAAAAAAAGTAGTTTTATACTTGTGAGTGTTGATGACACAGCTTTGCAACAGTTGATATTCTAGTCTCAAGCATGTTTTACTCAATATAGCTCATCCAATCTCAGCAACAAGCTGTAATATCTTACTGAGATCATTTAGGACCAAAACACTTAAAACAAGTAAAAAATCTGCTTAATGAGATGAATTATCTTATCAGACAGAAAATAAGCAAATATCACCCTTATTTGAGATACTTAATCTTACTTAGATTTTGTCACAACATGGTTTTCGCAGCTTACTGCGAGGTTTGTTCTCCCAGGATGCAAACGGACGAACCCGGACAAGGCGTGCAGGTAGGAACATATTTTTTTCTCAAAACTCAAAGGGTACAAAAAAAAAAACAGAAAACAAAGCGAAGGCACAACGCGCTGATTGCACTTGGAGCCAAAAAGCTAACACTTAGCATCGACTATGGACATAGAGAACTTATGAAACTGTGGCATGAAATAAACAAGACATACGTGGTCCAGGCATGAGGCAAACTTGGAATCAGACATGAAACGAACAATGACGCCAGGGCGACTGACTGGCAAAGGCAGGCTTAAATAGTGCCTCAGATTAGACACAGGTGAGCGTCCCAAACACCAGAGGCAGGTGAAAACAATAAGCAGCCATGGCAACCAAACAAAGCTCAGAAGTGTCACAAACAGGAACTAAAATAGTCCAAAACTAACAGAAAATAACAAAAACATGATCCGTACCACGGATCATGACATATTTCAGTTTTTGCAGTGTACAGCAAAGTTAATATTTGCTTACATGTCCGTTGGCAAGTTTCACTGCAATAAGACGCTTTTGTTAGCCATCCACAATTTTTGGCCACTCCTCTCGACAAATTTGGTGCAACAGGACAATGACCCCATACACACGTCAAAAGTGGTAAAGGAATGGCTTAATCAGGCTAGAATTATGTTTTGGGCCTGATTTGCTGCCAATGGAACTGGTGCTTTACAGAGAGTAAATGGGACAATGAAAAAGGAGGATTACCTCCAAATTCTTCAGGACAAGCTAAAATCATCAGCCCGGAGGTTGGGTCTTGGGCGCAGTTTGTCATGATCTGTGGTCTAGATCATGTTTTGTTTAGTTATGTTCTGTTAGTTTTGGACTCCTTTTGTTCCTGTTTGCGCACCTCCCTGAGTTTGTTTTGGATGCCATGGTTGCTAATTATGTTCACCTGTCTCTGATTAGTATTTGGTCGCTCACCTGCTACCCGAGCACTAATCAGAGGCATTATTTAAGCCTGCCATTGCCGGTCAGTCGGCCTGGCGTCATTGTTTCATGCAATGCCATAGTTTATGCTGTTTGTTCGCTTCATGCCATGTCCACATGAGTTTTATTTGCTTCATGCAACCCTGCTACTTAAGTTGTTTGTTTCATGCCAAAGTTACGTGTTTATTTCTTGTCCATAGTCCATGCTAATAGTAGCATTAGCTTCGAGTGCGACTTGTTTTCCGTTTTTTTTTGTACTACTTTGATATTTTGCGGAATAAATAATGTTCCAACCTGCACGCCATGTCCGGAGTGGTCCGTCTGCATTTCGGGAGAACGAACCCCGCAGCAAGCTGCGACCCAAATGTGACACAGTTGGGTGTTCCAACAGGACAATGACCCCAAACACACGTCGAAAGTGGTCAAGGAATGGCTAAATCAGGCTAGAATGAAGGTTTTAGAATGACCTTCCCAAAGTGCTGACTTAAATGTGTGGACAATGCTGAAGAAACAAGTCCATGTCAGAAAACCAACACATTTAGCTGAACTGCAGCAATTCTGTCAAGAGGAGTGGTCACAAATTCCAGCAGAAGCTTGTGGATGGCTACCAAAAGCGCCTTATTGCAGGGAAATTTGCCAAGGGACATGTAAGCAAATATTAACATTGCTGTATGTATACTTTTGACCCTCACATTTTCAGTAATAAATTCATAAAAGAAGCAAACTTCATGAATGTTTTTTGTGACCAACAAGTATGTGCTCCAATCACTACATCACAAAAAAATAAGAGTTGTAGAAATGATTGGAAACTCAACACAGCCATGACATGATGTTCTTTACACGTGTATGTACACTTTTGACCACCACTGCATGCGTTATAGAGTCCATAATGTGCTGTGACATTTGTCCTTCACATGAGTGACACCTGCCTGCTGCAGTTGTCTCTCCTCCCCCCCCCACCAACTCCAACATAGCCGACAGGAACGCTATGCAAGCCCACCCCTCCTCTGTTCTGCTCCCCCCCACCCCAGGCAGAACATCCATCTGTGCATGTATTTGTTTTCTGTCCCTTAATGCACCCGAGTCGTTCAGCCGTGGCAAAAACGTGCGACGACTCCCCTTCCCGAGACGCGGCGCATGGCCTCCCCGATGCCACCTGGGTGCTGCCGTGGCTCCGAGGTGAGACTTTTGTTATCTCAGGGCATGAGCCATCGTTCCGTCTGCAGACTGAGGGAAACAAATGGACCACTTGAGGCAAACGGGATTTTTTTTCTTCAAAGTATGTAAGCATGCCTGTATGGCTGCAACCAAGCATTAAGTAAACAAGGTCCAAATTAGCCAGAAAACAACACAATTGTGCATGTTTTTTTTCTAGGGATATTGATATTTATGATCATTGAGCAGAAGGTGAGAGTTTGAATCCCCAATGGAGTGGGCATGTTCTGCTCATGCATTGCTATGTTTTCTCCAGTTTAATTAGCTTCACACAGGGGTCTCCAAACTACGGCCTGCGGGCCAAATACGGCCCGCCAGCGTCCAAAATCCGGACCACGGGTAGGCCTGCGTAAAAAAAATAAAACAAAATAATAATAATATATATTTGTTTTTTAATTATTTTTGCAATAAATATTTTTATTTTATTATTATTACAAAAATGTATATATATATATATATATATATATATATATATATATATATATATATATATATATATA